>NW_024062564.1:1200000-1787532 GCF_006381635.1 Hibiscus syriacus | reverse complement strand
TCCTGAAGAATACATCTTGATCTTGCACAGGCACTCTAAAGGGTGTTTATCCTTCACCTTGCCTGGCTAGGGTAGGTGAATTACTACTTTAAGCTAATCTATCATCTCCCGCTTCACCTCAGGAGCTATATTGTCTGGACATCTAATAAGAGATAACAAAATCTTTCTATTAGCTAAACAACATACTCATTACTCTTATTAGATCATAAGTTCTTACTATTATGTTGGCATGAACACTTTTTAAGACACTATAGACTTCGGTTTATGCCGATAATCGACTAAATCGTAGCTCTGATACCATTAAATGTAACACCCCAACCTGTTATCCGACCCGTATACGAGTTTGAGGCGTCACATTACTTTACAAACTTTAACTTTTAAAGAAATCCGAAGAAATTTTAAACTTTCCTTAAAATAACATTGTTACTTTACCTAAGTTGACCAAAACAAGACACAACTGATCAGAGCATTTGTAACGAACATATTTCTTACATGCCAACGCATTAAACACAACAAAATACATACTGTGACTTTACTTCTGATCTGATCGCTGAGTGGAGATATGCTGCTCTACAACTTCCTATTCTTGATCCTCTTGCTCTTCATAACCTACGTGTAAAAAGGCTTACACGCTAAGTCGTACACTTAGTGAGGCATAATTACATAATAAATAATTACTAAAAATATAAACATGCAGTATACTATCCAAATGCAATTATACTATCACATCATCATTTTTTATACCACATATGGAACAATGTAAATCATAATAATACCATATTAAAATACAATTATTATACATACTCTTTATGTCCTGTTTAAGCCTATATACACTATTGAGAACTCAAGGTATACGAGTACTATGATGTGGCACACGTATACTGTCACCACAGCTCAATGAATGTCCCGAATGACCTATTCAGAGGTCATAAAGAACCTCGACAACTGTCCATAGGTCACGAAGAACCTAGGTAAATTGTTCTTATATTCCTTAGAACATAGGTATACTGTCTATATGTCTCGAAAGACATAGGTAAAACTTTCCATATGTTCTGTAGAACATAGGTAAACTCTCTACTCTTGGCATGCCAACTATACCCCTAACTCTCATATCACATAACATGGACATTATCATTTATAACATTTCATATCACTTGTTCTTTCTCTTCGGTCACATACCACATGTATGTGTAACCATATATTTCATATTATATCACATGTATCACATATTGCATATTCATGTAATCATATAGATAATGTCACATAGCTTATATCATTTCTAATATTCATATATATATAGTTCACTTTCACATATCACATTTTCCTTTTCTCCTATTTTTCATATCATATCTCTTATAACCACATATATCTGTCTTATCTCATATCATATAATTCTTTAGCTTATATCTTATATCACAGGTTTATATCATATAACCTATGTAATCACATATACTATTTATACTGGTTCACATAGCTTATTTCACTAACATGTATTCACACAATTCATGTAACGTATGCGATAATATATATATCACATATAATCATGTATATAAGCTCTAATATAGAAAATAGACTTACCACAATTTACATAGTATATCCCATAGACATATAACTTTTCATGCATGTTCATTTCAAATATATCACATTATGTATGTGGTATGAATTCATATCATGTTTCATAATATTGAATGAATCATGTATCAAGATATTAAATATAGACTTATCGCAAGTCTAGAACTGAATATACTAACATAATCATGCTATGCATTTGCACTCACCTTAGCCTTGTTTGAATTGAATAAATTCTAACCCTTCAATTACTTTGAAGCAAAATCACGTTCAATATCTACATAATTATACATTGATGTATATCAGTACTCCACTTGATATACGTTACTCGTTCATTCCTTAGACCAAAAGAAAGGCTAATTTCATCTCTTAGTGAAGGTATGTATCGATGCACTCTACAGTGTATCGATGCATTCCTTAACGTGTGCATCGATGCACTACCTATGCATCGGTGCACAAATTACATTCGATGCTTTCTTCTTAATGGGGTGTATGGATGCACTACTTGTGCATCGATGCACTCATTGCATTCGATGTTTAATTATTTGAGAGTGCATCGGTACACAATGAATGTGCATCGATGCACACAACCCAAAAATTCCAGTTAGAGCACGAAATTCACTTTCTTTTTAGCTCAACTCTTCATATTTCATCCCCTTTTATATTCTTAACTCACATACACATATTCAAACTCATTTTTTATTCATTCATCACCTCTTTAATATCAAAATCCTATTCTCCATATGTAATTCAAGAATTACACTAAATTTCCAATATGTTCCAAATTCAATTCTATTGTTTCTAACTTCTTAATTAGATCCTTGACAAGTCAAATTTGGTCTGGAAATCCCATAAATGTCTTTCTACCAAGATTTCATTTATTCACTTCCTTCATTTAATCCTTTCTATACCTTTCCTCTTATTGTTTTATGACAAATTAAGCTTCCCTTAAGCTTAAGAGTCACTTGATAATCAAAACCAAACTTAAAATTCAACAAGAAATCAATTAACCAGAAACTCACCTTTGCTCTTGGCTTCACATGTAAAGAAGAAGAGAAATGAAGAAAACTCTGGAAACTTTTAAACTTTGTTTCCTTCCTTCCACTGTATATATACCATTCATAAATATTTTCTTTACAAATGACCATACTATCATTTCATTCCTCCTCATTTTCAATTTGGTCCTACACTACATTTCTCATATAAGTCTTTAAACCATTCAATTATTCTAATTAAATCACCAAATTTTGAAACCTTACAATTTAGTCACTAACCCGATATTGAGGATGTTACAAGAAACTTTTCAACGATGCATGCAAGCCATTTTCTCTGACATGGTTGAGGATTTTCTGGAAATCTTCATGGATGATTTCTCCGTCTCTGGAGATAATTTTGAAAAATGTCTTGGCAATATGGAAAGGGTACTCAAGCGATGTGAAAGAATGACCTTGTGTTGAATTGGAAAAAGTGTCACTTCATGGTGACTGAAGGCATTATACTAGGTCATAAGAACTACACAAGGACATTAAGGTGGGGCCAAGATTGAAGTGATTGAGAAGTTACCTCCACCTACCACTCTGAAGGTCATTAGGAGTTTTCTTGGACACACTGATTTCTATAGGAGATTCATTAAGGACTTCTCCAAAGTCTCCAAGCCCTTGTGCACTTTGCTACAGCAAAATCAGCCCTTCGTGTTCGATAAATTTTGCTATGTCACATCCACATAGCTAAAGTAAAGACTTATCTCAGCACCCATTATTGTTCCCCCTGATTGGACTTACCATTTGAGTTGATGTGTGATGCAAGTGACCATGTCGTGGGAGCAATGCTTGGGCAACATCGAGGTAAGATTTTTCATGTTATTTACTATACTAGTTGTACCTTGAATAATTCACAACTTAACTACACACCCTCTAAGAAAGAAATACTTGTCATGGTAGTTGCATTTGACAAGTTTAGGGCATACTTGATTGGCACCAAAGTTATTATTCATACTGATCACTCAACTATCAATATTTAGTGAATAAGAAGGATGTCAAACCTAGAATAATTAGGTGGATATTACTACTGCAAGAATTTGACTTAGAGGTTAAGGCTTCCTTGGGGCCTTAGAGTCTACCCAATGAAGTACCTTGGGCCTAAGAGCCTACCCAAGGGAGCATCTTGAGTCCTAAGAGCCTACCCAAGGGTCACTTTAGGTCCGTAAGGATTTATCAGCTTGATCAGAGTTAAACCTCCGTACTCCAGCCTACCTAAATAATATCCTAATAAAATAATACATTAGTTCCATAATCCATAAATCAGACAATTTTATTTTCCAGTAAAAACATATAACCAAAGAACATGTATAGTGTAAGCATAATTCATAATCAGTAAATCAGGAAATCATGATATCGATCAAGTAAAACATTCATGTTTCAAAATAGATAAAACAATCATATAGCTAATGAGGAACACACTAGAGGATCCCGGTATTTTTCAGAGGCACTTGTAGTTATCAGGAATATAAAACATGAACGTACGTGAATTAATCGAATTTTAGAAATGATGTCCCTATTAAAAGGGTTCGATTATTAACAAATATAATTAAATATTCAGAAAATGATATTTTTAGATCATTTAGGATTCGAGATGCATTAAAAAGATATCCTGAAACCTTACATCAAAATTATTGAAGATTCAGATATAACAAGCATGATCTATCATTCAGACTATTAGGGCATTTTAAACATTTGACTCATGGAGAATTTTTATTTAACCCATTAAGGGTAAAATGGTAATTGGTAGTATTCTGGATTTATATCGAATTATCAATATTTCAAATATAATCGTACTAAAAAATCTCTACACTATGATACTTATCAATTATTTGGGACGATACACTTCACGAATATTCACCTTTTAATGCTAATTGCACTAGTAGAACTAATCACCTTTATAATCATCATTGAACGGATCATAGGGAGACAAAATGTATTCTAGTGGTATTTATTTCGTTTTTGAATTGCAACGGTATCAAGAATGGCGGATGTATTTACTTTGTGGTTCATAACCCTTATGGACGATACAACATATAGGTTCATCGGTGTTTCCAGACTTATCCAAGTCATCCACTTAATTCTAGGTCATTAAGGTATTTAGGTATTTAATTATTCGAGTTTATCCTGGTCATTTCATAGTTTATAGAGTAATTTAGTCGTTTCAACAATTCTGACACATACAGTACTTCCATTCAATTCAACTTTTCATATAATATATTCATTTAGAGAAATTCAGGCATACAAAGTACTTTTATAATTCAGTCTCTAGGTGTTCGCTAAGGAATTAGAAATTCTAAGTCTTTTACCATCTCAGAGGTTATAAACGATTAATGGGGTTTTCCAAAAATGTATATCCAAAGTTATTTCCATTTTAAGGGTAATCATTGTCTTTTACATCATAGGGGTATTTTTCATAATTTCTTGTCCAAGTATTCCCGATATTTAACCTTTAACGAGACTAATTAGAATTTACGGGTCCTGAGATTAATTAATTTACTGATTAAATCGTTGAACTTAGATTTATCTCTTATCGATCTTTTAGTTCCTTACACAAGTCAATCGAGTCTTATTGGGTTTATTGTCTTTATACCGTATTCAATTTGAGTCCATCAAAATTAACTATGTAATTGACCAATCATCACAATCATGCATTAACCAGTCACCAACATGTACCATAAAACATGCATAGGATAATAAATTACCTCGATCGGCTAATTAAATTTCATTCTATCGCTCTTGTACTTGAATTCGATGTCCCATAAGGTCTCATATACACAACAAAAGAATTTACGTTAGAAACGAAACTCAATCGGTAGAATTAGAAGATAAAATACTGAAAAACAACTTACCGTGTTGAATTTGACAAAACAAACTCCGAATTCATACTTAGGATGTCAAAATACATAAAATAAGACTTTTCATAAAATTTGACATTATGGTCAAAGTCAACTCTGGGCTATCAATGGTAAATCAAATTCAACAGTTCGATCAAAGTCAACAAGTTAGATCGGTTTAGGTTGACACTAACCAATACGAGTTGACTCAAACTGGTTCGAGTGGACTTGATCCGAGTTGACTTGGTTGACTCAGCTTTCCAAAAGACTCGACTGGAGTGAGGCCCACATGTGACGGTAGTGTGTGGTAACTCATACGATAGCAGCAGGGATGGAGAATGGCGGTTAAACGCTTGGAAGGCAACCAAACACAAAAATCAATCTACAACAGCTCAAAAATAAGCCCAAATCAACATAAAATGACCAAAAAAATGTTTGATAAGTTTACTCCAATGACAGATAGAGGAAAAAATAGTGGGAGGAGAATACGATACCAACTGGGTTTTGGTTGGAACAAAATGGGGAGTCTAACCATAGCGGCGGTAAGGCAAATAGTCGACCAAATCTGCCAAAAATCGTGAAAAAAATGACGACGACGGGGATTCTAACGAAGCTTCAAACAATTCTTCACCGTAAATGATGGAGTCTCACGGTAAGCTCTCAACAGGGCTTTGGTCGAAACAACAAGACACTTTCAATAGTACAGGCGGTGATGGCCATGACCGACGATAATTGATGTCCGGAGATGGGTTCTCGAATGATTTTTTTGGGATTTTTTTTATGATCAATGAGGTATTCAAAGTAGTTGGCAGTCAGGGTTTGATCGGGGAACAACATCGATCATAATGGTGGCGGTGGTGCACACCACGAAAAATGGAGGAGTGCTCGACAATGAGAGGTCAACGATGAAAGCTTTAAGGATTTTGGGTTTTTATTTTAAGAACACAGGGGAAGAACTAATTCAGGGGTTTAAATTCCCAACTAGATAACTTAATAGATATTTTTAATAAATTAAACACCAATAATGACCTAGCCTAGTTGGTAGGGTATGGTTCACCATGCTTCACATGTGGTTCAAAACCCAGCAACCTTACTTTTTATTTTTTTCTATTGCTAGAAGGGATGGGTAAATTCCTTATAAGCCATTGATCTCTTTAAAAAAAATCATTTTCTAATCTTTAAGTTTTCCTCAAAATTCAACTTAGTTCTTCCAAGAACTATTATAAAATTTGAACCCCAACTTCAGGGTGTGACAAACACAAAAATATATGTATGAATTAATTCTAAGATGTCTATTAATCTATTGGCACCTAATCTCTTAGTTTTGGTTTGTTTTCCTTTGATACAGTCAACATATACATTGAAGTTTGTAAAATCAAGGGACCCCAAAATACCATTAGACACTAAGTATTCAATTCTACCTATCGAGATGTGACCTAGGCGTTTATGCCATAATGATTCTGATTTTTCTTATTTAATTTTCTCTTAGTACCACGTGTTTTCACGTGTAAGGTTTCATTATAAGATGCAATTTTATCTAGTAAATAAAGGTTGCCATATGTATTAAAATAAACAGTTCCGAGAACATTTGAATTTAAAGACAAAGTAAATTGATTATTTCTAAATGAACAATAATAACCAAATTTGTCTAATAAAGAAGCAGAAACCAAATTTCACCTAAAAGATAATACAACAAAAATGTATTTTAAATCCAAAATAACTAGTTCCTAATAGCAACCTAAAATTTCCATTTGCTTCCACCTCTACCAATTTTTCATCGCCTACAAAAATGTGTCTTTCACCATCATTTGGCTTTCAGTAGTTCAGGTAACCTTGCATAGAATCACTTATGTGAGTAGTACTAGAATCTATCCACAAAGTGTTTCTAGATACTGAAGTTAAATTAACCTCATAACAGACCAAAGTAAGAATCATATCTTTCTTTGCACGCCAAGTGTGATATTTAGTACAATATTTCTTTATATGTCCAGACTTATTACAAAAGAAACAACTTTCTTTATCATGTTTTTTTTTTTTTTTTAGTTGGACCCTTAACAGTTTTATTTTAATTTTCTTTTCTTGCACTTATCTTTAGAGGCACATACCAAATGAGCACTTTCAATCTTATCTTTCTTTAACCTTTCTTCATCTTGCACATAATGAGATATAAGCTCATTTAGAGTCCATTTCTCCTATGGCAGTTATGACTGATTTTAAATTGGTTAAACTTCGTAGGAAGCTATACCAAAACCATAAGAACGGGTAGATTCAGAAAGCTTGATCTTAGTGCCTTAAGCTTTGAAGCAATAAAGAACATTCCCATAATGTTCTCTCTCACATTTTCTTAACCCTTATACTTTATAGACATCAAAGAAGTAATAAGTGATGTCATCTCAACCTTATCAATTTTAACAAAACGTTTCTCAATTTTGTAAAGGAAAACCTTAGCCTTAATAATCTCTTCATATTCAGTGCCCCTAAAGGCTTCCAGAATGTCATGTTTCATGATCATCAAACTCATGTGATTTCAATGGTCCTACCTCTCAAAATCCCTTTTTGAATCATGATTGCTTTCCGGTGAGAGTTATAGGTGTTTTTCTCTTAATGCAATGTCTATGTCCATATAGCCAAGCACTATAAGTAAGTGTCTTTTCCATTCACTATAAGTAAGTGCCTTTTCCATTCCTTGAAATTTGTCCCATTGAGCATGAGAATAGTGTTGATATTAGAAGAAATTGTGGCAGCAGGAAAAAAAACTAGCTGAACAAAATAAATAACAAGCTCATATAAGAAAATAATAAATTCAAAATAATGGCTAATTTTCATCATAAGATACCAAACACTACATTAATCAAGTCTTTGGACAATAATACTAACAGTAAATTGTACTTTTGTTGTAGTAATCAAACATTGACAATAAACTATGTCGAACAAAAGACTGATCTTTGGACTAATATAATGTTCACAAAAATACCTTAGAATTGTCACATATTATTACCACATGTGTCGCTTGAAATCTGACCAAATATTAACTTTTCTTTGACAACAATTTTTTAACGAATTCACTAAAATACCAGACATAGCCAATATACGAATTTATTATTCCTGAATAATTTCTTTAATAACCAATGATCAAAATTAAAATTTTAATCAAACTGAATGTTAATATATATTCCATATACTAGCTAACAACATGCCTTTAAAAAATTAAAAAAAGAGGTGCACGGATACTAAAAATAAATAAAACCAATTGCATAATTCCAGTATTATCGAAATTGTGTAAAAAACAAATTTCAAATAAAAACTCATACACAAGGTATATTAAAGGCCACAAAACAACTTTTCCTTCAATTTGTTTAGGCGGTATACCCTAACTCATTCTTGATTGATTATACTTTTTTAAAATCAATCGAATGTATTATAAGAACAACCAAATGTAAGATTGTCGCAAGTTTCAATCCCTAATTCACGAATCTTAAAATCATTTGATTGTTATTCAACCACACAGGCGATGATATCACTTGTTAGAACAAAATCATAAATAAATATGAAATTCAAGTCAGAATCAAATCATGTTAAACCATCAAGAATAAAATAAATACTAGGTTTGTGAAAGTGTACATGAATCTATTGTTAGATATTACCTAGAAGTTGAGATCTTTGAAGCTTTCTTTGGTTGTGATCTTCCAAGAAGATAAAATTCTCTTTAGTGTAAACTCTCTGACGGAACTAAGAGAAAATACGATATATATTTCTTAGGGACCATAACCATTTATATATATGATTGAATCAATTATTGACTATAACTAGGGGTGTAAACGAGCCGAGCTCGAGTATTACTGAGCTCGACCCGACTCGAAAACTCTGAAATAGAGCTCGACTCGACTCGAAACTCGCGAGTTTTAAATTTTCAAGCTTGACTCGAACTCAAAATCCTGAATTGAAACTCGTGAGCAGCTCGAAAAGGCTCGAAATGAGAAAAAAATCTTAAACTTAACTCGATTGAAGCCTCAAACTCGAACTTAAACCTTCAATAAATGAAAATCTTATTGTATTTAAAAAAAATCAATACATAAAAGTTAATATTATTAATAATTATTTTTAAAAAAATAAAATCTTAATATATTATATTTTCAAGCTGCTCACAAGCTTTTCGATTCGAATATCAAGAGCTCGAGTCCATTTGATCTGAGTATTTATCGAGCCTTGATCGAGTAGCTCGCGATTTGTCTCATCTCATTTACAGCCCTACTTATAACTATGCCCATCATCAAATTATAAATACAACTTTAATAATATCTACATTTTTATTTTCATGATACTTATAATACCTTGTGACTTTATAATATAATTGATAACTTAATTTATTCATATTTTATGATAATAATATACATTTTTAACACTAAATTTTTTTATTCAAATATCATTCTAAAAAAATAATATATAAAATAATATTATTTTCAGTTTATTTTTGATATTATATCAATTTATGTGACATTAAACAAAAAACTCCACGTTAAAAGCGTGTTTCCAAGATACTTGCTATCAAAAGCGTCTTTCTTTATATAGCAGGAACTTGGTCATAATCTATAAAGGTTAAGTCAAAAAGAAGAAGAGGTAAAAATTATGAAAAAACTATATGAATTTTATTTTAAAATAAGAAACATTAAAGACATGTTTATGTGATTCTATCCTTTGTATGGTTTCCAAAATTACTAAAATACGGATTCTAAAATTTATTCGCTATTAATCTTTGAAGCAATGATTCTAAATGATTGATTATTTTTAATGTTTTAAAAACGTGGATTAAAAAACTGGATAATTTTCTTTGCGATCTTTTATTGTTATAGCTTGATCTTGTTTCTTCTCTAGAAATTAGATCTTAATTTGATTCGATCATTAAATGATGTTTAAGGTGTTTTTGTGTTTGATTTGGAGGGATAAATTTAATCGATCAAAAGTAAATAAATCGAATCTAGATTTTTGATTTTGGAAAACTGATTTTTTGGGATTGTTGATTCTGCGACAAGATCTAATAGATCTTTGTGCATTATATGATAGTGACAGATCTAGAAATTTAAAAATAGGAATCTAAAATTTTAATTTTATTTTCTTAAAAATAATGAATATGCAAAAATTATATTTTTTTCTTAAAATATTAAACTAAATTTAATATTTTTTCAAAATAACATATATGTACTTGACCTTATGAGGTTTAATGTATCTGTCACTGTTACGTGGTTGACGTCTCAAGAGTAGTGGTATACATCGTCCAGCAAAGTAAAGGGAAGTCGAGATCTGATAAATCAAATCATTATCAATCCTCGTGAAGATTACCATTTTATTATTTGTCATGAAGTGTATGTCAATGGTTTTGTACTTTGCCATTACATTATCTAAAATCAACACCCACCCAGTATTTGTGTACCACCCATAACCTATTTCATAAATATATTTTTTAAGTATAAACTAATCTTTTGAACGAAAAAATGTAAAATATCTGTCATCCCAACTCCAATATTTGACATTGTTCTAATTATCATTATTTTCTTAAAAATATTACTAATAAGTTATCGCAACCCTTTAATTGATAAATTAAAGATTTAAGGGTCTCATTTATCCCTATAATAGATCAAATTTATTAATTTTGCCCCTATCGTATTTTCGTATCGATTTTGTCATCAAAGTTGTTTAATTTCATCAATGTCTACTTTTGACTGTTTTGACTAACGAAATCATTAATTTCTACTTACGTGGAGTTCAACTATTTCCCACAGAAGGCTAAAATTATGATTTCGTTTCCACGTCAAAGGAAAAATTGTGATCTCCCCTTCTTTCTTCTACAACCCCAAAACTAAGTAGTTTAGGAAACAAATACATATACCATTTTAAGTTTCCTCCCCCAATAATTTTTCACTTTATTTCTTTTCTTCTCTAAGCCTTTCACATGTGCTCTCCACTCTGTGTCACCAACCACCTTTGTCCACAAGTGACCATCGCATCGGTTGTTGTCCCTGACCATCGTTTAGGACAAAAAATGTAACACTCTGACCCGTACTCAGCCCGAATACGAATCTAAGTTGTTACATTGATTTTTTAACACTTGAAAACTCTGAAATCTGACTTTTCACTTTTATTTGACACATAAAAACTAAACTTAATAACACATAATTAAAATACATATTAGAGCATCTATGATGACATTTTTAGTACATGCCAACAATTTACATAAAACAAATCACATAATATTCAATTTACTATGATCTAATATCCTTCAGCGATATGTTGTATTACCCTTACTTACTTTGCTAACTTCTCTGAACTTACGTGTGAAAACAATCACACACTAAATCTTGACTTGGTGAGACATTTATGAGTATAATAAAATATTAAAAAATACTGCTTATACATTTCATTGAAAAATACATAATACGAAAATCAATTTACTATTCATATCACTAACATATATACTTTTAGACACTTTACAATTTTTAATCAATTTACATTTCATATAACTACATATACACTTATATTTTCAATCCATATCACTTTGTTTAATTTATAACCATTTATTTAATTAGTCCATCGTATATTACTGAGAACTCAAGGTATCTGAGTACATTGAGGTTGTGCACTAAAATGCAGTCACCACTGCTCATATAATTTGTACCAAAGTGCCACGTAGATTTGTCCCAAAGGACCGCGTAGAATTTGTCCCAAAGGACCGCGTAGAATTTATCCCGAAGGACCACGTAAACCCTCGACTATTGACATGCCAACTATACCTTTAATTCTCATACATATACTTTGGGTTTATTACATATAATTATTTCACATTCACGTAGAACATTTTCATATAGAATGATTTCACGTAGAACATATTCATATAAATCATATTCTCATAAACTAATTTACTCATGACATTTCATATAACATTTCTCGACTTATCATGTATTCCCATAGAACATATACTCATAGTGTTCTCAATAGTTATTTCAATTATCATGTAAAATAGTTTGGTGATTTATACCCAAAATCATAGTAAAAATAACATTTAATAAATCAATATAAAACATGTTTCATAACATAATACAAATTTTTGTTCAAAAACATTTGAGGTTGACTCATCGCAAGTCGTTCCCCAATTATATAAAATAAGTAGAACTCACATTTGCCTCACTTAAGCCCTAAACAACTCATTTTCACTTTCACCCTATCCTTATACGTTAATTCATTCGACACTTACTTTCAATCAAATCTTAGCATGGAGGTTTACGTTTGGAAGAAAAGAAGAGAAGAGTTTCCAGACTTTTCTTTTCTCTAGTTTCCTAATATGCCACATGTTATATAACCCTTATAATGAATTTTTAATTCATTTCTTATCAAAAGACCATTTTACCCTTCAATCCTTCAATCTTTGATAATAAGTTATAAACAAAATTTTTCAAAATTAGTCCTTGAACTTTTTAATTTATCAAAAATAACACTAACTTTAAAATCATTACACTTTGATCACTAGCCTATGTTTGGGGTATTACAAAAATACATCTGCAAAATTGTCTTGTGCTCCTCGTCATGAATCCGACCTTCGATTACTTGTTGTAGATCTAGAAAAACCAATCAATTTTTTCGAAACAAAATACTCCATTTCATCGCCAACAACCATCCAATGGAGCCATCTTCACATTATGTTGCTGTATTTCCATTCAACCTTTCCACTGTACGGATCTTCCAACCGACGTGTAGGTTGTCAAAAAATGTCAAACTCATCCATCGACCTTTCTATTTTCTTATTTTCTCTTCTTCTTGTTTCGACTAGTGTTGATATTGGATTTGTTACTTTTGCTTTTGCTTTTCTGTTTGTTGCTTTGTTCCTTAGCTACCCATTTTTTTTCTCATTGCAAAACCTTGAAGGATACAGTGAATTATTTTGAGCTATCAAAATTTTGTTTTGTGATTTTTAATTTATATACGTTGTTTATTAGTTTGGATAATTTCTTGGATTGGTTAGTAGAGTTTACTCAATTGTAATGTAATCAGGAAACGTAATTTCATCTGATAAAATGTAATTTTCAGCACCTCCAGCTGGAGCTGGTGCTATTGGTGTCGTCGGAGGCGGCAGGGCTACTGCCTTCGGAGGAGAAATTCATTCAGCAAAGGAGACATAGCTGGAATGCCCTGCTCCATATGCAATTTTTTTGTTATTGCCACGTCATCTTATTAACATGTCAGCAAAATTATCTTAGGTAGAAATAACTGGAGTCCACGTAAGTAAAATTAACGGTTCCGTTAGTCAAAACGGTCAAAGGTAGACATTGATGACATCAAACAACTTCGAGGGTAAAATTGATGCGAAAATATAATAGGAGCGAAATTGATAAATTTGATCTACTACAAAAGCAATTGTGACCCTTAAGCCTAAATTAAAATATAACTTTAACATTGATTAAAAAAATTCAAAAAATTATAAGGTAATGTCTATTCAAAATCTTTCTAAACCATTAACAACACATCTTATAAAGATAATTACTCGAACTCGAAACTTTTAAAAGAATTTTTTCAGTAAAACAACATTTCTTTTTACCTCTAAGGTCACTCAGTGAGTTATTCTTACATAACATCTAAATATAAATGATATATATCATGTCTTCAAATGCAACACAATTGCAAAAGTTTTATCAATCAATACATGCAATTTAAGTGCTATCAAAATTATTATTATTATTATTTTGAAAATAATCGAACCTCATTAAAAACTCTGTCTAAACCTACTAAGGAGAAAAGAGTACCCACATTTGTTAACTTAAAATAATGTCATTTACAATTGCATGACTCAAACACGAAGGATAATTATATAAAGGAAACAGAAGAAGAAGAAGAAGAATTAGAGGCTAAAGAAGCTAGAATATGAGCCACAGAGTTTGCCGAACGACAAATGTGAGTGAGCATGAAACCAGGGTTGTCATCTAAAATGCATCGAGCATCAGCCAAGATGAAACGTACAAAAGATAAATCAAAATGAAATTGTTGAAGCTGTTGCACAATTGTCATTGCATCGCTTTCTATTATAACTCGAAAATAGCCCATCTCAACCATCAATTGAATACCAAACCTAATTGCATGAGCCTCCTCAACACTTGCATCGCGAGGTCCATCGATACAAACCGCGTGACCTGCTAATACGAAACCTTCAGAATCTCACAATACCGCACCTACGACCAATGGTTTAACCGAGCTCGGACGAGCGCCATCCACATTCAACTTAACATAATCTGCCGGAGGTTTCACCCAATGATCCCGACGAGTACTGCCCATCCCGACTTGATTGCCAAGATCAACCGAAAGAACCGCATGCCCATAAGCAACTTGCATGGCTGTCGACGATCCTACCGTAAGCCAACCTGGAGTCAACTGTCCTTCATGAATAAACACGTTTCGGCGATACCAAATCTGAGAAAGCAAAATCATTAGCTGAATATACTTATTTTGTATACCGGACAAATGAAGATGATATGGGGTAGGCAGTAATAAAATAAGGTGTGTGTGAGAACGAAATATGTACAAATTTTTTTTTACATTTATCCCACCACTTACAACATATCTAATTTTTATCTTTATTTTCACTTCATCACCCATAAAACACATAAATATTCTCATTCAATTGAGTACGAAATGAGACAAGTCCTCGTAAAACTCATTCCATGTCCCTAAACTTAACATACTTTTAGTAAAATATTAATAAAGAACATACATACCCGGTTAAATCTGTCTGTCAAAGTGAATGTAACTTATAAGAAATTGAAATTGAGAAATTAGTCCTCATTTAAGAGGGATATAGGAGCTCCCACGGTAAACAAAACAAAGATTTAGCCGCTGATATCATTATGATATATTTGGGTTGAAAGGTAAATTGTCACCATACTATAGGAGAATACTGAAAATTTCCATTAAATTATGTGTTGAATGATATTTGCCATTTTTCTCTTATACGACTATATGTTTTTTAAATTGATATTTGCAGCTAAAATTTGATTTTTATTAAATTGTACCACTAACTTAGAAAAAAAAAAACAAATTTTACCATTCATTTTTAGTTTTGATGACATGCGAAAATTAACCAACAGTTATTTCAAACATTTTATTTAATAGGTACCAATAGATTAATTTATAAAATATTAAAATTTATTCATTAATATGTTTTTGAGTGCGTGTGTTTTCACATTAAACCATATGAAGAGTTGAAAAGAAAATTGAGCCTCACAATGTATCCACAGTAAGGTATTGTCAGTCAAAATGACTTGTCTGTTTATCTGCCATATAAAGAATATGGCACTGCAATCTCTCTCAAGCCATATGGTAAGCACAAGTAATCAAATCAGGCCAGTTTTATATCAATGTTGCTTACAAGCTAGCAAAAAAAAACCCCCAAACAAAGGGCAAAAGAAAGAATGCCAAGCACCAGTAATCGAATCCGACCAGCTTTTATCTATGTATGCTACTTACAGACTTGCACCATTCATGTCTCAAGCTGGTAGTTGAAGCTTTACATTGTTCTTCCAGCTGCAGCCATTGAAAGATAATTATAATCATTACAATCATCAACGTAAGTGTTAAGTATTTTTCGTTTAGAATGATTGAGGTTGATGCTACCATCTACTATGGGTAAGCGACCGGCACATTCGGGTTTTTCTCTGTTTCTTCATGATATGTTCGGAAGATACTTTGACAAAAATGAGAAAGTCTTTACCTTGGAAGTAATAGTAGAAGAAATCAGCATAAAGCAAGGTCTGGACAAGCCCTGAAACCCAACCTGAAAGCAATCCATATTAACAAGGTGTTAGGAATAAGATATACAACATGAAATGTATACATTGCAAGAAACATTCTCATATACCCATGTGCACTGGTATATGGAGCGAGAGAGATTCGTACTTATCCAGTGGACATAGTTCTCTTCAGTGAAGAACCGATAAATCCAGTTCAATACGTAGAGTGCTCGGTATGCACTGCAAGAAATTGAATTATATTACTCCCTAACCAAGAAATGAACATTTAGTCAATCAGATGACTTGTTACAATAAAATAGGCAAAACCGGAGGCAATATGAAAATCATTCAAGGGATTCATTCTGCACTATGTACTGAAGTTTAATCTTTTGACAACATGCATAATGGTTGTGAAAAGAGATGGAACCAAAGGTAGTTTTGCTAATGTTGTGTCAAAAATAATATAACAAAAGGTCAATAAATGTTGAGAGAAAAAAGTTATAAATCAACATTGCTCCTATTTCATGAGATACATATTCTAATGCCAGCCTCATCTACAATAACCCCAATAATATGTACTTTATTACTCTCTTTTGCATTTCTCCAATAACTTAATGGAAGTTATGGTTACAGATTGTAGCCACTTTCGTGTAACAAATTCCATGGAATGTCTCTTCTGTTATTCAAAATCATAAGGAACCTTTTCACTTTTGTTTTTCCTTTCTTAACAACTTAATGTAACAGATAGATTTTATAATGGATGGTTTAATCTTGCCTCAGCGGTAGCAGATAAAAATAAAAGCACCATGAAAAGCACGAAACAAATGTTATAGAAGAATATCGGTTAAAGTGGCAAAATATCAATTATCAAGTGCAATTAACCATGTTCCGAAAAAAAGAAAAGAGAACTTCTATCTAACATAAAATCATATTAACTTCTCCCAAAAAGAGAAATCTGTGGCAGCCAAGCAGAATATGATGTCAACTCTGGTTAAGAGATTTTCTCTTTTTCTACCACACCACATTAACACGAAATGAAGAAACAGTATGTGGAACTAGAAGCTGGGAAGCAAGTGTCCTTCATGGAATGTAATAAAATCATGGAAAACTTGAAACTGAATAGGATTTACGGAGTGGAGTTTACCCAAGGAGAAACACATATTGTCCAGTCAAGTTGTCAATATTTCTTGTCCTTTGCAACAATACAAGCTGAGGGGTATGGCAACTGCTTCCAAATATAAGGAAAATGCCCACATTACCTGCTCAACCAATTTTCCGAGACAAATATCAATGGATGAAAATTATAGTTTGAAAAAAATAGAACCTGATGGTCAATCAATAAGTAATAAGTATAACATATCAACAATGTCATGTAGCTACTAAGTTCACTGGAATAAATTTAGCAGTCAGAAAGATGATCATGTGATTACATAGAAATAAAATGCACTGTTACATTTGAAAATTTGGTGGAAAGATGTTGATACCTCCAAGAAGGTGAACTTCTCATTTATAACAAGGGCAAGAAATAGGCAAGGCAACATTAGGAAATAATGGTGAAATGTATCTTGGTCTTTATCATAAGATCTGCGAACCATCTTGTGATGTCGCATGTACCATACAATCGAGTAAGAACTCCCCAGGAATATTAACTTCATGATAGTGTTATAAAGAGAGATGTAAGTAGTGAACAAATCCAAGTAGCGAGTAGTGAAGACAAGAGCATAAAGTTCCTGAGTCTTCAGGGAAACGCCTGCACAAAAGGATAAGAAGCCATATCAAGGATAAAAAATCGAAGCCAATAAATATCTAACTTCTTATGACAACGGCCTTGACTTCCACTTTGTAAATGGTTTTAGCCACTAATAAATGCTCAAGTCATCCTATCCCACAGAACATTTTTTAAGGATGGAAAAAAAGAAAAACAGAACTTTCCCATAAGCAAATTGTTCAAAACTGAAATAATTGAACTTGATCAAGCAACTCTAAAGGTGCCATTCCCACCCCAAATCAACTCCTCATAAGGAGAGAAAACACACACTACCTTAACTACAGCTATAGTTTTAGGTCATAATGTTTGTCACGAAATCCGGATGCTGGCAAGACATAAAAACCACCAACCTACGGTATAATCCTATAAAATGAAATCTGCCTTTCGATTTCCATACAATTTCCCACCATGAAGAAACTAGTACTGAAAATTTCAAATCCCTATAGATTTCAGGCTACAGATAGAAGGAAAGTAAGAAAAAACAAGATTCCATTTTAGGAACTCAAAGTTAACAAACCATGAACCCTCCCAAATCCACCCAATACAAATCCCTTTAGCCATTTTCTCAAAATTGTCAACTAACAGGACGTTAAGTTAAAAATCAAAGTCCTAACTGATCTTATCCTTTATTCTAAAAATTCAAATATGCACATACATTCAAATTAGTAAGAATCCATTCAGAGAAATACATGAATTCACTTACGATTAATTGAAAAAAATGCCACATTTTTATTAAGCTACACTTGCACATTTCAGAAAGATCTAATTTGGGTATTGAAAACAGTAAATAAACAAAAACCCACATTCAATATAACCTAAGAATTCAACTTTTGTTATCTTAAAGAGGTAAATTGTTGAAAAATGGAAAAAAATGCAATTAAATTGGGCGTACCGGCACAAGATTTGATGGTATGGATCTTAAGAAGCAAAACAAGAACACTAAACAAAGGGTCATGTCCCCTGCTAATCTGAATATGTTCATTTTCTCTCTGCTCTCTTCTCAAAATTTCGCAAACTCGCAAAATTAAAGGGAAAAGAACACGTAATTTGATGGTCTTTCTGCTTCTTTGTCAGTGTGGGGATGAAAACGGGAAAGTTTGTTTGAGGGACGAGGAGTGTAGCAGATCTCCTCCGATTGGTCCAAGAGAAAAACGTTTAATCTCTTCTGTTCTGTTAACAGAGAACTATTTTATTCCTTTAGCTTCCGAGAAGGAAGGAGAAAGAGAAAAATATGTAGTAGACTAGATGGGCCTATGCTGGAATTGGGGCTTGTATATGTCAATTATAGTGAAAGAGGACTAATTAATTAAAGACGTATATAGTATATTACTTCTTAATCTAATGGGCCATTCATTCTTTAAAGTATTTATTTTGATTCGGTTTGTTCCGGTATTATTTTTACTGAAATTGCGATTGATGTAACGTTTATTTAATTTATATAGTTCTGGATACTTTTGTCCCCTCTTAAGTCTAACATTTTGGCGTTAGGTAAGGGATTTTTAATGGGAATTTCTACGGTGTGACAGCTTTAATATACGATTAAAAAAGACGTTATCAATTTTATTATTATTTAAATAATAAAAAGGGTAAAAAATGACCTAAAATATTATTATTTTTACCGGTTTTAATTATCGATATAGGTAAACGTGATAAAAAAAATCTTACCGGATTTTCTATCGCGTTTACCTATATCGGTAATTAATAATAATAACAAAACCGATAGAATAATAATTTTTAGTCATTTTTTACTAATTTTATTATTTAAAATAATAAAAAAATCGGTAGCGGCTTTATTAGATGTATATTAAAACTGCCTCAAGTGAGCATTTCTCACTTTTAACGAGACATTTAAGTTTTTCAAAAAAATTCTAAATATTTAAAATATTTTTTTTACTAAAATATATATTTAAAGCTATCATTTTTGTCAAAATAAACTTTTAAAGTATTTTTTGATTGAACATAATGAGTGGCCTAGTGGTTAAAATGAGCATTGTTTTCTCTTGAAGTATTGAGCAATTTTTTAAGGTATGCGTTATCAATTATTAAGAAATATTATAAACATATTACCTTATACTCATCTTAGAATATTTTAAAAAAAATCTTTAATTAATATCTCATTTAATATTTTAAAACTTAAATGAATAAAATTGAATACTTTAAATATATTTTAATTATTTATCCTAACGGGGCATGTTGAAGTTTATTTTAGAACTCACGATATTTGCTACAGTGAAATTGGACAAGTTCCTCTGGAAATAATTTTTTAATGGTCCAAAGTACGTAGACCCCATGTGAACCAATAGTTTGAACATTGTATAAGTTAACGAAAATACTTTTATTAGAAATTTGTACTGAAATGAGGATAGTCTTCTAGTACTTTCAACATAAACCTTCCTTGAAATTTTAGTGATCAGCTTCTCAAGAGTGATATTTCTCTTGAAGGATATTCTAACATAATGATTTGATGCGAAGACACCGCATGTTTCATCTTCCCTAATTTCTCCATCATAGTAAACAATAGTTGAAATACACCTTATTTTTAGAGTTTGAAAGATTGAGAGTCTCATATTGCAAAACAATAGATTAAATACAACTAATTAAATAAAATATACGAACTTAAATATAAATTAATGCTAAAACATTTAAAAAAATTCACAGTAAATTTAATAACACAATTTAACATTGTTATCGTCTCGGAAAAATGACTCGAGATTTGATCATTTCTTCCATTTTATACTCGCACAAAATAAAAAAAATAATTAGTACAAAAAATTAATCAAATAATTAAATTTAAAATAAAAATAAAATAATAAAAATTAAAAATCTACTTAGTTTGATAGAGAAAAATTATAGAAGGAAGAATTTCAAATTAAATTTGGGTGTGGTTTTATGTTTATTAACGATGCTATTTTATAGGGGAGAGGTGAGTGATTCCAGAATTCAAATAATGATGGAGTATCTAATAATTAAAGTAAATAATGGAAGATGTGCATGGCCACTCCTTCGTCGCATGTAAGAACCCCAAGAAGGCATCGATAGTGACTGCACTTTACCCTTACGTGGCGGCAGCTCAGATGAACCCCATAAAAGCGCGGATAATCATCCGTGCCTTTTTGCCACGCTGTCACAAAGGATGTTAGATCGGTAAAACTAGAACGATCGGTGTCTGATAGATAATAATTAAATGGGGCAAAATTCTTGAGATAATGTTGTGAAAAAAATTTCTTGAGATAATGATGTTGAAGAATTAATTGTTGAGATAAGACGTTTGCTACAGTCGTATCCTTGGTCGCCAGGTGGTCCGAACGACCTGTGCAGGTCGCCTTGTCGTCCGAGCTACCAAGAAAAGTTGCCAATCAATCCATGCAGCGTTGCTACGTGCATGGGCCATGCACTGTCCGTAGGTCGCCAAGCAATCCATGCGACCAAGCAAGGCTGCCATGTGATTGCTACTCCCTCCCTTCCATGGAATAATTGTTGCATTGCAGCATCCTTCATCGTCCGCCGTGAAATGTGCAGGTCGCCATGCAAACCATGCGACCAAGCCCGTGATCGTCTCTCTGAAGTTGCATGCCTCTACTCCCGCAGCATCATCAATTGTCCATGGCAGCAATAATTGTTGCATGATTTGCCTTTAACGCTCGTGATTCTTCGGTTGTAAGAAGAAAGAAAGGGAAAAGAAAGAAATGAAGAAGAAGAAAAGGCCCCGTAAGGTAATTTTTTAATTAGTTTAAATTATTAGTTTGTTAGTTGTTTGCCTAGTTAGAGCATAGTTTAGAGTTAGTTATATTATATAACAAAAATTAGTTTATTAGTTTGTTAGTTTAAGTTAGATTAATATTAAAGAATTATATTAAATTTGTTGTTGAATTATATTAATTGTATTAAATTTATATATCGTTATTTTATTAAAAATAGTTTTAGTTTAAATTATATTAAATTTTTTATTATGTTGTTTAATTTATATTAGTTTGTTTGTTTGTTGAAGTTATATTATATAAAAAAATTAGTTAATTAGTTTTTTAGTTTGTTAATTTAAGTTAAGTTTGATTATAATAAAAAAATAGTTTATTAGTTTAAGTTATAATTTGTTTTTGTTTAGTGTAAATTAGTTAGTTAACATTAGATTATATTAAATGATTTTTTAAAATATTATTGTTAATTGTTTTTACAGATTCATTCGAATGTCTGATCAAAATTCACTGCTGAGACTTGATAATCATCATATTTCTACTCATTGGGAATAATGGGTTATTATTATTTAATAAATTAAAATATTTTTTAATGAATTATTATTATTAATTATTTGAAGATTATTTTATGATTGTGATAAATTTTTTGATTTATTTAATTGTAGGAGGACGAGTAGCGAGTCCTTCTTCATCGGTTAAATATTCCTGCCAAGCCACACCAATTGATAGAAGAAAACTTGCAACAAGCTGGATTTACTATGTACATTTGTGCGAGAATACAAGTTGGTCTCAGGTTTGATCAGTGCGTTGATTGAACGTTGGAGACCATAAACGCACACATTTCATTTTCTGTGTGGAGAATGTACGATAACTCTGAAGGATGTGGCAATGCAACTCGGGCTCCAAACAAATGGGATGTCGGTGGTAATGAAAAATGAGTACAATAATGTGGAACAACTTTGCAGTGATTTTCTTGGGCAAATGCTAGTAAAACCAGAGTGTAACAGGTGGCGTGTGAGATTGTCATGGTTGAAGAATCAATTTTAATTCCAATGAAATAATACAAAACAAGAAATTATATATGCAACACGATCATATATATCGCAGTTGATTGGGAGAATTTTGATGCCGAATAAATCCGGTAATCTAGTTCACACTTAGTATCTTCTATTTTTAAGAAATTTTGTGAATACTATAGTTGGGGATCAGTGATATTGGCATTATTGTATCGTTAGATGTGCAAGGCGTTATTAGTCGTAAATAATAATAATACAGCAGAAATTGGTGGATGTCTGATGCTGCTACAATTATGGGTTTGGCATAAACTTTCGTTTTTGACACCGATTAGTCGGACTACGATTACCTTTCCACTTGTCGGAAAATAATATGAATTCTCTATTTTAATATAAATTATTAATTATAAATATTATTTTTGATTAAATATTGAACAAAATGACATATTTGTTTTGATTGATATACAGATGAATGCATAAAATAGAAGGCATAGAGTTGGTGCACAACAATATTGGATCTCAACAAAAGTAAAATTAATCAATAGTATAACAAACATCAATATTGACACCCATCAAAAACATCGTGCCTTCTATTTTATGCCTCATCTGTATATCAATCAAAACAAAAATATGATCATTTTGTTCAATATTTTTAATCAAATAAATAATTTATAATTAATATTTTATATTAAAATATAGAATTCATATTACCTTTCGACAAGTGGAAAGTCAATCGCAGTCCGACTAATCGGTGTCAAAAACATAAGTCTATGCCAAGCCCATGATTGTAGCAATATCAAATATCCACTGATTTCTGTTGTATTATTATTATTCATGACTAATGACACCTTGCATATCTGACGATACAAGAATCTCAATATCGTCGATCCATATCTATATCGCATAGTATTCACAAAATTTCTTAAAAATAGAAGATACTGAGTGTAAACTAGATTACTGAATTTATCCGGCATCAAAATTCCCCCAATCAACTGCAATATATATGCTCATGTTGCATATATAATTTCTTGTTCCGTACTATTTCGTTGGAGCTGAAATTGATTATTCAACCATAACAACCTCATACGCCACCCTTTACACTGGTTTTACTGGAGTTTGCCCAAGAAACGTACTGCAAAGTTATTCCATTATTATACTCATTTTTCATTATCTCGTCATCCCATTTGTTTGGACCCCAAGTTGCATTGCCACTTCCTCCAGAGTTATCGTACATTCTTCACACGGGAAATGAAATGTGCATTTATGGTCTCCAACGTTCATCGCACTGATCAAACCTGGGACCAACTTGTATTCTCGCACAAATGTTACAAGTAAAATCCAACCTATTGCAAGTTTTCTTCTATCAATTGGTGTGACTTGGCCGGAATATTTAGCAGATGACGAAAGACTCACTGCTCGTCCTCCTGCAATTAAATAAATCAAAAAAATTATCACAATCATAAAATAATCTTCAAATATTTAATAATAATAATTCATTAAATAAATATTTTATTTTATTAAATAATAATAACACCATTATTCCCAAATGAGTATAAATTTTGATTATCAAGTCTCAGCTATTCGAATGAATCTGTAAAAAATGAGCTGTGGATTTTGGTCAGCTATTCGAATGAATCTGTAAAAAAATTAAACAATAATATTTAAAAAAATCATTTAATTTAATCTAATGTTAACTAACTAATTTACGCTACACAAGAACAAAAAAATAATAAATTATATCTTAAACTAATAAACTATTTTTTATTATAATCCAACTTAACTTAAACTAACAAACTAAAAAACTAATTAACTATTTTTATATATAATATAACTTCAACAAATAAACAAACTAATTAAACGAATATAATAAAATTAATATAATTTAAACTAAAACTATTTTTAATAAATAACGACATAATAAATTTAATATAATTCAATATAATTCAACAAACACATTTAATATAATTCTTCGGCATTAATCTAACTTAAACTAACAAATTAATTAACTAATTTTTTTATATAATATAACTAACCCTAAACTATACCCTAACTAGGCAAAATAATTAACAAACTAATTAAAAAATTACCTTATGATCCTTTCTTTCTTCTCCCTTTCTTTCTTCTTACAACCGAACCCCCCACCCAATATATAACAACCCGGTTGCAATAATGCAACAAATTATTGCATGCATTAAGAATCATGGGCGTTGAAGGCAAATCATTCAGCAATTATTGCTGCCATGCAGTAGTTGCTGCTGCTGCAGCAGTAGAGACATGCAACATTTAGAGAGGCGATCAAGGGGCTTGGTCGCATGGCGACCTAAGTGGTCGCATGGCGACCTAAGTGGTCGCACGGCTTGCATGGCGACCTGCATAGACATTTCACGGGCGGGCGATGAAGGCTGCTGTATTGCATCAATTATTCCATGCAAGGGAGAGAGCAACTTGGTTGCAACGATCACATGGCGACTTTGCTTGGTCGCATGGATTGCTTGGCGACCTACGGATGGTGTATGGCCATGCACGCAACAACGTTGCATGGTTTGCTTGGCGACCTTTCTTGGTCGCTCAGACGACAAGGCGACCTACACAGGTCGTTCGGACCACCTGGCGACCAAAGATACGACTGTAGCAAATTTCTTATCTCAACAATTAATTCTTCAACAGTATTATCTCAAGATTTTTTTTCACAACATTATCTCAAGAGTTTTGCCAATTAAATGGTTGTATGATTTTTAGGTAAAAAAAGGCCAAAGAAAATACTACTAAAATTTTAAAAATACAACTAAAAAAGATTAATTTTATATCAACAAGACAGAATCTTGACCGTTAGATGTCCTTGTCTCTTTGGGCAGGGGGGGTCATCGAACGGCTAAAAAGAAAGAGCTGGTCCCATAAAAACATCGAGGAACTCAAGGCACTCAAAGAAGTAATCAGACATGCATAAAATGGGCGGTCAGAGATAAAGACGCCATGCATAAAGACACGTGTCACGCATCTTTCAAATTGCAGTCACCATAGAGAAAAAGCTGACTAGACTAGAAATTCACATGCATCGTTCATTCAAATACGAAAAATGATAATTTATTGGATAAATTATCTATTTTATCATTTAAAAATTATATATAATTGTATCATTATAAAATAATACTATATTATTATTTAAAAAAATTATAAGTATTTAAGGGTGAATCGAAATGGGGCATGTAGGAGCAATCTTTTGCTTGAAATTTCTAAATTCTTTTATATTATATATTAATAATTTATTGTCATCTCATAAGATTTATAAGTGTACACATAATATAAAATAATATAAAATTATATAAAATTTATGTCTATCTTTATAGTAATATCATTGTTAATTTTAATTTTTTAACAAGTAATTGAAACAGAACTAAAATAACAACCAAATTAAATAACCATATTAGCACTAGTGACGGTAAAATCAGTATTCATTTAACTCATATTACCACTAGGGAGAGTATAAAGAAGACAAAAAAATCAGTAGAATCTGTGAAGCTGAAAGAATAAAAGTGGAGGAAAAAACATGCATACCTTTGAGAAGAAGGGTACATTACATACAATATCCATAACCTACAAAAAGAAGAGAGATCATAAAGAAAATAAGCGAAAACCCAGTATTAAAAAACGCAGAAAATGAATGAAAAGAAAGAGATGACGAACAAAGTGGGATGGGCAGGAAGCAGGAGGCATTGAAAGCATAAATATGAAGCATGAGGCTGGACTGTGTTGGGAAGGAAACAAAGTGCATCTGAGTGGCAGAGGTGCGGTTTGAAGAGCTTTTGTAGGTTGCATTGCATCACTCCTTCAACAACAGACAAGGTTAAGAGTATGGATGGCAGTGCCCATGGAGGAGAGTAGAGGAGAGGAGTTCTACTTCAGATGGTAAAGCAGGAGAGAGATGAAAAGGTATGGTTAAGAGTATGGATGGCAGTGCCCATGTTTGATTGACTGTTTGACTCTCCTCCTCCTCCTAAATTTTAGGTGAGATGATTCTAATTTTTACGAGACCTCGAGAAACAAATAATGTCTGGTATGATTTTTGTATTGTGTTTGAAACTTTTAAAATCATGAATGAGACGATGGATCTACTGGGTTTGGAAGAAAGTAAGCTAATAACACAAAGTAAAGCAACCGTCAAATACTCAAAACCAAAGTGCATTATTGGCCTTTCTCAAGTTGCACATCAAAACAAGGAAAGACAATTGTGATTTGTGAACGAATCACATGATCCTTTTTCAACATTCCATGGTGATTGTTTGCAGCGATATGTTCTGATAAATTATAGCTTCCTCCAGAGAACTTAGCAGCTCCTCCATTCATCTTCAAGGTTTGCTAGTTCGTGGAAGAGTTTGTGGGTTGTTTTGTCTTGGATATTCTGGATTGAATTGCCTTGGATTTGAAATGTTTAAACCTATATATAGACCTTGTTGAGGTATTTGATTAATGCAATCCATATTTCGCGATCCCATTGACGAGGAGGATCTTCGAATGGTTTCTTCTGATGGCACGACTGGGAATGGTCCTTGACTAGAACCTGATTCCAACATTTGATTTGTTCTTTCTGAATTCATGCACCTTTTCTTCTCAGCAGCTCTAGGTAGAACATAGTTGTATAAAGAAGCATCAGGCCCTTGATTTATAGCTATTTGCTCAGTTAAAAAAGTTGGTAAAATTGGATGCATTGACCAAGGTGTCTGACAGAAGGGAATAGATAGAAAATTTTGAACAGATGATCCCAGCTTTCCTACCTTAAAGCCGGTTCCTTCCGTTCTAATGGCTTGGCCTTGATCAGCTTGATCTTCAGGCACTTGATGTTGATCGCCAAGATCAATAGTTTTTTTTTTTTTGCCTTTTATTCCTCTCTTCAAAGATCCACCCTCGGCAGCAGCGGCAGCAACAATAACAACAACAACAACAAGAGTCAAATAATCGGTCAAACATGCTAAGTCAACTATTTAACATGCCACATCTGTAGTTCTTTATTACAGTAACGATTGTTAATTGTTGTTAACGACAAGTGACCAATTTGTAACAAACGATAACGTTAATAATCGATTTGTGACTCTTAAAACGTCAATAATGAAAATAAAAATTTACTCAAACATTAGTGGCCATTTTATAGTTTACCAAGAAAACAAGTAGAAAAAAATGGAGAACTTAAAGATTTTGGGGATTTCGGGGTTTTTTTATTATTGAAAGTTGATAATTTTATTAAAAATAGAAAAATAACTAAAATTATAATGAATATTTACAAGCATAATCATAAACCTAAAATATAATTATGACATTTTTTATTATTGAGACAAAACTAACTACTTAGAACACATAAGGATCAAATAAGGAAAAATTAAAAACCTAACTAAAAATCTCGAATAAAATAAAGATACAAACAAATTTATCTGCATCAGTAAACAACCAACAAAATGTTATTAGATGCTCACGATTTCGATAGCTATGCCAATGATTTGGAGGATATCTCTTGCAAAATATTTAGTGCCCATTTTGATTAACTCTATATCATTTTTCTTTGGTTGAGCGACATGTATTTCCACTGTGCTTGTTTTTCTAATTATGAAGCATGACTCAACGATCCTACTCACATTGGACCGAGTGCTCAGGTGGTTTGATTAATAGAATCAAGTTATAGATTTAGACTTATTTTGATAAAATTGACTAAACGATATTTTATACCTTAAATTTTAATTATATGTATTTATAATGATTTTAATATGAGTGTTATGTATCTTCCAAATCTTTTTTATTATCACATGTTGGTATATGAAAACTTTAGAAGAATGAACCCTTTGGAGGAATTCTCTAACCTTGAGTGATTATAATTATTTTTATACTATTATAGACTAGCGTGATATGTTAGAACTATATAAAGTTAGGTAGTTAAATTCATTTATTTTGTTAATCTACGAGTAGCCATTATGATCCTAAATATGACAACACTAAAATTCATTATATAAACTTCTCATATAAGACTAAAAGGGATTTGAACTCTCTAAATCACGGATCATCCATCGACTTTATCTTATCACTCCTTTTAAAATTAACGATTGTACTTTTTCGTCCAAATCAGAAAGAGTGAATCATCAATGATTAGTGTATGTTCGGGAGCAGAAACAATACCAAACTTCTCAACACGAAAGACAAGAAGTTGCAAGACTATCGGATCGATGAATTAGGTAAAGTAGAGATAGTGTTTTTTAATACAAATAGAAGCCGTTAGTCTTATTAAAAAAATGAGAAAATATCCAAAATTCTAATGAAAACATACAATCATAAGCGTAAACACATACAAGGAAAATATTAAAAACACGTCCAAAAAACTTGAACAAAAGATCGATATAAACAGATCTGACTGCATCGGCAAACGAACCATAACAAGGGATGGAATTATTAAAAGACCATCGTAAATCGCAAATCAGAGTTGAACATCGTGAGACAACTATAATATCATATCCATTCTTGAAAATTTTAAATGAAAAGAACAATAAAACAATCAATAGAAAAGATAGAAAATTTGTCAACATACAATAAAAATATACTATAAAAATAGAGAAATACCTATCATAAAACATACTTATTGAAAACTAAAATTTCCTATAAAATCTTATGGCTGGTGCCGTAGCTTATTAACAAAGATGGAAAAAGAGAGAGAGAGAGAGAGAGAGAGAGAGAGAGAGAGCAAGCTGCTAAAAAGAATTAGATATAATTTGACTAAGCGGCATCAATTTTTAAGTAGAGATAGTATTTTTGAATCCTTTGATTTCGAACATCAATGACTACTAAAGCATGTGCCTAGAAATATAATTCGGTACGTTAGATATGCTTTAGACATGGTTTCGGTTATAAGGTAACAAAAAAGGTTTAGATTGCTATATAAAATGATTACTTGTGAACCAACGAGATTGGTTCAAGTGGTAAGTCGTTTGATATTATTTAAATAATGTCTTGAGTTCGAGTCTTTGTGTATATAGAAAAATTCCCGCTAGGAGACTCACCATATATATATAAAAAATAACTACTTGTGATGTAGTTACAATATGTTGTTATCAAATGCAAGTTGAACTTGTAAATAATATGAATACAAGTTGATCATATCAATTAAGTAAAAAAATTACCCGTATAATGTTGGAAAGGACATGTATGAAATGTTTGTTTAATGAACTTGCTATATGTCATTAAAATGACTTGTTTCCTTGATGATAACATAACTAATCAATTGTTCTTCTCTATATATTGTCATACAGTTAGATGTGCCATGTGACCATTTTTAAATGCCCAAATGCATTAAATTCAGTTTGTTTGCGCCGCCTGAAACGGACATGTTGATCATGGATCCAGCGATGATATTGTCTTTGGTAGGAAGATGACAGTTTATGGTAATAATTTATTTACATATAAATTTAAAGTTAAGATATAAATTAATATCAAGAGTTTGCTTGAATATAGATTAAAGATGAGACTATTATAACACAAAACGTCATCTTCCTACAAAAGACAATATGACAAATCATCCATTAATGAAGACAACTTCTTAGTGTAGAATAATTTCTTGCTCATCCTTCTTCCATCGAAAAAAATCTTTTCTTTTTCTTCCCTGGTAACCAGATATGGAATCCTTGTTCAACTCAAAGCTCATTGCATCCAAAAACACACCGGAATCCCTACACAAATATGAGGTGAAGATATCAACTCTCCCCAAAGAAAATGGTTGGAGTTCCATGATGACTCTTCGCTCATACCAACACTTTTGGTTCCATTCCTTCTTTCTCAAAGGAGCCATGCACGCTCAAGATCACTTCCAAGCTCAACCAGGTGACATCTTTCTCTGCAACTTCATGAAAACCGGTTGCACATGGCTTAAGGCCTTGAGTTTCAGCATCATAACCCGAACCCACTTCGACGATTCCAACACTCCAATCCGAAACGCACTGCCACACGACTGCATCCCGATGCTGGAATTTGGCGAGTACTACTCGCCCACAGGTCCCAAAATCCCACTCTACGGCTCACACATTCCATACACATGTCTGCCAAAATCAATAATACATTCACGTTGTAAAATAGTCTACCTTTGTAGAGACCCAAAGGACACATTTGTTTCCATGTGGCATTACTTCAAAAGGATGGTGGAAACCAACAAAACAGGCAAAGAAGTGTCCTTTGTTTCCATTGAGGAAGCCATTGATTTGTTCTGCAGAGGCGTTTCTTCTTTTGGACCGTACTGGGACCATGTGTTAGGGTACTGGAAAGCCAGCTTGGAACACCCTGAAAGGATATTGTTCTTGAGATACGAAGCCATGAAGGAGGAGACCGAATCATGTGTGAAGAAATTGGCTGAGTTCTTTGGGTGCCCTTTCAGCTTGGAGGAAGAAAGAGGAGGGAAAATAGAGGAGATTATAGAGTTGTGTAGCTTTGAGAGTTTGAGTAATTTAGAGGTTAATAAGAGTGGTAAACAGGTGAAGAAGGATGGGTATATGGAGAACAGTGCATATTTTAGGAAGGGGAAAGTTGGAGATTGGAGGAATTATTTGAGTGATGAGATGGGTAATCGGCTTGACAACATCATGGAGGACAAATTGACCGGTTCTGGATTCAGCTTCCTCAACAAATAAAGCTTGCTCTTCCTCATCACAATTTTCACCTTTCTATGTTCTTGTTTCTGTTAATGTTGCTGAAAAGTTCAAAAAAAAATCTCAGTCTAAAACATGTTTCGTTGTGAACTTTTGAGTTAATTTTCTCTTTGATTCACATAATTTCTTTAACATAAAAAGAAAATCTTAAAATTGTTTATGAATTTTGATTTAATCCCCGTTTTACGTAACTTTTTAAATTCAATTTTAGCTAAAAAAAACTCGTTTTTATTGCAAAATCAATGTTAATGAGTAAAACATAAAGAAAAAATACGGTTGTTTCAAACCAATCGTAAAAGCTAATATTTTTTTCATTTTTAATTTTGTATTTGGGAGCAAATTATAATTTTACCCTTATTAATGTATAAGCTTCACTCAATTATATATTTATATTTTATTTTAATAATTTATTATTAAAATCTTTAAAAATAATAATTAATAATTTATTTTAATTATTTAAAATTAAATAAAATTCATGGTTTATATATTAAAATATTAACAGTGAGTTATTATAAAATATATTTTTATTATAATTAACGAGTTATCTTAAAATATTTCATATATTTTTATTATTATAGTTTAAATGATATATTTATATCATAGTATTAATAAGTATGAATATAATTTAAATTTTATATTTTTAATTTATAACATAATGTCAATAATAGACATGTTATCTTTTCAAACTCACTTTTTAATAATAATTTCAAATTTGAGACCTCCAATAAAATATATCAAGTGAGCAGCACTAACTATATTTTTTTGAGTTTGAGGTCACATTAATTGAAAAAAATGATTTGGGTCAGATTGATTGTTTTTTTCAAAGCACAAAGCTTTAAATGCCGTTTTGACTAAATAAACAATACAAAATTTTAGTGAATACAAATAAAATTGAAGGCCACCAATAAAATAGTTAACTAAAAACAGTTTAAATTTCAGAATGGACACCGGAGAAAGGAAACCCACCACCGACCATATGTAGATGCAAATAACTTGAGCAATGGTAGCTAAAAATTTATCTTCATGAAATACAGGATAGAACCAGTTTGCACATTTATAGACCTGAATGAAGAAAAAACCATTTGAAGCTTATCTATCTACATTTGGCATAAACATGATAGAATAATACCTTAAGACATGGAAATTTCCCATTAACAGTAATTATTTTATTTGAAATATGGAAACTAAACTACCATCTCATGCTCTAAACAACAACTTTCACAGGCTTGCTTTAGACAATGCTTTTAAAGCTTCAGATATCTCCTGTGGCGTTGCTCCACCTTTAATACTATTGATCAAGGGGCTGTCCGAAGGGACGATGTCGTTTTTAAAGTCCATTGTTCGGAGCAACGCTTCGGAGCCCTTTGTCACCACTTCCTTCATGATCAAAGTCTTATGAGCCCCTGCTATCAATTCCTCGTAATCGGTGTCTCCAGTTTCGCCGACGATGACAAACATGTTTGTGACATTCAGCCTCCAACGCACGAAAAGGTACCTAATAATCAGAACGAACAGGTTAATCCGATGAATAAGTAATGATCCGAAAGTTGATTATAATCAAGTCCTGGTACAGTGAGGACCATGAAAAAAGAGAATAACAGTGATTGAATAACTACACATGAAATCAACTTAAAAAATCAACAATGGAATTCTAGAGTATTAATCAACTTTATCATGAATGAAAGATCTTACAAAAAAAAACCTCTTATTAGATGAAATAGAACATGATATTAGTTGTCTTGAGATTGATATGGACTTAGTTTACATGTTACATATGCCCATATGCACCTTTGATTGTCTCATTTTTAAAGCATTTAAACCTATAACACCTGGAGTTGAGTGTGAGATACGGGCATGTGTCGGACACCGGTATGTTCACTTTTTTCTAAGTTTTACCATGTTTTGGAGGGAGGATCATATCCGAATGCACATGTTGGATACAAGTATCAGACATGTACCTTAAGAATCAAGATCCATCTTAATATAAAAAATCAGTCTCATAAGTTTATAGAACTCTACCTGAGTGCCTGTGCTCGAGATGCAAGGAGAGGGACAACTTGTATTCTAGTTGAGTTCCTGCAATACATCGGATGGCAACGGAGACCTCGCATCCTAAGCTTCTGCCTCAAATCATCGACTTTCTTTGCCTGTAAAAGCAGCCACCATAAGATCCAAACAACAAATTCTATTAATTCATGTCACCAATGTGTGTGTATATATATATATATACCTTAGTCAGATCCTTTACAAAGTATGAAACACAGTGGGCATTGCTCGATTTCACATCTTCCTCGACACAAGGAGAATTTTGTTCACCCTCAGGGTTCATCAACTTGCAAATTGTCTTCTTTAGACCCTCATAGCCCCAATGAAAGGCGACATGAGACGCATAATCAGGATCGACAAAAAGCTTTCCATCTTCTGCTGTGTAAGTTCCAGGGTAATACACTTCACTGCCACTGCCACAGATCAGAGCATCAAAATCATTTACTTGAATCTTTGCTGATTTCAAGAACTCTACTGTTTCTGAGACTGGCATAGCAGTTGATATAGCAAACCCAGTCAGTTTTGCAATTTGAGCGTCCAGCCAAATGGCCTTAAATATGTCTTGTATAATTTGAACCATCTTCTTGTCAGGGAACCCCTTGCTGTCATAGCAGTCAAGTGTTAAAACAACTAATCTACGCCGCCACCTCAAAATAGGATACTTGCTTCCCACATTTTCAAGCTTCACTCCTTCAGTTTCTTTCGAATTTGTTTCCGGCTTATTTATCTTGCTTAGGACTCGTTTTACTTGGTCTTGCAGCTCAGGTTCACCAGAAGATGAAGCTACAGGGTCAAGAGATCCAGTTAGTGAAGCTTTATCTCCATCAACTGAGAGCCTAAGGGACATGTCTTGCACGTCTTTAAGTGAGTCATTTAAAGATGATGCTTCTGCAGAGACGTCATCCTCCGGTGTATCTGTTTGCCACTGAGGATGTCTCATTCGACAAGCTGCCACCTTCGTCAAGTATGTACGGCAGTGTTCAGGCCATGAGTACAGATGTATATTCTTCCAACCATTCTTTCTGCACTCATGCCATAAGTTTTTCTCCGATACCAACTTCAACAGGGCATCAGAAATCGCTTTCTGATCATGGGGATCCACCAGAAGGCCATTATTTAGTGCCTAAAATCCATCAGAAAGGGGAAAAAAAGTAATGTCAAGAATTGAACTATTGTAACATTTTGTAGAAGAACCGTACAGACGACAATGTGGATGTTCAGAATCTTTCAACAAATAGCTCCTCTCAAGTTAGTTTTTTAGTCCCTTGTTCTGAAAGATCTGGAAATTCCACCAGAAATATCTAATGATTGAAAGATATATTCATCAATATTACCCGCTGGATGTCAACCGGACCACCATTTTTTGTTGCCACCATCGGCAGGCCATGGGCTGCTGCCTGAATTATATCAAATAAATAGAGAGAAAGATTATATCTCATTGAACTTGATAAGATGGCATTCAAAAACAAATTTCAACCGATAAAAAACCAACCTCTATCAACGTAAGTCCAAAAGGCTCAACCAGAGCTGGATTTATGAAAACTCCCTGTGATATTTACATACAGTTAATATAAAAACAATAGCACATGAACTAGTTCCAACAAAAATGAACTTTAGTTAACCTTTGTTTTTGCTGCAAGTCGATAAATATCGGGAACATCAGCCTGTTTATGATGCTTTGGATAGGCAACCTGTCCATAGAGGTCATACTTGTCAACAAGTTTCAACACTGTTATGAGCACACTAGCACTTGGACCAGTCATTTCATCAATATCATCCCGGTTCCCCATTATAAGTGTCTGCAAAAAAAATAGTATTAGTAGCCTTTCTTCCACTCTGTAAATCAAAATTGTCGCACAAACTAACTTACAAGATTAGCAAACTCTCGTAAAGGACGACATTCTCCAAAGGCTTTCAAAAGATTGGTTATGTTCTTCTTTGGATCAGGTCTAGATAAGGCCAAGATCATCGGCTTGTGGGGATTTGTAAGAAACCTCATCACCTGCCAACGTTAGGAAGAATCAATAACAGATCTGTTAAATGAGTGTATAACATAGCTGACCTACTTACTTCTGACCATATTGTTGGAATTGCCTTCGGAGAAGATCCATCAGTACCTCCTCCAATAACCGAGACAATTTCTCCATCAATCTCAGGGGCATCTTCTTGAACTACAACATTGCTGAAGTCCATGCCAGGGGGAATAACCTGCAAACAAATTGTACTTCAAAGCTAAAATAAGAGGTGCAAACCATATAGTTCAGTATCATCTCATTGATCGAGACAATGCGGAGTTAACAATATGTTTCAGAACAAGGAAAAATATACTTCTGTGGTAATTCTCTTTTCACATCATCTGTAACACCCATATGAAAGAAGCAGTGATCAATACAATATCTCGAAATAGGGGAAAAGAGAGGAAAAAAGGGAGAAATATTGTTACCACCATTCTTGGCATGTATCGACCATGACAGTTTACCCCATGTCTAGCACGGGCACGTAATACTTTTTCGAGCTTGACATCAAACCCATCATAAAGCCCCCACTGCTCTTCAATCTCTTGCTGCGTACTAGTGATAACTAGTTCTGCAACATCAAGGGAAAATTCTTCTGCTTCAATTCTTCTCATAATCTTGTATGTTGAATTGATGTCTTCCTTTGACTGTCGTCCTTGTTTAAGAAGCTGCTCAAGCTTGTTTCTCCCAAGAGAGTGCCCTGTTAAAACCATGGGGACGTTTAAAGCTCCTGAGAGAAGAGCAGCACTGTCCCCTGCATCAGCATAATGACCATGGATAACATATGGCCATACAGGTTGCCCCCCACCAATTTGTTCACCGAGAACTTTTGACATATTAAGAATGTGAGCCAGAGAACCATCTACAAATTCCTGAATATAAGGCCACAATAATTCTTTATGAAGGTACTTATCACGTGGACCAAATGGGATCCTTATAATGTACGCCCCGCTACTCTCTCCAACATCGTTTCCATCTGCATCTTCACTGGCGGTCGTTAACATTTCTGTAGGCTCGCCATAGCTCCAATCAACTTCAGGTGATAAGATTTGTCGAGTAAAAGATCTACCCTATACACTCCCGGCATCTTTGCAAGAGCCCTAGACAGCTCTACCACATATTTGACCTGTGGACCATTTTATTGTTTTAAAAACATAAAATAAATTAAGTGAAGTCAAAATGCAAGCAATAATTGTAGAATACAGCATTTACCTGTCCACCAGTGTCAGAATCTCGACCAAGCTCCATGTTTTCTCCTCGGACTAACCCATGCAAACTGGTTTACAGAGAAGAAATATAGCAGTGTTTCAATTGAATTGTTAATGCAGAATTCCTTACATAATCTCTGAAGTTTCCCTTTCATTAAAATGCAAGCAAGTCATTCCACTTGGAGTTTAATTATTATGGTAACTTTCAGGCAATGTTATTCGATTTACATTCTTTTTGCTTCTATGAATAATGAAATGAAGAAATTTAAGAATACATGCACTAAAAAAAATGTCCATTAATGAATTGTGCAACCCATTGGGAAAATGAGAGACACGGATGATGGTTGTTTCCAACTGCTCCAATAACAAATCTTAAGATGAATTCAAGATTAATGCATAGTAGGAGGGAAAGTGATACCTGATAAGGATTATGTAAAGTTTCTTTCCCTTCTTGTCCTCTGACCAGACTTCCAAGTTGGAATAGTTTATTTGGAACGTCTTCCTCGTGGTCTCAGCGCTCATCAACTCACTAACAGCATCTCCCTTCTCTCCTTCTGACAAGTCTTCAACCAAGTCCTCAGTGGCATCCTTGCGCACAAGTTCACGTTCCCATTTCCGCTTTGCCAATCGTTGCAGTTCTTCCCATTCCAACTATTTACATCATAAGATTTTGATTTGAGTACTCTAAATTGCTTCACTCTCAGTAAGTAAAAACTCATTTCAGGTTTCTTGGAGCTCAAGCTATGTTATCGACTTATTTTATTTGAAGGGGTAAATGTCACACTTTAGAAATATTCTAGAAAAATTCTCATTTAGCCATATCCAGGAAGAAGCACTTACATAATTGTCCATTCACAGAGTTAACTATCTTCATTAAGGAATTTGTTCAAACACAAGGTACCATACAGCTAGATGAGAAGTATAAATATGAAAGCCATAAATTAAGAATCAAAATAGTCCTTGCACACGCATAGGACATCCAAAGACATGCACACCAAGTTATATGCATATTTATACATACATAATTACATACACCGCATATCTATAAAGAATACATCACTGAGTTAATTATCTTCAATAAGGAATTCGTTCACACAAGGTACCATACTACATGAGCAGATATACATACATATAAACATGCATAGTTACATTGCATTACATACACACACATATATGATAAGGATAGAGGAGGGGACCTGCTTCTTTCTACGGGTAAGGTGCCAAATGCGCCAGCACATGTTCTCGAGCCTTGAACTACGTTCCCTGGCATTCCGGGTGGCGACAACCTTGATCCATGTCCTATGTAGATCGGTTTCATCAACACCAGTGACCACCTCTTCAACAAAGTACTTTGTCGGATTGAAGTGACCCCTTTCTCTCAAATCCACAGACGGCTTTTGCTGCTCCTCGATGGCTGCTGCCCCACTGTCCAGTATCGCTTCCAAGTACCCATTTATCCACTCGTTCGCTGCCATTGCCCTTCTTTCACTTCCGTGTCTCCTCTTGGACTAAGAAAACAAATGGGGTTTTTTTTTTTGTCTTGGTTTCTTCTACATTGAATGGAAAATGAGAAGGCTAAACATTTTTGTTCCAAAAAGGAAATTTGAAAATGGATGAATCAGTTGAGGTTGGACAGAGTCGTGGGAGAGAAGGAAGGGAGAGAGGTGCATGCAAGAGGGAACACGTGGATTAAAGAGATGAAGACACGTACGCAGAAGATGAATGCACGAATGTCACACAGTTTGGATATGCAATACAAGGTGTGATGTTTTTGTTTCTTCACGTTGTCCGCTTCTTATTGCTGCTTTTCCTTTCGGTCTCCAACAGATTGTTTTCCCCCCCTTCTAATATCAATATTGTTTTGTTTGTAGCTACAAATTCTTTTAAAATTTATGAAATAAGGGTTGCATCTATAGTTATAAAACCTTAATTGTGGCTCCACTATGTTCTTATTATAATCCAGCTAAGCAGTATATTGATATAAATTTGGCATCTTAATTATATTAATTTTGCAATTGGTTTTTTTAGTTTCAGATTTTGATTATTTTCCTTCCATTTTAATGCGTTTCATGCCCATACATAAAAAGTAATTCTAAATAATGGATAGAATTATAAATTTATATTAAAAATATTAAGGTTATATACTAATACTATAAAAAAAAATCGATTAGCTACGTGAATGGTGTATTTAGATACATAAATTTTACTTGTTTGTTAATTCGAGCTTAATTAATTAATAATTGGATTAAAAACTTGAATATCATGATAATAAAATAACTAGTTAAAATTAAATTAATAAGATTATTTTAACTTTTTTTTAAAGACTTCAACGCTAGTGGTAATAAAAGTAAAAAAATGTTGTGGGGATTGAATAATTGCTCTCAAGAAATTATCAAAATATATGATAATTTTAGAATTGATATTTTTATATAATTTGAGGGTGATTAAAATTTCGGTTTCAAACATAATCTAAGAAAAATATTCAATCCCCCTGCTCATGTTATTTTAACACATGTTTGGAGGTTCAACATGTTAAATTCGAAACGGATGCTCTTGAGGTTATGAAAATTCCATTCCAGGCTCTAGCGGAAGTGTCTTGGTAGTTACTATTAGGGTTGCACATAATTCGGATTTCAATCCGATCCGGATCGATTTTTATCCGATCCGGTTTTTTCCCATAGAAAAAAAACCGGTTTATAAAATAACCGGTTCGGTTTCTAACCGGTTTGGAGGGCCGGATATCCTAACCGGTGTAACCGGTTTCGGTTTTAAAAAATCGGTTTTTTTAAAAAACCGGTTATAAAAAAACCGATTTTAATATTCCAGATTGCTCATAGGGAACCGATTCCCCCCCAAGGGGTACCGATTCCTCACTGAATGGTTTGGCTCCGAGATTTCCAGAATGCTCGGAGGGAACCGATTCCCCCATAGGGGTACCGATTCCCCCTATTCAACGGTCGAAATATTTGAATTTTACACTTAGGGAACCGATTCCCTATGAGAGGAAACCGATTCCCTATGAGAGGGTACCGATTCCCCCATGCTCTAAGCATTTTTATTAAATGTTTTCACACTTAAACGGCTATATTATCTTCATTAATTATCACTAACGTTCAGAAGTGATTCAAGGTGTATTTAAGCAAGCTTAGAAGCCATTGATCAAAGACAAGAAACATCAAGCAACTAGAATCAAGAGAGAATCAAGAGAAAGCATCAAACCTCAAGTTCGATAAATTCAAATACTTAATTGAAATACTTAATTAACTCAACATAATTGAAATACTTAAATACTTCCAAGTTTGATAAATTCAAATACTTAAAAACTTCCAAGTTCGATAAATTCAAATACTTAAAAACTTCAAGTTCGATAATTGAAACAAAGTTTACGATAATTGAAATAAAGTTATAAAATAAACTACATTGCCATCTCTTCTTCATCATCTTCGCCTTCTTCGTTTGGAGGGGATATTCCAAGTTCGACTTCTTCAATGTGTAAGTTTGCTTCCAAATCGGCATCAATTGCATCTTCTAGGGTGGTGATATGTTGCTTACAAGCCGCTCCATCCAAATAATCCTTTAAACAAATGCATACTTCCACCGACTCGGGACTTAGTCTTGATCTCCGTTGTGATATAACCCTGCCACTAACAGAAAAAGCGGATTCCGAAGCTACCGTAGAAGCTTGGACGGTTAGTAAATCACGGGTCATGGCGGCTAGAATCGGAAATTGTGCTTCCTTTTCTTTCCACCAAGCCAAAATATCTAAACTTTCAAACTCTTCAAATGTCATTTTTGATAGAAAATCGCATGACATGTAATTTCCCAACTCGCTACTTGGGGTGGTAGTACGTGATCGTTTGGATTGGAAATTTACAAGAGTGTTAAAAAGATTCAAATTTATGTTACTTGGACGTCTACTAGATGATTCCGCATTCATTCTCATTTGATCGTGTATTACACTACTTGATCCGTATTTAGTTAAATAAATTGCAAACATGTCTCGAAAACATTTGTTAAAATAATTTATTTGGTTTTGGACAAAGTTGGGTTCATCATCGGTTAGATTAAAAGCAAACGCAATTTGTTCAATTAGTGTTTCAACCCCACCAACATTTAACGTTGGTTTAAAGCGGCGGCACAAGTAAAAATGGGGGGAATCTCCTTAAAATATTTTAAAAGTTTTTCCTTCATTGCAAAGCCAATTTCTTGAAAAACTTCGGTTTCAAATTCAAAGTCATTTAGTCAGGTAGCCAACAAAAATATTTGATTAAGAACCAACGGGCTAGTAGGGTAATAAACACCGGATAAAAAAGTTGTTGCATTTTTAAAAACCTCAAGCAAATCGGTTATTTTGGCTATAGTTTCCCAACTCGAATCCGAATAAATGTTTGGGACATGACCCCTCTAGAAAAGCCGATCGTGAAATGTTTGCAATGTTTCCCTTTGCCTTAAGGCAGTATGCATCATCATCCAAGTTGAGTTCCAACGAGTTGGACAATCCAAATTAGGACCCAAAGCTTTTTTATTAACAGACTTACAAAATCGTTTATAATCATTTAGTCTTTTATTGTTGTTACAAAGAATCGATTTTATCATTGTTTTAAATTCTAATCTAATTGGCTCAATAACCTCCAAACCGGCTTGCACGGATAAATTAATTATGTGTGCAACGCAACGGGTATGAAAAAATGCACCGTCTAAAATCGGTGAAAGTAATATTTTCAATCTTGGAACCGCGTTTGTATTATTCGATGCATTATCAAAGGATATAGAAAAAACTTTATTTTCTAATTTATAAAGACAAATTACCCGTTTTAAAAGTGTAAATAATTAGCACTGGTATGCGGCTCACCGAATAATTCAAACGCGATTGTTCTTTTCATCATTTGCCAATTATCTTGATCTAACCAATGTGACGTAACGGCTAAAAAAGAATTTCCGGTATTATGAGGGGAACTCCAAACGTCACATGTAAGCGACACACCATAACGGTGTTCTTGGAATCCTAAAATCATTTTTTCCCTCGCCGTACGCCACATTTTTATAGCATCTCTTCTAAGGGTAGTACGACTTACTTGAGTATAACGTGGTTGCATTAGTTGTTGAATTGTTGTCGTGAAATCTTCATCATCAAAGTGGTCGAACGGCAATGCTTTTGTAATCACGAACTTTGTAAACGCTTCTCGTAATTTTTCGTTGTCGTAAACAAAAACACCACCTTGCGGTGTAAGATTCGATTGACTAGGATCCGATCTTGAGCGAAGTGCCTTGCATGATTTTGTCAAATGGTTCTTCAACGTTGTGTTTCCTTCCGATGCAAGAAACTTTAGACAAAGTTTACAACGCGCCCTCCTCGAGCCATTTGACATCTCACATAAATCGTAGTGATCCCAAATATCTTTGTTTCGAGTGTGTTCGATCACTCTCACGACTTCAAGGTTTCCCCCGACGGAAGATTCAGCAGTGTTACTCATGATGAACAAAAAATTACAAAACTAAGATTTGAGAGATGTTTAAATGTTGTGTAATAAGATTTGAGAAAGTTGTAATCAACCAAATACATCCCCAACCTATTTATACATGTTTAGGGTGGTAAAATGGTAATTTTTTAAAGAAAAAAACGGTCAAAAACGGTCACAAACGGCTATATTAACGGCTAGTTTTTTAAACCCAGACCGATTTTTTTTCCCGGATAAAAACCGGTTTTTTAACCGGTTTTTTTCAAACCGGTTTTTTATCCGGTAAAAAAACCGGTCTGGGTTTTTTCCTCCAAACCGGTTAAAATAACCGGTTTAAAAAAATCCGATCCGGTTAAAAAAAACCGGTTTTTCCCAAATCCGGTTTCGGATATTTTTTTCGCAAAATCGGATATTCGTATTTTTTGTGCACCCCTAGTTACTATCTCCGAACATCGTGATCGAGATTGGGTTACAAAATTCCGGCATGTATATCATGAACAAAACACTGCTGCACATCGATCGGCTGCATTGAATCGTGGTGCCTCCATTGGTACAGTTGAGTTCATGAAACCTCTGGTGGAGCTCTCTGTCATCTTACAAGAGGATTTGCATTCTAGTTGATTACTAATTGTTTCTGTGTTGGCAAAAAACATCCATTCTATATAAATTTAAATTTAAGGCTAGAACTACTAGGGTTAAATTAAGACTATTTAATACCTTTAAATAAGTAAAATTCAAATGGATTTTACAGCCAACATTATTATTTATTTTTCCTTTAAAGACTATTTACTAGGTTGAGATAAACTAACAAAGGCAAAGTAAGGGAACATGCACATGCAGAATAAACCAAAGGGGCCGACAGGGACCATCGTTTTCCTAAAAAAATTAAATTATTATATGATTTTTTTAATATTTTATATTGTTACTATATTTTTCTCTTAAAATTTTATAAGTTTACCCCTAACATAAATTCTTAGGTATGTCTTTGTGCGTCCTTGTGCACTGCAAACTTCCCAATTTGAACTCCCAGTGAGGATGCTGCAAATCACTAATAAGAAATTGAAATTGGGCAAAGCTAATCCTCTATCTAGTGAAACACAAATTGCAATGAATTCTCTAATGTATAGATCTACTAACAGGTTTATGATACTTCTCCATGACACTCTTCACCGCGCTTAACAAAAACAGGTTACAGAAATTCCAATTGCGAAATCAAACTAACACAACTGCTAGAGGTCAAAGACACAGATATATGAAAACATGTTTTCTATATTGCTCTACCAATGATCACTGATCACTGATCCTCATAACCCCCACAATCTTTTTCAATTTCCCTCCTTAACAACTATACTGCCATTAGATTTCACTCTACATGAACCAATCGGTGTCCTTCAATCATGTAGTTGGCCGTTGATGTCATTGCTATATTGTCTTCTATCCTTCCACCTGCAAGGTTATAACTGATTTGTTTTTCCATCGATCAATCGAGAACTCAGTCATGTTCATAACAATTCTATGGCTAAAGCTAGTTCAACATTAACACAAACACAAGCATCTCAAAGCAGCCCAGGGTACCCCACCCATCTTCATGCCCATCGTTTATCACATTTATAGTAACTAATTAAACTTTGCAGAAAACCAGAGAAACTGAAAACACTCTCATCTTGTCCAACAGAACAACAAAGAACATGTTGTGTAAACCAAACCGCAAAGAGTGGCTGTCTTGATCTTGTGTTTCAGTTCAAGGTCCATAAATCAATGCTTCCCAAGCGTTCTAAAAAAATGAATCTGCACCTCTCTTTCTCTCACAACTACAATAAAAAAGGGAAAGTTTTGGATGTAAAGGAATGGTAAACACCAAGCATAGAGCAAAATAAAGAGATTGGTATAATCATAAGGAAGATGTTTTCAATCAACTATCCAAGCAACGGAAACCAAAACAGTTTTGAGATTTTAGACACAACAGCAGCATCAATCTTGTTATTCCCATAAATTTGAGTACAATTACTACACTAAGAATTAGCAAATTTAGCACTGTGTAGTGTAGTACTACCCAACATACCAATCCCATTCACTCATACCCTGAGAATCTGAAGCTTGGTGGAGAAGGCGATGGCGACCCAATCAGGCTGGGAAGATGACCACTGCAACTGCTCGATTTCGGCTCCAGCGGTGTAGGCGAGGATCGGGTCAAGTCCACCCTCCACAGGCTGACTCATGGAGGACAAGTCCCAAATCAAGGCCTGGGAATCATCACCAGCGGTGCAAATGTGGCAAGAGCTGTGGGGTGCCCAGGCTATGGCATTGACACTAGCCTGGTGCCTCTGCAGCTCAACCACCGGCAGTGTAGGGAAGCGGATATCCAAAACAACCACCTTAGCACTGTCCATAATTATAGTGGCCATGTATCTTGGGTCCTGTTTGTTCCACCCCAACCGTACAAGCGGAGTATCGGGCTCCGAACTCTCATAAATAATAGTGGAGTGCTCCTTGTCGCGAAGGTCGAAAACCCTAACGGACCCATCAGCAGAAACGGAAGCGAAAACACCAACGCCGCCCCAGGCGATATCATAAACCTCTTTATCATGGGCAATAAGCTGGGTATCCACCGTTTCCTTCTCGATATCCCAGATAGTACAAGTGGTATCAATTGAGGAGGCTCCGATTCGCTTGGGCTCCGCCTCATTCCAGTCGAAAGAGGTAAGAGGGCCGCAGAACTCACTGTTCTTGTTGCCATTAAGGAGGGACTTGAGGTCGACGCGGGAGTGATCATCGGAGATCCTCCATATGCGGAGGAAGTCAGAGGAAGTGGCGAGAAGATCGGGTTTCTGGTACTCCTTGTCGGGGATGAAGATGGTCTTGGTTGGGGGATAGGGATGATCGAAGGAGAGGTTTGGGTCGGATCGGATCTCGCCGTTGGAGTCATCGAGCTGGACAATCTCAAGGCGATTAGTGTACTGCTCAAGAAGGCTGGCGATAGCGAGACGGTATTTCTTGTCGCGGCGCACACTCCAGTTCATGGCGTAGATGTGCCAGGGCGCCTCGTAAGTGTATATCTCCGATCGTTTTTGTTGCTCATCGGAACCCTCAGGGTTGGGATCGCTGCTAGCGGCCATCTTCGGCGGCGATACCATACAACTGTTACTATTCGTATTGGATTAATTGAAGCTTATAGAGGATAAAGTCTGCCATTTTCGTTTCCTTTTCACTTGAAACCAATTTTTTTCCTTTTCTTTATCACTTTAATTACAATAAAATAAAAAAAATAAAAAGTAAATGATTGAATACGCGCCTGATATAAAGTTATCTGTATTATTTTGCGAAAACTACACTTTTGGTCCAAACTTTGAAGGTTCTTTACTTATGAGTCCTACAACTATGAAAGTTTATAAAATGATCATCTGATTTTAACAAACCGACAGTTCACGTGTAATTAATGAAAGGATAAACAACAGCATGATCACTTAACTATTGAGATTTTCAATTTAACCAGAAATATTTTAATTTTATAAATTATGTCATTTGGTTATTTAAATGATATTAATTATGTCATCTATAATCAATATTGGATGTACGAACTAACATGATAGCTAATAAAACTAATATAATTACATGTGTTACCATCTAATTGACGATCAATATTTAATTTTATTAATTTTTTAACTATCAGATCAACCTTCTATCAAATGTTAACATATACTTAATTGGTATATTTCTTTATCAATTTTTTTAAAAAATGAAGATTATGGTTTTGGTGCACCATCCCTTTTTATACTAGCATCCTCCCATAATTAAGTGATCATAAGTATAGTTTACCCTTAAATTTTATATATTTTAAATTTAAAAATTTAGTAATCAATACTCTAGTATTTAATCAATTTAATCCCTAAAATCTAAAAAGTCTAATTTGAGATAAAAGCAACGAGAGAAAGAGAACAAGTTTGTGCAGTAGAAGGGGATTTTTCGTGGAGTTGGTAGATAAATGGTTGGTGTAGATAAAGAGGTGAAGAACCCGAGAGTCTTATTTTCTTTATGATTGAAGGGAATTTATAAAGCGTGACATTTAATCGTTAGATCTTATATTTTGTCTTTGTCTTAGTAAATTAATTTGACATATCAAAAGTCTTAGATATTTTATTCATCTACTATGATGGAATTAAGGACTTTGAAAAAATATTTAAAATTTATTATTTAGGTATAAACACTTAAAAAATAGGATAATTTATACATATGGTCATTAATGTTTGAGTAAGTCTTCGTTTTTCACACTAAAAGTTTAAAAATAACAAATTGATCACTAATGTTATCCATTTATAACAAATTAATCACTCGTCATTAACCGTCGTTACTGCAGTAACGAAATACTAACCTGGCTTGTTAAATCATCTGACTTAACACTCTTCTTCTTCTTCTTCTTCTTCTTCTTCTTCTTCTTCTTCTTCTTCTTCTTCTTCTTCTTCTTCTTCTTCTTCTTAGGGTGGGGGAGCTAGTTAACAAATTGTTCTTATTCGTAGTATTGTTAAGCTGCCATCAACGTTATTTTAAGCACATATCATTGGAAGTAAATTTACTAGAAATAAACCCAAGCAGTTGAAAAATCTTTAATCAGAAACTAGTACTTAAAGTGAGGTTCAACATTTGTCATATCTCTCAATCTCCTCAACATCCGGAACCATTCACATGAACAGAATGAAGCTGAATGATTTTTATATACTCGGGTCTATCACATGCCTGCATTTGGCATTGATCACTTGGAGTTTACTAGCTTCCAAAAGACTGGCCCTAACCAGATTACTCACTAAAACTAGGATTCAACCAAGGGTAGTTCAAACAACATATATAAATGATTTGTAACACCTCCAATTTAGGGGCTAAATTTAAGAAATTATAAAGTGGTGAATTTAATTGGTATTTTTGGAAGAAATTGGGGGATTAAATTGTAAAATTTTAAAGTTGGCAGACCGTTTTAAGAAGTGCAGGAAATTGAGTGACTAAACCCATAATTTAACCATTTTTTTATATATGTTGAATTATAAATCTCCCCCGTCAGTTTCCAGAATGGTTTTCTAATTTTCTCCTCTCCAACAACCCTTCTTTCAACTCCGATCTACTCGCCGTCCAATCTCCAATCGACGAGCCGAAACCACCATCGTGTTCGTTGTCGAGCGAGGAACAAAACCCCTCAAACCTTTCGTCGTGAATCGTCGCCGTTCGTCGTTAATTTCAATCGGAAGTATTGTCGGTAATAACTCAATTTCAATTGGTTTTTCGTCGATTCACGACGATCCGATGATCCGTTTACGACACCTCCCGCACCACCGTGTTTCTTGCATCGTTTCGAGTACGCCGGTATCATCCTTGGTCTCCATCGACGGTGACGTGTAAGGAGGTGAAGCGGTTAAAGTTTCCGATTCGTTGAAATCGAGCTCTCCGCCGTTCAAAAATTTGAACCGAACTTTGTAAGTATCTCGAAATTGCTTAAAATAATTTTTAGGAATTTTCCGACATCAAGGTACTGTTCACGTGCCCCCACGCGCTGCCACTGCGGGTGGGGAAGGCAAAAGTGATCGGTTTTACTGGTTTTGGAACTGTTTTGATCGGTTACAACCCGACTCGTTTACCCGACCCATTGACCGTTGACTGGCGTTGACCACTATTGACCAAAACTTTGACCGGATTTGAAATGACCTTTGAATTTGACCGAGTATACCTATCCTGACATTTTTCGACGTTCCAAATCCGATTCCGCAGTCCGTTTTTCGAAATTCAGACCCGAAGGCTTCGAAATTTCCAGTCAAACTCGTTGACTTTGATTTTGATCGAAAATTCCAAATTTTTGAAAAGTCATATTTTATGCTTTTGACGTCCTGAATCCGAATCCGAAGTCTGTTTCGCCAAATTCAAACCCGGTAAGCTATTTTTCACTGATTTATCACCCGATTCGATCCGTTTATCGTAATTAAACTCCGTTTTTTATGTAATTTCTGTTGGTATGAATCCGAGGAAATATTGGAAGATTATTTTAAGATCGAGGGCGTTCGAATGGAATTTTATGGTCGATCAGTATTGCACGAAAATTGAGGTAATACTTTACTACCTCTTTATACTTTATGGAACATGTGAATATTGGTAAATGCATGAATAAGATAATATTGGTCTCATATGTGTAGTTGATTAATTTCTATACTTGATCCAAATACGATAAAAAAATTCGGTAACTGATTATGGTTTAGATGACTTTTATAAGAAATTGATGGATTGTTAGAATTAAAATTACAAGTTCTGTGTATAGTTATGAAGGAATCAACTTGGATCTGTAACATTTATTTCATCAAAGGTACTTGGATATGAGAATATTTCGGTAGAGTAAAATTATGAAAATACCCTTATGTTTTAAGATGACAAAAATTGTCCCTGGAAGTTGATTAATAACTCTGAAAGGATATATTGATCTGATAAAACTATAGATGTGCATAAGAAACGCTAGTTTGCTTTGAAAATTTGGATAACCAGTTTTTAACCCAATAGGGTTTATGCAAGATACTAGAAGTATGTTAATCAATCATTTCAAGATCCGAGAATGTTCAGGTAAGCAATTAAGCATAGAATCTTTGAACTATATTTATTTTCGTTAAGAGTTGTTACCAAAAGTATGTGGGTGCGAAATTACAAAAATGTCTTTGAGAGTTGAAAATAGTCCAAGTTGACTCTGAATGAGAGAGTAACCTGAGAATTTGTTTTTAAATCGATAAATTACTGATTTGATTGTTGGGATCCTACCTTTATATGGAAAATTTCTGAAAATTCGTTAGTACCATTTGAAAAGATATTTAACCTGGAAATTATTGAATAGAGTAAATACCTGAAGAATGATTTATCGAATGTGCTCTTTGGTTAGAATTGTTTGAAATGACTGAAGTAAGTGATAAGATTAAATTAAATAATAAGATCGGACGTAAGGAAATGATGGAAATACACTGGATCTGTAAAATGACCAAAATACCCCTAGAATGGAAATGACTCAAGAATGTCACCAAGCTCAGGAATGAATGGATATACTCAAGTTTTGAAATAAATAGAAAAACATTGAGCACCAAAATGACCAAAATGACCTTATGACCTAGAATAAGTAAATGCATTGGATTAATTAAGAAATCCAAATAAACATGGATGTTGTGCTACCAGTAAAAGTTATGGAACGCAGCTTAAGTGATCAACCAACGCTAGTGCTATATCATTACCTGAACGATATAAGTACCACCTGAATGTTTGTTCATCTTCTCAAATTTGGATCGATGATAATTCTGGAAGTACTTGGCTCAACTCAACTCTAGAGCGTATACAGTACTAATAAGTGGGTATTCGTGAGACAAATCAACCACGAATACCAGAATGACTTTATAATATGACTAAATTGAAATGAAAGGAAGTACAACATGTATTTGAAATTCAGAAACGTCTGAATTATTCTGGAAAACTCTAAAGTAACCGGAATATACTTGCTTACTAAACGAACTAAGTAACCTCAATGACTGAGGATTAAATAGGTGATTGGATGAGTTTGGAAACACCTTTGAACTTACATGATGAATTGTCCTTATGGGTTATAAACCATGAATCAAGTACGTCCATATTTCCTGATATCGTTGAAACGTGGAAATGAAATAAAGACCGTTGGAATATCTATTCAGCGATGATTATGGGGATGATCTATGAATCTGCATTATGGTATTAAAGAGTGAATACACTGGAAGGATAATGAATTGACTTGTTGATATGCATAAGTTTGGGAGTTGTGTAACTCGAGTTGTTTGATAATACGATCGATAGTCATATATTGTAAATGTCTTGAATCTTCGATTTTATATTTTCATCTAAAATCACTTATGTCATGTTTGAAAACGCAAGTAACGCAGAAGGAAAAGATTCTGAATACCTCATTTGGTTCAATTGGGCTGAAATCCTATGAATTCAAAGTATATTCCTGAATACCCCTGATTGTTTGGGTAATGGAATCACTAGCAGTAAATCTGAATTTAGAATTATTATGTATAAAGGTTCCTAAACGTTTTCCTGATGCACATGGAAACTTAGTGGAATTCTAAAGTATCAATCTGAAATGTCTGATTAGATCAGTTAGAAATCGATTCTCTTCAATAAGATCTTATTCCTGAAATCCGATCAAATTGCACAAGTTCATGTTATCCATATTGATAACTACAAAATGCATCTGAAAAATATTTGGATTCTTTAGTGTGTTCCTTATATTTTGAAAATTTGTTTTATTATTTTAACATGTGGTACACTGAAATCTATGGTTACTGTTTTATGGAGCACCGACTTAACGGTGATGGCTTATGGATTTGTATCATTTTATAAACTGTATCTTGGAGATACAAATTTGTAAAGTACAGCTCTGATCAAGCTGGAAAATTTTTATGGACCTAATGTGACTCTTAGGTAGGCTCTACGGCCCTGAGATCATTCTCGGGTAGGCCCTGTGGCCCTAAGATGTGTTCTTAGGTAGGCCCCGTGGCCTCGAACTTTCTTGGGTAGGCTCTCAGGCCCTAAGATGTTCCCTTAGGTTAACTCTTTGTACGATGGTTTTGAAAATACGAGTTTAAAAAGCTCTACTACAGTATGGTTTATGGGATTTACTGAACTATCATTTGATTAGTGTACCTATTATGAATTTATCGTATTGATGGAACACACTAGACATCCTATTCGACCTCATGAAAACATGATAGTATGAAAGGTTTCTTATGAACTGAGATTCATGGCTTCTACTCAATGAACTACTAATGGAACCCCAGATTATTCCGCAATTGGTATACGTTTGATTCAATAAGGAAATTATGACTTCCCATTTATTTGCATGTCATGTAGCATCATCTGGTAGTTCTGTATTACTGAGCTTTTCGAAGCTCACTCTATTACTCACCATTGCAGGTTAAAAGAATTGAACCAGTGTAGCTATCAACTTCCGTAAGGGAGTTCTTTCGGCGTTGTTGCAGAGTATGGTACATGTGTTTAGGGGGCATGTAATTGTATTTTGCTTTATATACAAGTCTGAAAATCTATTTTACTTCTGAATACTGATAAATGATTTTATAAGTTGCATGTTTTAATTAAAGTTTTAAATTTTCCGCTATTTTACAGAGGGTCGCTCCAGTGGCCCTAATATGACACTGCAGATCGGATCGGGCTATCCGCATCGATCTGAGGGGTTACATGATTGGTTGTGAAACCAGCGTTAATGGTGATACACTGAACACCTAAATAAGAATCTTTAAAGCAAAAAAGGTGTAGTCTTACGTGTTGAGCACTATTAAAAATAATAGAGATAGAAATTCCGTGAAACATTGTTATTTATGAGATATACAACTCTACTAGCTTATTTAAACTATAATTCATTCAAAACATGAAGAAAGTGAGCTTTATTTAGTGAAAGGTAAACAATAACTCAAATTGAGCCATCATTCTTCGAGGATAATGATAATTCACTCATAAAATTCATTGTGATTCTTTTCGAATTTTACTGAGACAATTTAATTGGTTGAAGAAATTCAGAAGTCAATTGATGTTAGGATCTAACTTGTTGATAAGTTAAACATCGAAATCCTTTTTCATGGTGAACAAAGAATGAGCTATCGAAGAATATCTACTTTGGGCTTAAAAACACATACTCTTTTGAAAATGAAGCATCATATTAGAGACTACCAAATAATGGCTTTAACAATCTTGTTCATGAATAACTCAGAGTTTTATCATTAGATTGCTGAAGTTTTATAATTCTCGAAGGGAAGACAGATCAGGTTCGAATTTCAACCAATAAGCTTTCATTCTTTTGGACTTGAAAACAGACATCATAACCTTTAGAGCTACAATTATGGGAATTCGAATTAGCTAAATAACAAGATAAGATTGGACTTGCAATGGTTAAAAATCAAAGAGGATTATTTAAGGATTTATATCCATAATAACATTTAACTTGCGTGAGTGATAATCTATCGACAGAGCATTAATCTTTAAGATTCTAATAAGTGTTCTATCGGAGATTCGATTGCTTCTTTCATAAGTTATTTAAGACTCTTTTTATGACTAATGAATAAGTAATATTTTTCATCGTAGAGATAATGTTTTCAAATCTTTAGGGCAAAGACAATGGCTGCCAATTTCAGATGAGTCAGATAACTAAGCTAATGCGACTTGAGTTATCGTAAAGTAAAATTACGACACCTTCTTGCATTAATACACAATCTAATCCCTGGTGTGAGACATCACTAACACAGTATAATAATTTTCACATTCATTTTGAGTTTTTAATTGGAGCATGAGTCAGAACTTGGTTAAGCTAGTTGAAACTTTATTGTTGGCTTTCTAACCACACAAATGGAGTGTCCTTTCAAAAAAAAATTAGTCAGAAGAGCAACCATCATAGAAATTTTCTTTATAAGCCCTGTATAATAACTCGCTAGGTTATGAATAATATAACTTCATTTACTTTATTTAAAGGTTTTTAATCTAATATTGCTTGAATTTTGTTTAAATAAACTTGAAAACCCCAATTGAGGATATATCTAGGTATTTTACACTAAAATTTAATGGAAATAACCTTTTTGTAACTTTCATTATTTGAGTAACCAATTTATAACATCTTATAGTTGGATGACTCTATTAACATTTATACTATAGTCGACGGACTATATGCATAGTTTACCCATATACATATTTTTCGTTTTTTTTTTTGTTGAAGGAAAGAAGGAAACTCGGGAAACATCAACAACCACAACACTTGACGAAGTTCTCCTTCTTCATCTTCAAAAATATATGCCTTTTTTCTTTACTCATTGCAAGGGCCTTTTTTTCTTTGAAGCTCTATTGTCTTTTCTTTTTCACAATTTATTATTTCTCTCCTAACCTTTAGGATTTACATTGATTTAGGATTGTTGGATGAGTAAAAATAGACGGTTGAGACTAACAGTAGGAAATGAGAATATATTTACTAGAAAAAAATAATGAATTAATCTCAACCGTCTATTTTTTCTCATCTAATGATCTTAAATTAGTGTAAAACTTTTAAATTTTACATTGTATAATTGGATCCTACCTATATATGGGTAAAAAAAAAGATTTAATCTCAACAATTTAGTTCCCCTCATCCAAAGATCTAAAATCAGTGTAAAACTAAAAAAAATTACATTGTGTAATTGGATCCTAACCCTATATAGATGGGACGGGTCTACTTACACTAGTTTAGAACTAAGTGAGTTTCACACACCTCCATAAGTTTTTCCACGATTGATATTTAATAATCTAACAGTTGAATTTATGAATATCATTGTACTTATTATGCATATAATTTTTTGAATCAATATGATATTTTTCTGTCATATCAATCCAAAGTAATGACTTTATTAATATATATTTCACAGTTGAAAAGTTTTTAAATAAAATAAATACTTATATTTTTAATTTACTCAAACTTGGCATGCATGATATACGTGAATAGAACATGAAATTCAATAGTTGGAAAAACGTGATGACCAAAATAGAAAAACGATAATAGTTTAGTGACCAATAAGGTAGTTTACCTTCCAAATTTCATTGTGCGTGATTAAACATGGTTTTCTGTCATCTACATACATTCATTTGAATTTTCGGGCAATGCCATCTACCTCGCTACTTTTGCAGGGTGATAAGAATATTATCAAATTCGAGGGAGATCACAACTCTCCCCGTCAGTTTTACTTTGATTCCGTAAATATCTTTTTTCACAATGTCCTGCAACCTCCTGAGGACGAGGCAGGTGCAACTTTTTATGACTTTGGCAAGGTAAGCTCTGCTCTAAAAATATCTATGGTGGTAGTCGTTTTATTACAAGTCCCCAGACGTCATACCCACAATTCTTGGTTAATTCATAACTGATTTACATTCAGGCTAGTTGGGCCGTCCCTGAAGTTGGCTTTTTCCCAGATTCTCCAGCTGCATCTGAAGGTACTACTTGTATTTCTTCTCTCAAATGCCTAGGTTTGCTACTCCCGTTAATTGTATTATCTTACACCGTCTTACTGTTTCGAGCAACTAGCAGCACATCGGATGCCATTAAACAAGTTCGTTCTAAAAGACCCATGGGTCGATCAGAGGTTAGTTCTAATTGCTTCTTCTTCTTTTTTCGTTTTTCAAGAATGACTTGTATATATTTTCTTCAAACATTCATCTTAAATTGACTGGAAAGCAATAGAATGAATTCAAAATCATTGTAAACAGTTCTGTCCTTCCATTGCTGTTTTTCGTTTATCGTATAAATTTAAAAGGAAATGCAAGTTTATTATTATTGTTGCCTTTTTTATTAATTGTGTCTAATATTTGCAGCTTTGATTATACTCAGGTTCCTTCTGACATACCATCTGAAGAAAATAACCCTGGATGTCGGGTATTTTTCTCCGCTTTTGACTTTGTGGAATGCATAGCGAAGAATTTACAAATGGATGCAGTACGAAAGCACTTGTAATTGACGGTGGCACTAGGATTTTTAAAAAAAATGACAAATGGTGCGGAAGATAAAGGCATTCCGTGTTACTGATACTAAACAGTAGTTGCTGCAGAATAAAAATACCGATGATGATAATTGTTCGTCGCCATCCAATATGATAAGTTTTGAATTATCCAATGGTCATCCATTTGGCCCTCATGTGCTAACAACAATGGATGATGATCGGTTTGTGGAATATCAACTGGATGACTTCACAGGCTTTCCATGTAATGTGGAGGAAGAAGAGAGGGTGAGTTGAAACATTCATCTTTCACTTTGTGCAGAACAATTCATGGCTATTTAATTGACCCTAATCCTTTGTGAAATTTTCCTTGATCGGTTCAGATGTTAATGGAAGCCATAATTGAGTCCTTAAAAGACTTAGACATACCACATCCTCAAATGGAAGAGCTACCAAAGACCTGTGCTGATTCTTCGGAGTCTTTAAGGAAAGATGAAATAAATGGAAGGGATGCTTGTTCGACAGTAGAAAAGGGCAGCTCCGTGCCCCTGGAGTTCACGTCCACCGGAGTGGAACATCATCAATCCACCATAGTAGCCAGTGGCTCTGATGTCGGCATCAAGCAAGCATCCCCTGATACTAGTTTCTCGTCTTCGGGACACGCATTCGATACACCTCCATTGACCGAGGAATCAGGGAACACAAGTAGTGATACCTCAGAAAGTACCCAAAATTCATCTGAACCGGTCATGTCAGGTTGCACAAAAGCCACTGTAACAGTGGTACGGAACCCCTCTAATAACATCATGGATGGTTTGAAGCATCGGTGGGATCTCAACTTCTTTCGAAACAGTCGATGAAAGTTAAGATGACATTGTATGGATAGCCTGATGATTGTATATAATTTGTAGTTCGGTGAGGAAAATAAGAAATTTGGGTTTTGTTGTTTTTGGTGGAAAAAGATGAAATGATATTTTGCACAATTAGGGACTGTATGGCAATACCTGTTACCAGAAATCCTCTGCTCTGCTCTGCTCTGCTCTGCTCTGCTCTGCTCTGTATGTTATACGGTAAATAATATAATTGCTTAAAGGGTGTTGGTAGTCAATTTCCTTTTTACCGATAAAATAATCTTCTTTACAGTTCTGAAACGACGGCTATTTAGGTTGGAAACATGATAGTCAGAAATTTTGGCATAATATAAAAAAATATTTATAATGCTAGATTAAATAGTCATTTTGGTTCATATTATTTTTGATTTAATATAAAAATAAGTGTTCAAAATATATCTAAAGTTAACTTTTATTGTTTGAAGAATTTTTCATTAAAAACATTGTCTAACATTTTCTCTGTTATATTTTTATGTGTCAACCGTTAAAAAAATTGTTAAGTGACATATGTCATGTTTAAATCATATTTTTTTATAAAAAAATTCAAAAAAATATAAACGTGACACATGTTACTTAACGGTTTTTTCAACGGTAGATACCTAAAAGTGTAACAGAAAAAACGTTAGAAAAAGAATTTAATAGGGTATCATATGCCGAAAATTTGTAGTCATTAACCTTTACATGTTGTATCAATGTGTTTGTTTTTGTATTTGCTTCAATGCCAGTCCTGCACAAAACTGATATCAAGAAAGAAAAGGATATAAATCCTAGTATTCTCATAGTTATTCTAACTCATTACACTGATTACTGGTTGGAGAAAAAGATGACGCAATTGCTGTTATGAGTTCATCATATTCACCGTCACATTTCAATTATATTTAATTATGTTATATTTTATTTTATTAGTGTAGTTGTCACATGTAATTTGTGTCTTTACTTTACTGTAAGTTTTAATTTTATTTTATATATTTTGTAATGTCCTAAATTATATTTATTTCAATAAAAGTTACACTCTGAAAAGAATAATATATATGATTTATTTTTTTTGAAATGAAATGTTGATATCAACTTTTTTTTACAAGTTTTAATCTTTTTTTATTTGTTTTATAGTGTGATAGAAAAAAAAATAAAAAATGTTAATATTCTAAAAAGAACAAAATAATATTATTGTTTCGTTATGTTTGGATCAATTTCACTAAAAAAAACCCCAAAAAATTGAGGGTCGGGCTCACCCTGAAATTCGAATTTTTTTCGATTAGTCATCTATTTTATTGATGGTATCCACCCTAAAAATTTATTGTACCCACCTTGAAATTTTAAAATTTATTCGATTATGACCTATTTTATTGATGATATCCACCCTGAAATTTTATTTATGTCTACCTCGTTCAAAAATTTTATATCCTTAACATATATATATTCATCCTAAAAAGTATTTTTGAATCTGTCACTGATTTAACGACTGCGGCTTGCAATTACTATTTCTTTGTTTGTTGGGCGTCAAAAGCGGCAAAAGTGCCCAAATAAATATGTGAGAATGTTTAATTCCTAATCTAATGCACTCATTCGATTAATTCCTGATTTAGGGTATTTTCTATAGGATTTTGGGATCTCTCTGTGTTGATTATTTCTTGGGATCTCTAGGCGTCTTCAATTGAAATCCATGGAAAAAAATTGGTGTTTTTACACAAATATCACCTTAACATAAATTAATTACTTGTTAGGCACTGTTTAAGATGATTTTACGGATCTAGCAAATTTTTAAATATTTTCTATAAAATTATTCATGCATTAAATTACACAATACAATTATGTCTGTCAATTACCACTTGACACTTTCTGATGCGTTTTTGACCCTTTCAAAATCATATACGTATAGTATATTCTATGCGGTGAATGTGTCGCCTTTCTGCAAAATTATTTTTTCAAAATCCTAGAATATAGTATACGTATAGGATTTTGAAAGGGTAAAAAACACATCAGAAAGTGTTAAGTGATAATTGGTAGACATAATTGTATTGTGTAATTTAATGCAGGAATAATTTTATAGGAAATATTTAAAAATTTACTAGATCAGTAAAATATCCTTAAATATTTATATTTCATACACCCTTTGAGATAATATTCCCGATCTAACACCCTTTGCAGAAAGGCGAGACCCATGCTGGATGGAAATGGAAAGCGGTCTACTTCGTTTGGATGAAAATTTGTATAAGTTAACGGAAACAATGATATTGGATATATGTACTGAAGCAACGACATTCTTCTAGTTGAGAGGATTGTTGTGAATGTTTACGAGTTGAGAGTGTATTTATAGTCGAGAAAAAAGTTTAAAAGCTATGCATGAGTCGTGCCTTTTTGCAAAGGGTGTTAGATCGGGAATATTATCTCAAAGGGTGTCTAAAACGTAAATATTTAAGGAAAAGGTGTTTTTTGGTAAAATTGCCAAAAATGCACAGTAAGCAAAAAAAATTAACTAAAGACGCCCAGTAATTCATGTATAAAAATTTAAGCCTAAAGACGCCGAGATGTCCTGAGATCTTTAGGTGATTACTATAAAAAATACGTTAGATAAAGAAATAATGTTAGAATCACGTTAGTTTAGAAATTAAAGACTCCTGTAGCTTTTGCCGTTGATCTCTTTGCATGCCAATCTGTAAAAAAGGAAAAAGGTGGGTCAAATCAAACATAAGTAGGTATTTAAATAGCAGTTGCATGACTAACGGTTGTTATATGGTGATAATGGTAGTGTTCAAAATTGTTACTACCAAAAATGATGGTATAAAACATAATTTCACTAATAACAGTAGATCATGATCGTAATTTAACGAGTATCGGCTAATTACGATAATAGTGACAGTTACTTCTGCTATTGTTTTGCTATTCTATTTTTTTTTTATAAAAAATCAACTCCATTCTTTTTTAAAAAAAAATCAATTCCTTCAAAAGAATTCATGAGTTTAATGTTCGTAATGACTACAATAGCAGTTTTTATATTCACAACCGTAATAAATGTAACGCGATTGAAAATGCAACCGTAACTGCAATTTAAATTCTTGGAAAAGCGAAAGGAAAAAAAAGGATTAGATTTGGTTCAAGTGACACTAACCCCGTGGCTAGCAAAGTGAGTGCCCAAGTGAGGAGGGATGAAGCAGCTGCTGCATTTAAATTAGGAGCATCCCATTGAATGACATTGGTGAGGCCGGTAACCGAGGTGGAGACACCCACAACACCGGGACGAGGGAGAAAATGACGAATAAACCTAGAGATCCCAAGAAATAATCAACACAACTAAAGACGTTGAGAGATCTTAAAATTCTGTAAAAAAACACCCTAAATCAAAAATTAATCGGATGAGTGCATTAGATTAAAAATTAAACATTCCCACATCCTTATTTGGACACTTTTGCCGGATAGATGCCAATTTGGTACAGCCTAAATTGTATTTTCCAACCACAAAAAGGATTTCATGTAATTCCAAGTTTTATTGGAATTTGACCAAAGATATTTATTTGTATTTTTATTGTTAATCAATTTTCATTCTCTTAAAATTTTATAAATTCATTTACTAACATAAAATTCTACGTCCGTCCTTAATACAGCAGACTCTAGAAGTGCTGACGATAATTGTGAGCGGTACGCAGCTGTTTTGCACGGGTGCCATCCATGCTGGGGCTGAAGATGCTTCTCTAAACAGAATGCTATCTGCTTCTGCTTGAACTGTTTGAGTCAACTGTATAACCAAAACTGCTGATAAATTATGATAACTCCACTGAATTTCTGAGTGTTTCAAATTCAATGTTATTTAAAATCTTCTGAAATTTCGTTTTTCTTTATTTAAAATCTCTTTTATCAGTTCCTACCCCTTATGACTATATTACTTGTTTCTTCACCTCATATTATCATTAGAAAGCAGGGTAATTTAACTATAATTTTTATTTTATTTTAATCACCTAATTATTTTTTAGATCACACTTGATGTTACTTCACCTACCGTAAAAAAATTAACAGTGATGTCGACATATCAACATAAGGTAATTTCACGTCATCATTTAAAAATAAAAAATGTCGGATCAACAATTATGTTATTTTTTTAACAGTGGGTGATCAAAAGGAAACCAAAACATAACGTTAGATATAATTTTTTTTAAAAAAAATAGACATCATCCTAATGAATGTCAGTTGCAGCAGCTCTATCAACTATACTTACATAATGTATTATCGGGGGGGATGCATGAACAAAGATGAACAGACTTACAGTGCAAAGGTTATTTGTTATTTCTTCATACGATATTTTCGACTTGTCAGGCATAATCTGACAATGCAATATAAAAGAGCACTTGTTCAAATTGGAGAAATGAAAGAAAAACCGAGTAATAACAACAGCAGCATGAACTAAGAGCAAGGAATGGCAGGTAACAGAACTAGCAAGATATTTGCAAATAGAAATCAACAAAATATTTGTTATAGGTCAGGAGATAACCATCAAGATTAAAAAAGATCCAAGAAGTCAACAGTTTCCTAAGAACTTCTAAAATATATACCTATGTATGTAAATAAAATAGCATCAAATGTGAGTGAGATGTACAAATATTATAACATCATAACGTGTAAATAACACTTATTATCTTATCTACAATAACAGAAAATAGAGATGAAACAGTGATTTACCTATTAAAGAGCTGTACATTCATATATGCAAAATTTTGAGTGACAATCTTCTGAGCAAGTATTGGGGGCACCTAGAAAGAAACTGTAACATAAGCTCGTGGTTCATGAAAAATACGGAGAAGTCCACTAAAATACTATGAAAACTGAAAACTACGCACAAAATTTTCTTTTAATGTGGTCAGCATCTGGTTCAGGCATTCAATAATGTTCTGCCAGTGACTGGCAGGAGAAGTATCGTCTTTTGATTCTTCAGATGTTTTTGGTTCAAGCATATGGAGTAATGCACTATCAACATAAGAAATTCCAATTCCAAGATAAAAATAGTTATTTTCATCCATAGAGGCGTAGGAAATTAATCAGGAATGGCATTTTGACACTCTTTTATTAACACAAGTTTAAAAGAAACAATAGACAGCAGAATCACACACTAGACTAATCCTAAACATTGCACAAATCACAAATGCATTCACCTTACAGAGCAATTCAAACTACTTACACCGCGCATGATTTCTTCTGGTGTGGCAAAATCATGTAAAAGATGGGACATAAGCTTAATAAGTTCAAGAAATTTTCCGTTATTTTTCATTTGGAATTTTAGACTACTTATACAAGAAATTATCTTATTTTAGTGCTTGGAATTTGAAAATTACTAGAAATTAGTAAGCAGGAAATCAAGAAATGATACTAAGTAATAAAAGTAAAATAATATCGGCTTATTGGTGCTGGAAAAAGCCTTCGAACTTCTTAAAAAAATCACTAGGCCCTAAAATAGTTTTGCTCCCAATTAAGCCTCTATACCTTAGAGTATCATCAATCCTTTGACCCATGAATTTAATGGGTTCCATATCCTACATCATGGTCTTGTTGCATAATATTTCTACACATTTTTTATTTTATTTAGAAATTTCTTTAAAATTTCTAAAAAAACACTTAAAAATATTTAAAAAAAATTAAAATTATAAAAATATATATATATTTAAAAATTCTGCAAATGTACATGGCAGAATCATAGTGCGACACGTCACAATAATATCTTAGAAAAAAAAACTCGTTGAAACTTGATGGTTAGAATTGGTCAAAGTACTTAATTGATTCAATTTCTCTGTTTAAAGATTTAATTAAGACAAAAAAGAGTTCAGAAGCTTAATTTATTTTTCTTCTAAAGTTTAAGGACTTCAGACACCCTTGATAAACTAGAAATTGATAAATTAATAGACTATTAACACTTCCTCTCTGGGTGATTAATAGATATTCATCATTCCTAGCCAGTGTTTTGAAAATCGGACCGGACCGGCCGGTTCAACCGAGAATCGTTGTCTAGTCCGGTTCAATTTACACCGATTGAACCGCTACTAGTGAACCGACTGGAACTGTTAAACCGTTCAAAACAGACCGGTTGAAAACCGGAAAAAATCAGAAAAAACCGTCAATTTTATTTTTTTGTTTTAAATTAAACCAAACGACGTCGTTTGTTAAACAAGCCAAGTCGAACTCGAGTATTGCTGAGCTTGACTCGAACTTGAAAACTTTAAAAGTAAGCTCAACCCGACTCAAACTCACGAGCTAAAAATTATCAAGTTCAACTCAAACTCGAAATATAATATTGAAACTTGAACTCAAAAAGGTTTGAACTAAAAAAAAAAATTTAAAAGCTCGATTGAAGCCTAAAATTCGAGCTTGATTGAAGTGAAAGAATAGTTCACTCAATGCTCACCAAAAGGCTCTATGATTTTGAATGCCAAATTACCTCTATTATTTATAGAAATTAGTTGGGATGCTTTTCTATGTTTCTTAGCCATGTGAGATTGTTTTTTTTTTAAAAATTAAACCAAACAATATCATTTTGTTATGATTTTTTAGCCCCAAATTTATTTTTTAATTATAGTTATATAATTATATTTATTATTTAATATGTTTTACCTTAAATATTATGTTGTAGTTAATTTGAATCATTTTGTTTCACTTGATTTTATGGTTTTTAACTTATATATGTTATGACTTGTTTTGAATATAACTTGTGATATAAAAATTATTTTTTATTAATTATTTTTAGTATTTTTATTTAATTTTTTAAATAATTATGACATCGTCCGATTCTTTCGACCGATTAAACCGATTCAACCAATTAAACTAATGAACCGATAACATGACCGATTGTCTAGTTCTGAAAACCCATGTTCCTAGCTCGCCTACTAGTACTGCAGTACTTGGTCTAGGCATCCTCTTACATCTTCTATATGCAGTAACATTAAATTATCCCTTTCTATTTTTTCTTTGATAAATGCCGATCCATCTCAACCTATTTAAAAACTGCTTTTCCTCTTTTTTAGTCGAATAGAAAATTCAGTGAAATATTCATGTTCACTTAAATTTACATAGTGTCAGAGCTAGGCTCTAGACCCTAGTATAACACACCTCCTCCTCCTCTCCTCCTCGAAAGTTAATTCCTTGGCTTCTTGGAACGCACCAGTGTCCTTGGCAGCCTTCATCTTAAAGTTCTTTAACTTCCTGTTCCAGCCTTTCCTTGACTTCTTGGAGTGCGCCAGTTTCCTTGGCAGCCTGTAGACGGATAAAAGCTTCTTTTTTCTTTTTTGGTTGACAGGGTGCACTATCAGCAACCGCTCAGGATCCTCAATGTTTTTATATTTATAATTAGGACCTTTAATATTTTACATTTATAATTAGAGTCTCTAATTTATATAAATTTATATTTTTTTAGTTTTGATCATCTTTTCTATTTTTCTTATTAATTCATTCAATTTTGAATTAAATTTAACCAAATTTTTACATTTATAATTAGGGCCTAATTTTTATAATTTCATAAACTATTTAATTTTTTACCCTCTTTTTCCATTTCTCTTATTTATTTATTTAATTTTGAATTAAATTTAATCATGGTTTTAGAAATGACCATTCAGCTCAGTTGGTAGAGCACAAGGTTCTTAACCTTGAGGTCGTGGGATCGAGTCCCATGGAGGGCATTTCATAATTCGGAGGTCTCTTACGAAAGTTGCTCTCAACCTGGTATTGGGGGTAGCCTACTATCTTATCTCCCCCTACCTCATACATATGGGAAAAAAGGACAGTCATTTTTTTTAATCATGGTTTTCTCTTTTTTCAAATTTTACTCTTCAATTTATCAAATATTCTTTAATTTTTAATCTTCTTCATTCTCAATCTAACAATAAAATAATATACAATTTATTTATTTATTTATTATTCAAAATCAAGCTATGTATCATACATGCATTCAATTTTTTTATATTTATTCTTTTTTAGTTGTATTTAAAGTGTTTTCTTAATAGAATAATAAAAACAATATATTTTTACAAAATTTAATCATTTTTCTATGATTTATTTATGTAATATTGAATTAATTGTTCAAAGTAATGAAATATACTTTCATTTATAGAGGTATATTTTTGAATTTTCACTCAATGTCCCGAAAATGTCTAAGACAACTTTGTTGGTTGAAGTGTAACATTCCGATCGAACCCTAGCGCCAACCATCGGAGTAGGTTTGAATTATCACATCGGCCTCCGAAGATTGCCTATATCTGACCGGCCAATCATACAGGAGAGGATGATATATTGGCAATCAAATACGTTTTAGAAGCGACAATTCATTTTTCAAGTAACAGTTGCAGAGAAACTAATATAAACTACAAGCACACATAGCTTCACTGAGATCACAATATCATCATCATCAGATAATACATCAGGATCACAATATCATCATCATCAGATAATACATCAGCTTTCTCATTTAAGTAAATACACTTTATACCATGTAGGGAAACTTTCGACGTGTAGAGGGTTACTCACGGGTAAGCATTTGATCGATATCGCCCTTGTGATTGTAAGCGTCGACAAGTTTCTTCGCGTATGAAGGAATATGCCTATCAGCTCTGCATGCATTTGATGTTTTCATGATTAAAGTTAACTCTATCCTGGTGGTGTATCATAAATTAATTTCCATGTATGAATATACCTTTGTTTTCCCCAGGCGCGGTTCACATACAAATAGTTCCTTATAGTATGGTAATCAAGTGAATATCGAGCAAATTCCAGACCCTTTGGCCCAATCTGAACAAAATTAGGACAATAAGAAAGCTTTTCATATTCAGCTGCCTTTCCATAACAAAAGAATTGTATATATGTAAGAATCCTTACCAAGTTTAACACAAAAGCTATCAAATTCCCAATAAACCTAGGGGCAGGTTGAGAAGGACCCCTTCCTGAAGGCAAAAAAATAGAATAACAAATTATGATATAGTGCAGACTTCATGAATCCTCTAAATAAGTTTCAGCTCATTTGAAGATAAGCAACATAGGGAATATATATATATATATATATATATATATATGTATGCGCAATTATCAACAGTTGTACCAGTAGTCGATATAATGTATCTAAGCTTACTTGTATGAAGACAAGAATCTCCACTTTACTTTTAATGAAGAAAAAAGCTAGAAAAAATTTGCTAAGCAGCATAAATAAATTCACAAGACCTCTTCCATATTTCCAATTTAAAGCTTGAAACCAATGCTTATGCACTGCGGTTGAAAGTCAAAACTGTTTTCATGGCTAAACAGAAGAAGCCATACATACCGAGCTTAGCATTATCATCTGCTTTAACAGTCTCCATCACGAATGGTTGCCGATTACCCTGAAATGAAACGTCTGTAATCAGTTTTCCTCCCCAAATCCTCTAGCAGCTCAACAGGATATAGCTTAGGATTTTACACTACTAGTTGTTGGAGTGATCTCCAAAAGGTTCTCAACCAAACTTAGCATTTCTCTGCCACGTTCATTTCTACAGTAAAACGCATTGAAATGAAAATCTAAGTTCTCTTGGGATTTGAAGCAACTCGAGCATATTTATGGAAAAAAAAGAATGCAACAACTAGATTAGAATGATCCAATATTATAAAACCAAAAAAAAAATGCAGTAACTCGCTTTAGCAAGCAGCTTGTGCATTTGAAGTCGAGGAGAAAGCACCTAACAGTAACATATTGTGGATGCTGTGTCATGCTGATTCCAGAATATTTTGGTACACCCATATATCCAACCACCAGATCCTGCGTTGGCCAAAAAAAAGGATTATTCTAAGTCGAGTCATGTCAGAAATAAGTGCAAGATAACTTCCACGTATTAACTCCATTGTTCTTTCCTTCTCTCTCGATTTATTCTCTTAGATTACAAGAGTAAAGATATTGAGTAAACACACAAGGCATTCCTATTAGCACGGGTTAAAAAATTTCAAGGACAACCTTGCATAAATAATTAAAAGAAAAAACTCACCGCTAATGCATTTGTGTAATCAAAACAGCTGCAAAACACATGAAAATTTGTCTAGTTAAATAATTGTTCTATAATGATATGCTCTAATAAATAGTGAAGACTTGATGCACAATACAAATTTTGATGCAGATAACCTTTTCAAGACAGATTTTGTATAATGGTCAAATTCATTAATCATATGGAAACAACGGGAAATTACCTATAGCAAGAAGGTGCAATAACATCGACTAAGTCATTTGCTGGTAGACAGAAATAAGGAACCTGCTTTAATTAAAATTTCAAATGGATGAAGCTTGGTGAATGCAAGAACCAGACCAGATTGGAAGTAAAGAAAATTTATTACCTCTTCAATATGACCATCCAGATGCTTTAGGTGGACCTAGAAGAATATAAAAATAGCCACATAAGACACAAAAAGTGTATCTTTTTAATACTAATATCAGCTCTTTTATATATGACAGCAAGCAGTTAAACAAATACTCGATTAGCCTAATACCAACATCTAAATAATGAGTCATCAGCCTGCCTTGATGGGATAAAATGTTAAACCAAAGCTCTCTCCAGATAAGGTAAACGGCTTAATCATTGGATTTTATATATGTTATGAATAAATGGGGAAAAGAACTATTATCACTGTTTATCCCAAGGATAGGCAATTACCGGCTATAGTAATATCCTAAGCACTTTAAGACTGTTATATGGTGAAAGACAAGGAAAATATAATGAGGTAAATCTCAAGGCCTCAAGTAACCTAAGCTCACACCTTTGTTTACTTTAAATACATTTTTATTACAATTAGACTGTATTCCATTTAAGTTGAGCACAAGTATTAACTATGCATAACTTGAGCACAGGTAAAAAGTTTTTCAGCACAAACCTTGTAATCTTGCATAAACTCGTAATGTAGAACAGTTTCTGGTTCACTACTCGCTGCCTTTAGAAACTTCTCTAGACCTTCTCGAGTTCCATTATCAACTGTTGAATAAGGTGTTCATAATGATTGAGATTTGTCCTGTAATTTAGAAAGGATGCAGTCTAAAGTAACATTGTGCCTATAACTTATCCATCTATGGCTTATGAATTTTGAAGAGATCTAATTGAAAGTGCAATACGAAGCCATAACACATGACTTAGTTCATAACCAGGAGTAATTTTAATCTCACAGTAACTGGTAACAAACTAGCTGGAAATCATACATCTTTTAGTACAAAAAATGCCTTTTTCTCTTAGTAAAGATAATAAAATAAAGTTTTGAGAAGAACTATTCACAAGTTACATTGATATTAGCTATATTTGCCTATGGTATTGTAAAAGTAAAGCAGCACAGTAAAAAGAGAACTAATATAAAATATATATATTACCACAATTGGTGCCTAACACATAAAGCTTCTCCAAATTTAGATGGTGCTCCACAGATCTTAGCGCTGCAGTTTAAGAAATCATTCTGCATTACAATAGTACAAGTCATAATATAGAAATAAGCATATGCAGAAACTGTTAGGGTATAGCATTAAGCATACCCTGCACTTGGCAACCAACACCACAGAAAAGGAGACGCTTTACCCCTGCGGCCTGCATAATTAAGCCCATTCTATCTCAGTTAACTTTTATACAGGGAAAAAGTACAATTATGTTTTTTTAATGATAAAACACAGATTAGCTATCAGAAACTGGTAGAAATGACAAAAGAAAAACAAACAAGCGCATTAAATATAGTATCCATTGATTATAGGCTTTTTTCTTAATGCTCTTTAGGACAAATGAATCACCTAATCTTGCTACTTGACTAGGCCCTTTTGGGCAAATATGCAGCCTTTGGTTCATTCTTTCCTTTTTAAGTCAGTGCTCGCCTCTCTGTCTATGGTTAAGAATAGTGGTGGTGTTGCTCTCATTGTTCATCAACTCCTCCATAATAGTCATTGTTCTTATACGAAATGCTTTTAATTATGAGCTCATAAAACCAGCTTCATAACTTTCATCAATATTTCTTAAGCATAAATGATATATAAAGCTTAAAAATCATCCACAGGTAGCATCAAGAATTCAAAGCACCTCAACCAGTGCGAGGGTGTCTAGATTAGGGGATAGTGTTGGTTTGACTCCTTTAGCAGCTAAAACTTCGTCTGGCGTCCTGCAGTGAATCAAAAGGAAGAGCTTTGGCATTTGAAAGTAAAATAAGAATACAATCAAGTTAGTAATTTCGATATTGGAAAAGAGAAAATAAAACTAACCTAGCTAAAATGGGCCTTGGGGACAGTCTGTCATCTGGATCACTGCATTATGATATATTTAAGAAAACAAACCATGTCTACTTCATTCTTAATTTATTAATAAGTGCTCCCACCTCTGAACACAAATAACAGCCTCAACCATGCCTGATTGCAGCATTTCTATCGCAATGGTTGTAACTATCCCAGTCCACTGAGCTCCTAAAAATGATGAAAATTGCAATGTGCATAAATTTTAGGCTTCAGATAATCATTTTCAATGATACAAAGCATTATTAACCTAAACTCATTCACAGAACCATCTTCCCCCCTGCTCCCTGCGGATGCGTAGAGTGGAACTTTAAAAAAGGACATGATGAAAAGAAAATGATTAAAAATTGCACTGCATTTTTTCCCATTCATTCCACTTTAATATTTATCAAGCGCTTTTAATGTTGAGAATAACTTAAATGGTGGAAAACCTCATACTAGGTAGACATACTACATTAGAAAACATAACATATAACTGCATTACTAAGATTTCGTTCTAGAATTTTCAAAGCTACATTGGTATACATTTTAGGCACCACTCCCCAAAATCTACAGAATACGCTCATTCCTACCTGCGATTTTGACACTATATAACTCATAATCCAGCTAACAAGAACTGTTTATTAACACTATTTCAAAAAGTTGAGCTCAACCTCAAAATTACTTTAGGATGATCCTAACAAAAACTTCCCCGTAAGAATTTGGATGTGGGATGTATGTGGTTCTTCAGAAAATCCAAATTGGATAATATTAATAGCACGGATGCACAAACATAACAACAATGCACCATAGAAATAGTAATGGAAACAGTATTGGAAATTTTCATAATTAATAAAGGCATACCTTCTACAGGCTTAACTTTACGAGCATATAGCAGCTTTTCATACACTCCTAAATACGTCTCATCCAAAGAATCCGATTTCCTCCCTCTACCATGAACTACAGGTTCTAAGCTCTGAACACTAAATAAATTAGTCAACTGTTCGTATAACATCAAACAGGATTCAAATGTGTTGAAAGTACTCTACTATCAAATAATCCAATGCAAGATGGTAAAAGTAGCCAATAGTCATCATCTTATGTAACTCAATTCGTAATCTAAAGCAACAAATAAGCTTTTCCCACATCTGTAGATGTGGAAATCGATTTAAAGCAACCGAAAAAAGCGGTTTATTAAAGCAGCATATCTCATAAAGTTAGCAGTAAACTCTAGAAATGAGGTTCTCATAGGACATCAATTTTGAAGGTAAGCTAATGCAACAAATAAGCTTTTCCCTCAGCCACTTCAGAAGAGCATTAGAGGCAAATAAATAGACGTGTCAATGGTTCAATGTTGTTCATGATTTGGAAATGTCAAGTAAATTAGAATCAACGGGAAGCTTTGCTCCTACGTTAGGTATGGTCTCAATTTTATCGTTTTACTGTCAAATTACATGCACAAATACATTTTCTCGTGAAAAAAAAAAACTTTATCATCAACCAAGCATCTTCCTTTCATACTTTCTCGTAAAGCCTTTCCTAATCTTTCAGACTAATACCAGAATCAGGACGACACATGATTTTATGTGAGAGGATGCGGACTTAGAAAGTTATTTTAGAAATATAGGTGGTGTGAAATTACAAAATCTCAGGAGATACAGAATTAGATCGTCAATAAAAAAAATATAAATGAAATATCTAAACAGCATGAGAATTTAAAATTTACAAGGGTGCGATTGACTTACTTCAATTTTGGACATTCCATCTCCTAAGAAAGCGCAAGCATTCTTAACATGGGCAATGTAATATGTATCACACAACCCACATCGACTGCCAATAATTGAATTACATATAAGGGGGGGGAATTAAAAAAAATGAAAACCATGAAATAAAGTGTAAAAAGAAACTATGGGTATTTTATTGCATTAAAAGAAAGTGAAGAACCTGCAATGGTCTTTGGCTGGATATGTGCCTCCAGGGGGTATAGGCTTAGAGCGTTCCCGCCAGTCGTCTCTAAGCTTCACTGTTTTCTTGGCATTGGAGTTTGACTCTGTTCATTCGATGGAAGCTCGAATTAGTAAAGCATGCATGCATTTCATTGTGGGAAGATTTTGTTACTACTACCTTTCGAAGAAGAAGAGAAGATGGGTCTTAAGAAGCTGGAAACAACTGAAGTCATGGCAGATGAAACACAACACAAAGGATGCAATTTCAGTTTGCTTTTTGCACCACATATTTATTTCGGAGAGGATTATCATTTATCACACTCAACTCTTTCCTATAATTACAAAAATACCGGCACCGTATTACCAATTTTATAAAAATATTTTTTTGAATTTAATATAAAAATAAGGGTAAAGTATAGTAATGATCACTGAATATTTCTGAAGCTTGCATTTTGGTCCCCCAACTTTTAAAACTTGCAATAAAGTCTCCCAACATTTATTCCATTTGCAATATGGTCCCCAACTTAAATCACTGTTAGAAAATTAGGGTAAATTATATAAACGGTCATTGAACTTTTCAGGCACTTGAATTTAGGTCCCCAACTTTTAAAACTTGCAAAACAGTCCCCCAATAATTTTATTTTCTTATTAAATATAGATGTATAGAAAATATAAATGATTCAATTTATATTTAAATGTATGAATCATTTATATTTTTGATATATTTTATTTTTCTTGTATAAACTAGTATTTAAAATATGTTTATATTTTAATCAAAATATTTCAATATACGAATAAAAATATATTTATATAAATGTATATTTATATTTAGATGTATAAATAAAAAAATATATTCATATATTAATGTATGAATCATTTATATTTTTTGAATATTTTATTTTTAATAAGAAATTAAAATTATTAATTATATTAGAAATACTCAACTTAAGATTATATATATAATCATGAATTATAAATATGAAAAATATAATTATTAAATTTAGTTTAAAAAATATAAATCTTAAATTTATTCTTTTAAAATATTGTATCAACTAATATTTAAAAAATATATTAAATCTATCAAACAATTTATCAAATATAATATTTTTTATTGTAAAAAATATATAATATTTTCCCATCATTTATTGCTTTCAAATTTTTTGCCGAAGTTCAAATCTCATTATTTCCATTTTCCATTATATTCTTTTTTTCCTGGCATTGGTCATACTATTAGTATATGTATTATTGTATATCTCTTAACACAAACGATGATGTTAGCTTAGTGGCTCCACCTTGTATCTTTCATTTGCGTGACTCAGGTTTGAGTTTGCCCAAGACCCAAATTTTACTTCTTTGTAACTTAATTTTCTTCTAATTAGGTGGTGACATGTGTCACCAATAACACATATCATGATCATGTGTTAACACATGTCAGATCCTGGTTAAATGATTAATTTATTAAATTTTATTTAATTTAGGACTAAATTGATAGCATATATAAATAATTAGGTGGTGACATGTGTCACCAATGACACGTGTCATGATCATGTGCTAACACATGTCAGATCCTAATTAAATGATTAATTTATTAAATTCTATTTAATTTAGGACCAAATTGATTATATAAATAATAAAGACTGGGTGTATAATAATGTCAATTCCTTTTAACTGCCACATCATCATTTTTATCAATTGGTAACAACTAGTGGCTTAGTTGAAACAATTAAATAATTATGTTGTATGATTGATAAATTTAAAAGATCGATGACAAAAGTAAAAAGGGCTAGATAGTTAAGTTGTCAACCTAGTAGTTTACACTTTTATTTATACGTCAAAATAACATTTTATAAATTTAAAATTCGAATTATTTTCAACCTCTTCTATATCCTAACTACTTTTTTTAATTAAAAAATTTCTTCAACTGATAAGAATTATACTATTATATTTATATAAAAAATACGTATCACATGAAATAAGATGAAATTAAATAATAATAAATCTGACATAATTGAATTTAATTGAATTATTTTGGAATTTATGGTTTAGAATGAAATTGAATTACTTTGGAAATTGGGGTTTAGAATGAAATTGAGGGATGTTTTGCAAGTTTTAAAAGTTAGGGGACCTAAATTCAAGTGTCTGAAAAGTTCAATAACCTTTTATATAATTTACCCTAATTTCTAACGGTGGTTTAAGTTGGGGGACCATATTGCAAACGGAATAAATGTTGGGGGATTGTATTGCAAGTTTTAAAAGTTGGGGACCTAAATGCAAGCTTCAAAAATGTTCAGTGACCATTACTATACTTTACCCTAAAAAAATAAATTATACCTAAAAAACGATTTGATGTTTAAATAAATATTTTTGTTAAAAATAGAATTTTTTTTGTTACATTTTTAATTGTCCGACATTAAAAGACACGTGTCACCCTCATATTTTCTGAAATTTTTATTTAAAAAAAGGAAGAAAACGAAAATTATTATAATTATTTTTAAAAAATCCTTATGTTTTCATTCTTTTCACAAAACACCCCAAAATCATAAAACCCCAAATACTCCCCAAGTCCCTAAATCAAATTCTGGCGAACTCCACCCACTGATGGCGAAACCCACTACCAACCATCCCTAACCCAAAGTCCGGTGAAGCTCAGCCATCGTCTTCGACCGATTTGCGCACGATTTGAGATGATTTGCGCAACGTTGTTTCCAATTTTGCTTGTGATTTACAGCGATTTGAGGCTGATTTTTAACCGATGACCGGTTTAGGGTGACGACTAGGGGTGGGAATAGGCCAGGCCGGCCTCCAGGGGCCTGGGCCTGGCCTGTATAAAGCCTGGCCTGGCCTGGCCTATTTAACTAAACAGGTCAGGTCCAGGCATTTTTAAAAGCATATTTAACTAAACAGGCCAGGCTTAGGCCTATTAAAAAGCCTTATAAGCCTGATAGGTCAGCCTATTTAGAGTGACTACTTTGTAAAATATACTAAGTTAGAGTGACTTAATAGGGATTTTATTCTAAAATTAATGACTAAACTGAAAATATTAAATGTTTATTGTTAAACAGGCTTTTAAACAGGCCAGGCTTTTAAATAGGCCCAGGCCAGGCCTAAATAAAAGCCTTTGACAGGCCACAGGCCAGGCCCAGGCCTATTAAAGCCTGGCCTGGCCTGGCCTATTCCCACCCCTAGTGACGACAAGGGACTTGACAGCAGTAGAATCCGACGCCCGGTGGGTATGCAATGACGACAGCAACAAAAGATTTTAATGATTTGGGTTTCGAAATCAAGGGATCATTTTGATATTTTTGAAACATTTGAGTTTTTAAAAATCTAAAGACGACACGTGTTAGTTCACAACTAATTTTAACGGTCATGCACCTAAAAGTGTAACGAAAAAAACGTTATGTACATAATTTTAACAAAAATTTCTTTAGACACTAAAACGTTTTTCAATACATAATTTGGGCACTTATTTTTATATTAAGTTTTTTTTATTACAATGAGATTATAAAGTAGTATATATTTTGAAAAAAAATTGATCATTTGACTATGAAGACTCAAACATTCATGTATACATCACGACTAAACACAATAACAATACTTCTAATAATAATAATCATCTCTTAATTACTAAGATAGTTTAATTTGTGTCCTATTAATTTTTTTTCTCGTCTCTTAGAATGAAATTACATCACCATTGTGCATGTTAAAGGTAATAAATATTTTTACTTTTTATATAGTAAAATTTTAGTTTTTTAATATAATTATTTAAAAATTTAAATTTAATTAATAATATTAGAGCTATGCTGGTTTAGAATATATCATATTTTTTTATTAAAAAATCACCTTAATAATTTAAAATCACGTCATAATAAATTTTTATAATATTTAGTTTAAATAAAAAAACCATCTAGGAAAAAACAGAGGGACTAAATCAATGGGGAAATAGAAGAAAATGATGAGTTATTGAATTATGTTATCATGTGTTTCCGTTTTCAACAGTATTTGAAAAATTCAATTTTACGAATGTTGAGTTCAAATTTCTAGTAGAAAATGTAGTTTTATGTATCAAGTACAATAAAAGAGAGGGATAGATTCGTAATAATTCAACTTCTCTAGATAGCATTGTCTAGAGTGCGTCCCTCAATGCTCAAGCATCTAATAAACCGTCAGTCGATCGCAATGAGTAAAAGTTACTGTTGTAAAACCACGTGCTTAAACCATGTTTCAGTTTCATTCTCCCTACAACTCGATCACGAGCTAATTCCATGGCTGATATCAACTTAAGCTCTGGTTTTGGACACACGTTTATTAGAAGTTAACACTGGATACAAACCCCAACTTCATCAAACACACCAAAAAGCATACAACGCAGAACACATGATGCAAAAACATAGTTAAAGTGTCAGTTGTAAGTCCTTAATACTCGGCCCTAGCTTCCTCTTCAACCACAGACGTCAAGAACGACCTGTTATTGGCATTCCTCACGGAGCAATTGGCACGAATTTCCCCGGTCTTACCGGTTAACACACTCAACTGGCTCATCTTCACCATGGCCACCACAAATTTCTCGAAGAAGAGAGTCTGGTTAACAGCAAAGCTAGTAACGATGCTCCTTGTTTTACCATTAGTGTACAGGTCTTGGTCCGATGTGAACAGCCCCTGCCGGTTCATCAGATCGACGTAGTACTTGTTGTCGAATTTGTTCGGGGTCCGAATGTCCAACACTGTGGTGTTTGAGGAATCTTCTGTAGGACAGACTCTCCTGAGATTTTTGGCGAAGGTTTGGTCCATGGTGGGGTCTTGATCAGGGTAAAGGCGCTCGGTGAATGAGCCGCAATGGCTGATGCCGATGGTGTGGCCACCTGAGAGGGCTACCACGTCGGTCGGGTTGAAGTTTTTGGTGGCGAGGCTGGATAGGATGGTGTCGGCATTGGCGAAGGGTGGCGGCAAGTTCTGCAATGTTGCGTCTCTTGTGGCGAAGGACAGTCCATCTCGCCTTCCCAATGGCACATCATAGTCCGGACCTCCAGACTGCAATGAAGAGAAAGGGAAAGGATTAGCATTGGATTCTACCTCAACAACATGATAATTGACTTTTCCTCCTATGTCCCCATAGTGAGGAAAGTTGGCACTACAAAATTGACTTTTCCTCCTATGTTCGGAAACTTTTTATAATAGAATATCAAGTAGTTCATTTAGATCCATTAAATCTAAGTTCATTTGAATTGAATGTTGATCAAACTTTGAGTCTCTCGAGTATAAGTAGTTTACTTAACTCATTATGAAATCGAATCAAGTTCATTTGAATGTTGATCAAATTTTGACGAAGTTAAATTTGGATAGATTATAATTTGTCTTGTGTCGTTTATAGCCACAGTCGTAGAAGAAAAAATAGGTAGGAAGTAGATAAGATATTAAATGAGTGGTTGAAGTAAATACCAGGTACACAGAGTCACGAGCAGCAAGAGCAGCGATATCAGCACAAGAGACGACTCTTCCACACTCCTTGTGGACAAGTGCACGCAAGTCATTTATTATTTTGAATCCTCTCAACGTCAGGTTCGGCGGAGCATCCTGTTCGCTTGGCCCACTTGCTGATCCATCCAGCAGCACCGATGCATCACACCCCTGCAAGTAATTTGACCTAATAATCGTAAATCTTCTATTAAAAATCCACCAACTCACTTTGACAACATTAAAATTGTCTTTTTTTTAAGCTGGAATCAAAGGCAATATTTCTTCACATCTTTTAGTCCTACGTTCTCAAGTAATCACTGGATTCAGTTCAGACAAGTGATCAAGTTTCAGACTAGTGTAAAAAGAAGATCCGTACTATCGTCCTTAACAAAAACAATTACTATTACTCCAACAGATCACCTGAACAAAGCAGTCATGGAAATGGAGACGAAGCAAGGCAGCAGCTTGGCCTATATCCTTCTTGAAAACCTTCTGCAGTTGTTTTCTAATGATGGATTCAACTTTGGGGCATGATTTTTGGTAGAATGTCCATGACAGACCACTCACTATAGGAAGAGCAGAGTTGTCTGCTTTTGAGACAGAAAAGTAAGAAGAAAGACACAGGAGACAGACCAAAAGGAAAGCAGTGAAGGGTGTAGCATTAGCCATGGCAGCTTCTTGTTTCCCTATGGACTTGGACTACACCATAAGCGTGTTATTTATAGGCTGATCACCAACTCATTTACTCACAATAGTCTTCCTTGTTTATCCTCTTCCCTTTACTTTTATTTCGATTTTCCACATACATTCATGTATCTAATATCTTCACGTGTCCATTGGTAAAAGATTAAAAGAAAAAAAAAAGTTGATAAAGACATTTTAGTATTTCCAAAAATTAGGAAGATGATTATGAAACTGCGAAATGGCATGTGGTGACCACGTTGCATCAGTACTAAACTAATAATGGGTCATAGTCGACCACTGAATTCATAATTCCAATTTCGTTTGATTTTTTTTAATTAATCATTGGTATCTGATTTATTGACCGATTAATTCAGATTAGATATTACAGAGACGAGGGCGATCTTCCCTACCCAGTTTGCTCCATTCGCAAACGTTAGGATTCGAACACCAGACCTTACTTAAAGGACCTAGTGTAATCATAATATATAAAATAATGTCATAATATATATTTTAAACAATTAAAATAATATAATTAATATTTGCAATATTTAATAAAATAAATTATATAATTTATGAAAAAATTTAATCACTTTATATTAAAAATTAAAGATACAATCATTTTTAAAGATTAAAAGATAATATATTCAAATAATTAATTAATTGTAATAATAGATCCAAGTATAATTTAATTGATGTACACGAAATACATAAGAAAAATAAAAAGATTAATTATAAATATAATTATAGTGAGGTAATTGTCATATTGATACTTCATGATGCAAAATAAGGAGAGAAAAACAAAACTTAAATCGTAAGATAAAGAAAAATATAATAAAATAGATTATTATTATTATTATTATTATTCTCATTCACCTAGATAGACAGTATTAAATCATAATAAATTTTGTTTCCTGCATATTTTTTAATGTTAATTTCACTATATTTTATTTTTGCTTAAGAATTTTTAACAAGTAATATCATAATCATGGTTTGAGTTACAAAATTTTAGAGAAATCTATTGTTGTGGATTTCATTTATGATATTGGAGACATATATGAGAAGTTTTACTGTAATGAGTTTTTAGTTACATATGCGTAATTTTCGATCGATCAAGTGGTACTTCGACTTAAAAATTGAAGTTGTTGATGGTGGAGCTTTAACATATAATTAGCTTACATAAAAACTGAAGTCGTTGAAGTTTTGAAGATTAATTTTCTAATGAAATGTATTTTCGTGGAGAGATTATTAGATACAGACTTAAATTCTATTTAGAAATTAAGTTGAATTTTATTATACTTTTGTTGGTTAAAGATTACTTAGTGATTAAGTTTATTTAACTAATAATTCTTACTGAATAAAAAATTACTTATTGACTAAGTATTTGACTCTACATGTAGAGAGTTTGTCTTAGCTTTTAGAGTTATGACATAAAATTATTTTTGAAAATATATAATCGTTTTATAGTCTTTGCAATTTTTATGGTTTACATTGTAGAGATGGTTTTGTAGAAATATTGAGAGAGTAATTTTAGAATATTTTAGTCTTGGTATAGATATTGAATTTTAGAATATATGTGATATCATGAATTATATTTACTCTTCATGATCTCAAAATTTATAATGGATTATTATTCTTCTCATCCAAGAAGATATGTAAGATTAAATCACGTTAAATTTCATCTATTGTGTGTGACCAATTTCATGTTGGTTTCGCTTTGTATATTTTTTTCCTACAAATTCCTACTATGAGGGGCAACTTTCATTAGAAAATTAGTCTTCGAATCTTTAACAATTTCAATTTTTACATAAGTCAAATATTAGTTAAAGCTTTATCGTGAAGCCTCCAACAACTTTAATTTTTAGGTAATAATTGTTGAAGTATTATTGGATTGATTGAGAAATACTCTCACGTAATTGAAAATCATTGCAATAAATCATCTCTTGCACGTGTCTTATTTATATTAACGTCACTTTTGTTATTTTTTGCTTGATAACCATAATATAAATCTTTGTTTTCCTCTAAAATTCGTTACACTCATGGAAAATAATTATGTCATGCTTCTCAAAATTGTTATACACATAAATTATTATTTTTAACCGGAAATCCTCTTCTATTTGATATAGATAATACATTTTTATCAGTAATGTCCTCATTTGACACAAATGAGGAAATAATAAATACATTGTCTAAAATTATTGAACTATATAAACATAAAATCTGACATTCTCTCTATGTTCTTTCACCACAGTGAGAGAATTCTTACAAATTTTCATAATTTTATCTTTCATGGGATATGTGTATTCTTTTAAATATAGAATATCCGATAAAATTAGATTTTTTTCCAAATCTATACTGATTTGAAGTTGATGTTATAATTTAACAACAAAATTTCATATTCTAAAAATTTTATTATCATGATTGAAACAAACAACATGAATACTCTAATATTATTTTCATAAATAATTTAATAAACAACATATGTAGCTAATAAAGACTGGGAAAAAATTTTGGACATGGAAATAAGCGTGTGTATTTTGCAGGACATTAAAAGGGGAAGAAGCCGTGGAGCGCGTGGCGCAATGATCAGGAAATCCAAGATATTTTCCTTTTGCACTTGTCCACTTGGTGATACCAATCCTAAATTTGACAACAATAATGGCTTTCAATTATGACGAGGGATTGGATTTTACAACATATTAAAACGGCATAGTTTAGTTTGAATTAACTTTTAAATATAGAATAAGTTAAACTAAAAATTCACTCACACTTTCAACTGAATCCATTTTGGTTTAAGGTTTTAGAAAATTTTAATTCATAATATAGTATTCAATTTTTGTTAAAAAAAAACTATCACATCAATAATTTTATTTTTCTCAATGATAAATGACAAAAATTCAAACTAAATTATTATATCATATAAATCTAAAAGAATAAGTAAATACGTACTTTATCCTTTATTTTATTGGGAAGTAGTTAAGAGGTCCAAAATTCTCCACATGGTCATGTTATTTTGTCATTACCTACTTCTCAACTAATGTGTTCAAATCGTCCATTATCCAGGTGGAACATATCACCGAAAGACTAAAATGTTCCGTCACGGTTCAAAACCCTATGAGCTGTAATTCTTTATTATATATATTTTATACACCTAATTACTCAGGTTTTAAACTTTTTAAAAATAATATATTTTATTATTTTTTCTCAATTATTGAGACGATTTAATAATTTTGTACGTTTATTAATTTTTATACTATGATTAAATTATACATTTATTAATTACATAATACATGTTGGCTTAAAATGATTAAATTAGATAAACGAAATAAAAACATGTATCTGATACAAAATTAAAAATTTAATAAATTTATTAATTACATGGATCATAAATTCATAGTTAAATCTTCAAAATATAAAAGTACATTAGTTAAAATTCCATTTCAAAATATAAAAGTTGTGACAAATCTGGATTGCTTGCTTGATGGGTTTGGAGACTAATTCCATTTCAAACTCTTGAGGGTGTGACCACTGATTTCTATTTGAACCCACCTACATTTAAATTTGTTATTGGAAATAAATGAGTTTTGTCAATTATAAATAATTTATATATTTTAATTTAAATAAAAATTATGATCAATGGATGAACGTTTATTGATTGATATTTTTATATTATAAAAAGGTCAGTCACGAGTAAAAGAAGAAGGATAGTTACAAAAGGTGTCTTCCTTCTACTTGACTAAGCGTAGATCCGAATACTGAGTACATCTGTTGGTTCAATCTTGAATTTTATTATGGTATATCATATGAGTCCAGAGGTCTTATCTATGTGTTGTGGTTGATTCAAAACTTTTTGTCGAGGGGTCAGGTTCTCTAAAGGCTCTGATAAGCAAAATGATCGATTCGGGACTTCTAGTTAATGAAAAACTAATGGTTTTTAGAGGTCATTCTCTAGAGAGATAACATGTCGTCCCCTTTAGAGAGAGAGAATTTTTTAGAGTGATTTCTCTTACTTGGTGAAAAATCATTTATCGAATCATTTATCGTGGATGATATATAATGATTTTTTTTTTTATAAATTTTATGGAAGTTTTTCAAAATATTTTTAAAATTGAAAGATGATTCTGAATTTTTGTTGAAAGATATTAATTTATTTATTTTTAAAATTGATAAGATATATATACATCAATTTATTAATTTACTTTTAATATCTAAATTATTAAAATTAAACTTTTTTATTAAAAATTAAGCTTAAACAAAACTGAAAATTTTATTTAAATAGATTTAAAGAAATAAACAATCAAATAATTTAAATTTACTAACTGAAAATTTATAGAAGAATTTAAAAAAAAAATCAAAATTTACTTAAATTAAGGATTAAAATTTGAGATGAGCATCAGATCTCCTAAGCAATGTTAAAGATTTGAATTTTCATGTTTATAAATGAAGTAAATTAAATTAGAAAAATAATCCTTATCTTTGCAATATATGATCCAAATTAATTAATTAATAAATCAGATAAATAATTATATAAAAATAAAAATCAGATTAAAAGAAGAAGATAAAAGTCGGCATACACAAAAATGCGACAAAATTTTCTCACAATGGTGTTTTCTAAGCAAATAGTGGATCCTTACCTTCTCGTCTACTTCCTTCCTTTACTTTTTTTATAATTTCAATATTAATTAATTAAGAACTACTACTTTAAATTAATCCTTGTATTTTAGAAATTAAAAAGTTAATTAATCAATTAAATATTTTAATATTACTTTAACCCTAAATTAATTTCGATTGCAATTTGCAAAGGCAGTGAAAATTTATTCCCAATTGCTTTTTCAAAAAAGGTTGGCTCTTCTTTTTAGGAAAGCTGTTAAATCTGTAGCGTGCTTGCCAGAGGAGTTGTTTATTATTTGAGATAATTATTTTTTTTGAAAAATATTAAAGCCTTTAATTTATAAATATTTTTAGTTAATTAAGATATTATTAATAATCATCTATTATTTATTAAGAATGATAAGAATGAACTAACAACTATTTGATCTAGATGTATTAGATCTTTTAAGTAAGGTAATAAATTTTATTTTATTTTTTTGTACAAAAAAAATTAGGTCGGGTGACTCCTCCAGTACAAGGTCAATGTATACCTAAGACCTAATTGAGATTTACATAGAAATTTATAGATTACCTACAAAAAAAAATGATAATGGTATGATTTGAACTTGACTTTACAAACTAAAATTCATGAATTTCAATTACTTATACCAACACTTGTTGCATTGAATTCCAATTATGATATTATGAATTAGAGTAAATTGGGTTATGAGGACTACTCTCATAATGGCCTTCTACGGTCTACAATACCTAATCTACAATCGACCAATATATTGAATCGGATTATTATAAATTTGATAAGAATATACTTTTATATATTTCTTGATCGAATAAAATTTTAACATTTTAGATCATATTAATTTTAAAATAATATATATTATTTGAATTTTCTTTTCATTTTTCATTGCATGAATAAATAAAATTTCTATAAAATTATTTGATTAATATTTAAAAATTAATTTTGATAATAATTTCTAATAACTTTTAATAGGATTATTTAAAATATTAACAATTTTGTTAATTAATTGAATAATATCATATATTATTAAATAATTAGATACTTTTTAACTACGATGTATTTTAGCAAATTAGAATAAAATGGTTTTAATATTACTTTAACACAAATTTTAAATATACTTTGAATACATTTTGCAAGGGTAGTGGAATTTATTCCTAGTTGCATTTTCAAAAGGGTGGCCTATTTGTTTCAAGAAAGGCTGCTAAACCTAAAAGTAGAAAGCTTCTTGTAATTAGGACCACGAACTTCTTTAGTTGAATGTGCATTTCTTTTGTGAAAGACACTGTTGTTTCTTTAAATATCTGGGTTTGAGTTGATCGTTAAAATAATCTGAATAAGTATTATTTTATAACCACATGAAACAAATTAATATGAGAAATAATAATTAATTGAGCAGGTAGTGGGCTAGACAATTAAAAATGTTGACAAAGCTGTAAAAAAGTTAGGTTTGCATTGAAAACGATAGTTGTTGTGATATTTTAATAGTTGCCATAAGTGCTGGATAATATTCTTAAAGATTTTTTCTTTTTAAGTTCAACACCTAATCTTAACACTTTTATGTTAGTTATTGGATAACTTATAATGTCTGTCCTAATTACAAAAAAAAATCAATCACCGAAAAGTTTATACATTTTTAACAATTTTCATTACTGCAACAAATGTTAAATAACTTTTATTAGTAGTTATAACTAAACTCGAATGTTTTATGTCATTTATCGGACGACTTAATAATAGCTACAAGAAAAGTTGAAACTAATTGAAAAATGGTTATAGCTACAGGAAATGTCGGACAACTTTCACAAATATGAAATCCATCTCCCAGAATTGTAGACCAACCTTCCATCAACAGAAAACAGCCCAGCTGTGGACAATGAATTGATAAAAAAAAAGGTATCACCAAACCTCGGGACGGAGCTCACCAGTTGCAGGGGGCATCCATCTCCCAGAATTGTATACATTTTCGCCTACTTTCCAACCGGGGACATCCTTCATCACTTCAGCCTCGTACTCGAGATACTTCTTCCACTCTTTGACAAATCTAAATGATGCAAGCAAGCAAACAAACAAACATGAAAATGATCAATGCAGTTTAGCTATGTACATTGAAGTGGTCTGGATTGTTAAATACCTTTCATCTTCTTCAGCTTGAAGCACAGGTAATATTGCTCTACGCGCAGCATACTTTTCTTCCTTCAGTGCTCTACAAGATGTAAATATTTCAGGCCTTTGTTCTAGAATGAAAAATATCAATTTGCATCTAGCATATGTATTCAAGTTAGTTTCTATGGTAAAAACTAAATCATGGATAAGAAAATGGAACTAGAATAGTTGTACAGGGTATACATTATAAAAAAATAGGTAAAGTACATAAATGGCCACCCGATCATAGGGTGTTGTTTTGTTGAGTCTCCCGACTATTAAAAGTTACAAAATTATCCCCCGAATTATAGGACATCATTTTGTTGAGTCTCCCAACTATTAAAAATTACAAAAAATGATCACCCAACTATTCATATGTTTCAAACTCGTCATTTTCCATTAGAAAAATAATAGTCATCTGAGTTGAACGTTAATATAATAACTGAAATATGATAAAATCATTTTAATGATGTCTATTGTCACTGTCGTTGCTTTCAAGCACTGGCTCGATGATATGATGTTTTCAAGCATTAGATCAATGACATAATGTAAACAGAGAGTCGATCCATAAAATACAACTCGAACGGTTCTAAGATTAAATATTATCATATATCAGTTAATAGCTGTGGCGGAACTTGGTGATAGAGTTTGAGGGGTCAACTTAAAACTTTAAAAAAATAGAGGTTTAAAATAAAATTTTCAAAAAAATTGAAGGGTTCAATTATATATATATTTTTTTAAAATTGGGACTAGTTAAAATTTTTGAAAATTTGAGAGATGAGATTTTTTTCAAATTATGAGAGGGGTTCAATTAAGAACATTAAAATATAAATCTTTAATATAAAATTTTAAAAATTTTGTGGGGGCCAAATTAAACTTTTTAAAAAAATTTAAATGTCTAAATTATAATTTTTCAACTTTTGAGGGGGCCATGGCCCTCACAAGTCCTAGCTACGTTTCGCCTCTTGTTAATAGGATAACGTCCAACTCAGACGACTGTAAATTTTATAACTGAAAAGAACAAGATTTGGAACATATGAATAGTTGAGGTGATCACTTTATAACTTTTAGTAATCAGAGAACTTAATAAAACAATATCCTATAACACATGATCATTTTATATCTTTTAGTAGTCAAGAAACTCAATAAAATACAACCTTATTGGGGCCATTTATGTACGTTAGCCTAAAAACATAGGCAAGGTCTTTAAATTACTAAATTAGAACATAGGCTGCGGCTCATGAAATTATCATCCATGGTTCACATATTCGGAACAAATAATATCATTGTCAGGAAATGTGTCAAAACTTTGTCTTGCCTTTTTCCTTTGTACCAGCTTCTTCATAGGTTACATGCTAAAAGCCATTTGAAAGAACCAGGAATCCTGAACTAATTGTTTTGCCTTGGGAAAAACCAACGAATTACTAAAATCAGTACATAAGCAGACTGCTGCAATTCCTAAACTCATATATAGGCAGGCTTATAAAATAGCCTCAGTGACCAAAAATTCCATATAATATACGATTTTAACTAACTTTTTTCGGATTTGCCAAAATGACCAACAAAATCGCAATGCGATCGCTAATTCGCAACACGATCTCCATTATCGCAAATTCGCGTTGCATTTTCGCAATGCGATAGTTGAAAATCGCGTTGCGATGGTCTACAGTATCGTTGCGATTTTTCCAATTCGCAATGCGAATAAATAAATCGCAACGCGAATTGGGAAAATCGCAATGCGAATAAGTAAATCGCAACGCGAATTGGGAAAATCGCAATGCGATACTTACTATCGCAATGCGATAATACAAAATCGCAACGAGATACTGACTTTCGCAACGCGATTTACATAGCGCCATTCGTATTAACGCGTATTTTTTTTTTCAAATTCCAAACACGAATTTTTTCTTAATAAATCGAAAAATGAACCGTCCACAGTAACGCAACTCATAACCTCAAACCCAAAAATACAACACTCAGTCCCATCTCCATCTCTCACTCTCTACGGCGAAATCCGTCCCCATCTCCGAAGATTTCCGTCCCCATCGCCGGCGAAATCCCTCACAACCATTCACAGTCAAAAATCCCTTACAATCATTCAGAAATGGAAAATCAACCTCCGAGAGTTAGTTTTTTTATTTTTATTTTGAAATTTTTGCATTATTTTAGGTTTTTCATATTGAGATTGATGATAAGTTTACTGGTAATTTCAATAATAGATTAACCATTTCACTTAGATTTCTTATTAAATTCATTCGATTGCTGCCAATACTGCAAAACTGTTTAGCCTGTGAAGTTGTATTTGTCTTTGCTTTGTCTTTTGGTTGAAGTAATGCAGAAGAAGAATAGTTTCGAGAATAAAATCGCAACACGGAAATAACTATCGCAACGCGAAATAAAAATCGCAACGCGAAACCAAAATAGCATTGCGATTTTCATTTCGCGTTGCGATTTTCATTTCGCGTTGCGATTTTTATTTCACGGTTGCGATTTTCATTTCGCGTTGCGATTGTCTGGTCGCGATAGTCATTTCGCGTTGCGATAGTCATTTCCGCGTTGCGATTCTCATTATCTCGTTGCGATTTTCATTTCAACCAAAAGACAAAAACAGTGTTGCAAATTTTAGTTTCAAAGAATAAACTACTATTTATGTTTATTATTTTGTTTTTGGTATATCTTGACAGTGTAATTTTTGGTATATCTAACTTGGTATGTTTATTGTTTTTTTGTAGAAATTTTTTTCGGCTTCATTGACATTAAGGAATAAAGTTAGCCTAGCCTCTTTGCAATCATACGCCACGTACAGTTTTTGTCAATCGTACACCTTGTTTCGAAACGATCTTTGCTTGATTTGTTAACTTTTAGTTGATAGCCATCTTCCACACATTTCGTATACAAAGCTATCTTCAAGTCTTCCTTTGTATCAAAACAATCATCTTTCTTGATACGAATAACTTTTGTGTAACAATCAACTGCTTTCTTTGCCAACTCTTCTTCCGGTAACTGAAGTAATTCTGGCATATTCCAGTTATACTCCCGTGGCATTTTCTTTTCTTCGGGGACTTTTTCTTCTTCTTTTTTCTTCTTCAGGATTATATGAATTACAGAATGGATGTTCAACATGTTCATTCACAGTCGTAACTTCCTCCTCATTATCATCAACAACATCTTCCTCGGCAACGGGTGTTTCATCATCAAAATTCGGGTATTAACCAATATCAAAATCATTACACGCAGGGTCTGTTTCTTCTTCTGAAACATCATCAAAATCCGTGTATTGACCAATATCAAAGTCCGGGTATTGACCAAGATCAAATTTCGAATACTGACTAGTACTCACAATTTTTTCTCTTGGCTCATCATCGTCTAATTGGTCAATACGAAAACCGGAATTTGGTGCTGAAAGTTGATTTAGATTTGGATTAGAGAAAGGCTGTGGGTTTTTTGACCCACTTAGTTGATTACTACCCGCTACTGACCCAACAATACTACTTCTAGGTTCAACAACATACAATGTAACATCATCACTTGAAACATTAATGTAAGCAATGAATTGTTCAACATCTTCATTGTCGGTTAACAAATAAACTTTACCATTTCTCTGATAAGATAGCCTAAATCCACTTAGGGGCTCTAAATTCAATTTCTTTGAAACACGTAACATTAGGGTTTCATAAGTTAACTTCTTTAATGACAGTTTTAGTTGAAGATTCATTGGTAAAGGCATATATTGTAAAACACCATGAACATTCTCCCATGACCCTCCAAAACACAAATCTATCCAAACATGATCAACATTAGATGATTTCATGGTTGTAACTAAACAAACGAGATGCGAAACTAAGACCTGTTGCCGGATGGGGAAGGATGTCGTTGGATATTGGAACGAATGTCGCCAGAGAGAGTGATAGATGGAGATGGAATGAGTTGCGATTTAGGGATTTAGGTTATGAGTTGTTGCTGCTGCGTATATATATATACACTAAAAATTTGGCTTGCGAAACTAAAACCTGTTGCGAACTTTGAAACTCGCATTGCGATTCTGTATTATCTCGTTGCGAAAGTCAGAATCGCGTTGCGAAAGGCAATCATTTGACCATCGCAATGCGAAATGCAAATCGCAACGATAGAATCGCAATGCGAAATGAAAAAGGCAACGAGGATTAACATGCATAAACTTTTAACAATTATTATTGAATTCTAGGTACTTAACCAAATATTTTCAAACCAAAAGGAGTATATATGTTAACAAAACTTGCATTATGTGTATTTTATGTGTGCACTTTTAACATTTTCAGTTAGGATGTATTAGTAACTTGAGTTTGAACATTGCTATGATCTGTTCAGTTGTCATCACTTATTAGACATTCATTTGACTATCGCAACGCGAAAATGGCTATTGCAACGCGAAAATGGTTATCGCAACGAGAAAATCGCAATGCGAAATGAAAATCGCATTGCGATTTTCTCGTTACGATTTACATTTCGCATTGCGATTTTCATTTCGCATTGCGATTTTCATTTCGCATTGCGATTTTCTCGTGGCGATAACCATTTCGCATTGCGATAGTCTGTTTTGCCTTCAACATGAAACAGATTAAAAATCAACAAATCAACTATTACATTTCAACACAAATTATGTACACATCAATTAAACAAATCAAGATTTACAAATCATCTTTTACAAATCAATTAAACAATAAAAAAATAATAATAATTCTTATTTCTATCAATTATTGAATCAATGAATCAACAACTTTGTGACCCCGTACATCCATTTCACGCAGCTCACTTAAGGATTAACCTGCAGAAACCAAACATTTGCTCAAACAAGACTTCCTACACATCTAAAACCTACAAACAGCAAATTATTGAATTCTAGGTACTTAACCAAACATTTTCAAATCAAAAGGAGTATATATATTAACAAAACTTGCATTTGACTTACCAATTAACAATGAACACTTTCATAACGCGGATGCAGGTAGGCAGCGTCTCGAATATATTGCTCTAGCCATATAATGCCGAAACCACAAGCCTACTGCAGCTCTATCTCTATCGGTGGGAGGTAAAAACTTTGTGCTTCTCGTCGTCAAACGCGCCAAGCAAAGGCATACGAGAGGACCACAATCCCCTCTGGCTCCCGGCGATTGCTGTGGCGCGTTTTCGTCTCTGACAACTGTGACATTGAACTTCTTTGGCTTCTTGTGTCCAGAATGACTCCAATACTTAATCCCATACAAGAATTTAGCCAAATGAGAGTTCCATCCCTTGAAAATATTTCTCAAATCAGACAGTGATATGTAATTGATCATGCTGTCATACACTATTATCTTCAGGGATGGGAGCTGAAGTTGGACGAGAAGCCAGTGACGACGTTCCAAAACAGGGATAAACACCTGCGATCATAAGTAATAATTCATTTATTTGCGCACTTATTTAGAACACCTTTAAAAAATTTAAAAAATAAATACTAACCTTATCGACCTCCCACCATGCAGGATAAAGTTTAGTTTGTCCATTGCCCAACAAAAATGATTCATCTCGTTGATTCTTCAAGTGAACTGCGTGAAAAGCCGTCGGCATAATTGTATATAGCGAATTTTTTTTATTTTTCCTAAGCTTCCTTATTATTAGTAGACGTGACACCCACGCATCGATATGCTGTTTTACAAAAAAATACATATATTAGTGAATTACATTAATTTTTAAACAAATTAATCAAAATCATATATAAGACAAATATAGTCTTACCTCCCCATCCAAATAGCCACTGTCTTCAACCCCTAATAGCACACCCCACCAAGACCGATCAAGCAACAAAAACATTTCATCGTTGAGTTTGCTGAGGTCAGTGTAACACCCTTGGCTCCGCTCATGTAGATAAAAATCAACTGCGGTCTTAGCCCAAAGGGTATTATCCACAATTGTTTCTGGTAGTTGTCTCCTCTCCACTTCAGATACCGGAAGGGTACTAGCCGGTAACTCATACGAGAGCCAACTCTCATCCATCATGTCCGGAACCGGTGGGGGTTTCTCAATACTTCGATATATTACCCCATGTGAATCGGGCTCTGGAATGGTGGGAGGGACCTCTTCAACGATGACAGTGGCATCTTGAACGGTGGGGGAGAATCTTAAGGGAGAATAGGTGCCTCTTGAACGATTGGAGGGGACTCTTGAGGGATGACCGGTGAGTCGGACTTCTTCTTGCGGAGTCTTCGCACCATTGGGGTGAACGGAGACGTAATAGCACGTCCACGCCGTCTGATGCGTGAACTCCGTCGTGCAAGGAAAACCCGACGTAAAGCATCCACCTTATCGGGCCGCTAAAAAAAATTAATACATAAATCAGTAAATAAACAGACATGATATTAAACAAAGACAAATATGTTTCAAACTAGCATTGTATTCACCCAAATCATTATTATATCATAGTTCACAAAATGCTCAGATAACATTCCAGAAGTAAGCACTTATATAAACATTTAAAATGACAACATATATAAACATTCCAGAAGAAGATAGTTTACTTTCGCAACACGAAACTTAAAATCGCAACGCGAAATGACTATCGCAACGCGGAAATGGCTATCGCAATGCGAAATGAAAATCGCAACGACAAAATCGCAACGCGAAATGAAATCGCAACGACAAAATCGCAACGCGAAACACAAATCGCATTGCGATTTTCATTTCGCGTTGCGATTTTGTCGTTGCGATTTCATTTCGCGTTGCGATTTTGTCGTTGCGATTTTCATTTCGCATTGCGATAGCCATTTCCGCGTTGCGATAGTCATTTTCGTGTTGCGAAAGTAAACTATTCTTCTTCTGCAAATTGAAACTTGAATGGATTGCATTACTTCAACCAAAAGACAAAAACAAAACCAAAAACAAATACTAACAACAACAGTTTAGCAGTATTGGCAGCAACCGAATGAATTACGAGTATGAAAAATCTTAAACTTACCTCGTTGCGTAGAGTATGAACCTCATTCTGCAACGATGCTACCATCTCACGTAGAGCGGCTACCTCACCGCGTAATGTAGACACCTCAACACGTCATGCACCATCGTCTTTGCGTAAAGTACCGACCTCCTCACGCAAGACATTGACCTCATCACGTAACTCCCCTAACTCATCCCGTTGAGGTGGAGGTGGAGAACAGGGAGATAAACGTCGTGGCATCTTTGCCGGTCGCCTATCTTGCGGTGATGGTGGAGAAGAGGCTTGATGATGTGACAGAATAGGTGATGGCTGTCGTTGTGGAGGTGTATAGCCGGGTCGATCAGATGATGGCTCTGGGTGAGGTGATAGCTCTGGGCGAGGTGATGGCTCCCGAAGTGGAGGCTGCTCATCAACCGTTCCATCAAAAAAACGCTTACTAGCTTGCCACCAATCAGTGGCAAGCTCAGCTTCCGTGGGTGTCAGCCTCTGTAGAGGAGTGTTGGCCTCCTAACAATATAAAAGCTCAAACAAAGTTAAACGTGTACTAGTAATAACTTGTTTATAAACATATGGTAGTATTTATGTTAACTTACATTATTTATTGTCGTATACCGTAGTAAATCTTCCCATTGCAAGGTCCGTTTCCTCTTCTAGGAAATAGTCCTGGGAATATCATTTGAAGTTTTTATTGCATATGTCTTCATGGCGGGAAAGGCCTCAAATATTTAAATCTACAAACAATATAATAACAAACATTAGTAATTGTTAAATAATTACTTATAATTTTGAAAACATCATATCAAAATTCTTACCTTAAAGGTTCAAATAAAGCCTGTCAAAGTGTATTTGGAACCATCGCCATGCAAAATTTTTCGATCATCCAAGGCAGACGATAACTTATTCCATGTAGCTTTCCATAAATACGAGCCTCACGGAAACATGTTCCACGCATTTAGGTCTTCTACCAATTTGATTAGATCATTTGGAATAGGTTGTCTGGCCTCTCTGCCTAAAAAGTCGGCATGTAAAAGAATTAGAAGGCATACTCGGACAACGTCGACGTCATCCATCCGAGTAAAACCATCTTTATTATTCAAAAATCTTGTCAGGTTTTCTACGTGTAGACTCGGCCTCTCCAGCTCAGGAAAAACCCGGGATAACCATGATGGGCGGGTAATGTGTCTAGTGTACCGACCTACATCATCGTGTCCGAAGCGTAGACCGGTGATTAAACAAAACTCGTCCCGCCCAAAACACGTATACGCCGGTGGAAAATCAAACCATATCTCTTCATCACGACGTTGTATAGTCTCTGGTAGATCGCTAGTCATGGTTTGAAGAAACAGGTGTGTCAACATCGCATCTCCACCGGGATGTTGTACTTTCAGCCATGGCCCGAAGCATGTATCCTCAAACATTTTTCTTTGTGCAGGTGAAAGCTTCGACGCAATTGTTTTGGCCAGGCTGACTTTATTTCTCAAGGTAAATTGAGCCGAATAAAAGTTCTACAAAAACAATAAACATACTAAATTAGATATACCAAAAACTACACTGTGAAGATATACCAAAAACAATAATAAACATAAATAGTAGTAGTTTATTCTTCAAACTTAAATATGCAACACTGTGAATTTCGTATTTGTCTTTGTTTTTTGGTTGAAGTAATGCAATTCATTCAAGTTTCAATTTGCAAAAGCAGAATAATTTCTGAAAATGAAAATCGCAACACGAAAATGACTATCGCAACGCGAAACTAAAATCGCGTTGCGATTTGCATTTCGCGTTGCGATTATTGGTTGATTTAATAAGCAATCTAAGTGAAATGGTTAATCTATTATTGAAATTACCAGTAAAATTATCATCAATTTCAATATGAAAAACCTAATAATAATGCAAAAATTTCAAAAAGAAAATAATTAAAAAAACTAACCCTCGTTGGTTGATTTGGTTGATTTTCCATTTCTGATTGTGAGTGTGACTCTCAGAGATTTAGATAGACGGATTTCGCCGGAGATGGGGACGGATTTCGTCGGAGATGGGTGAGAGAGTGAGAGATGGAGATGGGACTGAGTTGTGATTTTAGGTTGTAGGTTATGAGTTGCGATTACGGGATATACTGTGGACAGTTCAGTGTTCCAATATATTAATATTCATGTTTGGAATTTAAAAATAAAATACTTGGCCAGGATACTAATGGCGCTTTGAAAATCGCATTGCGATTATGTATTATCGCGTTGCGAAAGTCAGTATCGCGTTGCGAAGTAAGTATCTCGTTGCGATTTTTTATTATCGCATTGCGATAGTCAGTATCGCATTGCGATTTTCCCAATTCGCGTTGCGATTTACTTATTCGCATTGCGATTTTTCCAATTCGCGTTGCGATTTACTTATTCGCATTGCGAATTGGGAAAATCGCAACGATACTGTAGACCATCACAATGCGATTTTCAACTATCGCATTGCGAAAATGCAACGCGAATTTGCGATAATGGAGATCGCGTTGCGAATTAGCGATCGCATTGCGATTTTGTTGGTCATTTTGGCAAATCCGGAAAAAGTTGGTTAAAATCGTATATTATATGGGATTTTTGGTCACTGGGGTTATTTTCTCTATAAAATATTTGACAGATCTAAAAATATTTTTTAAAATAAACACATGTATATCAAATACATAAATTTTTTTTACAAACAAAATTTCAATACGGACACAATAGTTACTGCCACTGTTTTCAATATGACATGACAAAATAATGCCAGCCAGTCATAGCATGAAAGAACTAGCAAATATGAACGAAATATGATACTAATAATCAGTAGAATCCACCACATTTCCCAGGCTAATTTGAACAAACAACCTCAGATAAAGACCCATATATATGTAAAACAACAGAGCAAGATCTAACTCCAAGCTCCATCGAAAGCTAAAAATGTTTTCATTCCATCAAAAGCTTTCTAATAGAAGAGGTAAAGCAAAAGAATATTACCATACAAGATCAAGCAATGATCCCAAGCAACGAAATGAAAACAACAGTTTAAATGTAAACAAATACCATGAGCCAGATTGAAAAAAAACAACCCAGATAAGAAAATCCGGATAGAAGAAAAACAAGTACCTGCGGATCTTGTTCCCTTGGCCGACCCTGGTACATCCCATAGGAGAAAGCACCAAAAGCAGCTAGAAAGATAGCCATAGCACTGGGGCCCTTGTTGGGTATCCGACGGGCGTATCTGCAGGGGCGAACCCACCCGGAGGAGGACCAACATGGAAGATTGGCATGTCCTTTACACTCGCCATTCCTGACTTCTTTCTTATCACAGGCTCCGTCATTTTCCTTTCTTCTTTACTCGGAAAGTGAAGAATCTGGTGGCGGCGTTACAGAGGAGGGGTTGTCAAATCAGTTTGGGCTACGCTACCTGATGATTTATTTCCAGGAGCAGTTAGATTCAGTCACCATACTTTAAGGTTATAATTTCTCTCTCAAAGTTTTTAAAAAAATTCATGTGAATTATGGTGAGTATAAGGAGCCCCTTGATATACAATGAAGTTTTGTCAGTTTTATTATTATTTAAAATAAAAATTGATAAAAAAAATTTATATAAAATATTATTGTTTTTATTTAAAATTTTAAAATTTTTAACATTTTTAGTAAGTGTCCAACAATAATAAGACCGGTAGAAAAAATAATAAAATCAATAAAAATAATAATGTTTTCGTTAATTTTTTATCAGTTTTGTTATTTAAATAATAACAAAACCGATAATGTATTTTTAGGTGTATATTAAGGTTGTCGCATGTGATCATTTCCTGAATTATGATGTTTTATCATTCAATTATTTTTTCATTCATATTTTAATAATGGGTAAAGTATATAAACAATCCTCCAATTATAGAGTATTTTATTACCTACATACTATTAAAAAATATAAAATGATCTTTCAACTATATAAAGTTGCTTTGTTAAATCTCTTGACTATTAAAAGTTACAAAATGATCACTCAACTATTCATTATGTTTCAAATTCGTCCTTCTTCGTTAAAAAAATTGATGGTAGTCTAAGCTTTACATTAACCTATTGATTAAGATATAATAAAATATAATCTCATAATCTCAAACGACTATCATATCTCATTCAACATGCTTACATCCAACTGAGACGACAAATAATTTTTTAATGAAAAAGAACAAGTTTGGAACATAATAAATAGTCAAGTGACCATGTTGTAATTTTTAACAGTCAATGGACTCAATAAAACAACCCTATATTTAAAGAACATTTATAACTTTCAATAGTTAATAGATTCAATAAATGAATATACTATAATCGAATGATCGTTTTGTACTTGACCCTTTAATAATTGAAGTATAATTTTTAATTTAATTAATATAATTTTCTAATTATTCATTTTAAGATGATGTGATTTATTTTATTAATATTTTTATTAATATTTTTGGCTGAGAGCAATTACACTATAAACTTTTTGAAAGACTGAATTTGTTTAAATAAAAGTGAGGTCACGTTGCAATCCCTCTTTTCTTTTCTATATCTCTCGTCTTCTTCATACAAAACCTTATCTTCCTTCTTAGTAACTCGAGCAAAAGGTGAGAGCTTTACCAACCATCCTTCTAATCTTGGTTTGCGAAGGTAAGAATTGTCATCTCATTTTAGAGCTTCAATTCAAACCTCCAAATACAAATTTGATCATGGTAGCCATAGATGGGTTTTAGTAAGGTTTAGAGACCCAATAATTTTCAGTTCGTTTTCTGGGGGATTTGAGTCTTAAGAAGTGTTGTTAATCCCTCAATGAGTTTCAAATTAGAAATTAATTATTTCCTTAATCTTGTATAGTGAAAGAAGTGAGAGAAAGATCAAAGGCTAGAGGAAATGAGAAATTGATTTTTGGTTGAGTTGAGGACATTTTCGGAGGCTAGATCAAAGTCATTAGAATGCATCTAGCTAGTGGGTATTGAGTTTATGAAGCATGTATGAACCCGTGGTAAATTTGGTTGAAGTTGTAATCAACATGTTTATTGGCTATCATGACCCCTACTACCACACATAAGACTTAAATAACACTTGAGAACCTTAATGATTTTTTTTAGAGATTTGAGAAGTCTTTTTCATGCACAAATATGACTTTCTAGACTCGAGTATCAATACCGAAAGAATAGAACTGATATTGTTCTTTGATAGCCTAAAACGAGAGTTTTAGACTAGGGGTATCGATACTCGTTCATCGAGTATCAATACCATTAGCAAGTATCAATACCCGAGGGGTGGAGTATCGATACTAGGTTCAGGTCACAAATTCCAATAGTCCTTTTTGATATCGGTACTCATGTGAGTATCAGTACTAAGGGTAGGGTATCAATATGCTCAGTAGGGTTATCGATACTGAGTATTTTTTTAAAACATCGAAGAAAATTTGGTATCGATACTCAGGATGTTATTGATACCCCAACTTAGAATAATTAAGGTGGCGTTTGGATCGCTGGAATGTTTCTGAGGGAATTGGAATCTGTAAATGAATTGGAATCTGTCAGAAATTGGAATCCAATCCAATTATGTTTGGTTGGCAGGAAATGGAATTGGAATCCAATTCCATTTCTTTGGTTCGCAGACATGTCAGATGAATTTGATTTCAGTAATGTAAAATGACAGAATTGTCCTTGGTTTTTTTTGCTTTATTTTAGTTTATTTTACAACTTACATGTAGTAATATATTATAAAAAATTAAAAAAATATTAAATTTTTCATTTTATTGATTGATTATTCATTTCAATAATTATAAAAATCATGCTAATAAACATCATAAGTTAAAATCATCGCAATCAAAATGTTAATAAGTTACCAAAAGATATAACAATATTTCGATACATTCCAATCGGAGTATGTTAATTAGTTACCAAAAAATATACCAAAAACTATTTTATTCAATATATGAATTAGAAACCCGACACGACACGAAATAATAATAAAATTATTTTATTCAATAAAAACATTGACTTAATTGAAAAAAATTATATATAGAGGGGTATTATTGTAATTATTCCTAAATATAAGGTAAAATTATAATTTTTTTTCGGGTCGGGTCGGTTGTTTTCACCTAAACCCGAACCCGACCCGATCTGAATATCACACTTAAAAAACCCGACCCGACTCGACCCGAATATCACACTTAAAAATCCCTACCCGACCCGAACAAAATAAAGTTCACCGACCCGACCCGAAATAAAAAAAATATTTTTATTCAATAAAAATTGTGACTTAATTGAAAAAAATTATATATAGAGGGGTATTATTGTAATTATCCTAATTATATAAGGTAAAATTATATATATTTTCGGGTCGAGTATTTTCACCTTAAACCCGAACTCGACCCGACTGAATATCACACTTTAAAAAACGACCCGACTAAAATAAAGTTCACCCGACCCGACCCGAAATAAAAAAAAATATTTTTATTCAATATATGAATAAGTTACCAAATATTGATGATGGTAGTATAGTCAAATTCATTCCCTCCAACAGGGAATTGAATTCCATCCATTCTTGGATGGAATTCACTTCCTCATTTGATGGAAAGTTGAAGCCATGAGGGATTCAAATTCCCTTAGAAAACTTGAACCAAACATGGGAAAGTGTGGAATTGGATTCCAATTCCCCCAATTCCAAGGGATTCATGCCAACCAAACGTCACCTAAGGGTATCAACAATACACATTCTTCAAAGTTTCCAATAACCATTTAGTATCTGTACTAAAGAGTAAGTATCGATACTAAGGGGCTCAGTATCGGTACAATCGTACATTTTTGGGTAAGAAAACCAAGGGATTAAAGAGTTAGAATTGAGGGGCCAAATAATGCCAGAACACCATCGAATAAAACTAAAAGTGAAAACTGTGAAATACAATTACATTAGAAACAATATCAGCTAGGATGACATAAAATTGGCCTTGTTTGATGCTTGGGAAATAACCAAGACACTCGAGTTACTCTAGCAGTACGATGATCGTCTTATGTATAGAATATCTGGATATATCTAAGCAAGTACACGAGGTACTTCTATGGCTAACAAGGGCGCGAGGCCCGAGCACTCACGAGAAGTGGGTTAGTCGGGTGTTGTTTTTGATACAGAAATTTCAGATCTCACCCTAGGTATGCTAAAGGGATGTGTGTCCGAGATGTCGCAAACTCTCCTACCATACATGATGCCTACCCTAGATCCTGTACAACATACGTGTATGCTTATATTTATTTTACTTGTTAGCATGAGCATTTAATGAACCATGTAGTATGGTTAGTTGTTAGTGTGACATTGAGCTAGTGAGCTCATCGTTCGAAATTTGTTTTCGCGCGCATGTTTTTCAGGAGCATTCAAGGAGCTTATCGCGCAATTGACGTTCCAGATAGTCCAAGCATTAGAGTATGTCTTCAGTCTTATTAAAGGGAGCTCCCCGTTGTAAACTCAATACTTATGTTTGATTTTATGCCTTATTGAATGGTCTTTAAATGATTTTTTACAAATGTTTTAAAGAAAATTTTGGGTTAGCAACTACGGTGGTCCCGTGTGATATTCTAATTGGTCGACCTCGATTCATTTTGGATTAGAATGTTACAATCGCGACCAAAGTAGAGTATTAGGTAATCAACAAACACTAGGAATAGGGGTGAGAGAGATGTGCTCTCAAGCACGATCAGGAAGGTTTGAGATTTATAGGGTTGCGCACGAAATATTGAAGCGACACATCACAGGATGAAGGGTGGATAGAAATAAAAGGTGTATCAGATTGGATTCTAGAAACAAAAGGTTTTAATATTTTCTTTTAATTTGGTGTTTATACATGGAGGGTCAAGGATATGCAACGCCGATGCACAATTTTTTTTTGAAATATATGAATAAAAATTGATCGAAAATGAAGGGACATTTGCTTGGATACTAGGAAAAGCTAATGATTTGTGATTTTTTTTTTAATTAGGGCTTAGATGGCTAAATCGACGAGATAATGTGTTGGGATTATTTATTTCACGAGATAATGCTATCTCCATATTATTTGCTGAGATAGGATAAAATCCACAGTGCAACCGTAGGTCGCCATGCCGTCCCCGCAAGCTGTTGAAGGTCGCCATGCATGCATTGGAGGTCGCCATGCAATCCAACCAAGCAAGGTCGCCATATAATTGCTGCAACCAAGCTGGTAAGAAAGAAGATGAGAGTTGTATGGGGCTGCAAGATCATGACATGTGTTTCAAAATTTGAAATAAAAATAAAAATAAAAAAATTCAACTTTCACTTGCCAAAAGGAAAAGAAAACAAACGTAGGTGAAACCAACTTTACAACACTTGGGCCACACAACTCTCATTATTCTTTCTTACCAGTTTGGTCGCATCATCACATGGCGACCTTGCTTGGTTAGATTGCATGGCGACCTCCAACCATGCATGCATGGCGACCTTCAACAGCTCGCGGGGACGGCATGGCGACCTACGGTTGTATTATGAATTTCACCTTATCTCACAAATAATTTGGAGATAGCATTATCTCGTGAAATAAATAATCCTAACACATTATCTCGTAGATTTAGCCGGGCTTAAATGGTTGATTTGAAATGACACAAAATCGATTAATATATATTGTTGATTTGATGTTTTTACATATGTTTACATATCATTAAACTGATGACATTGCATATATTACATTATTCAAAAATGTGTGATGTGTCACGCCACTTAAAATGATGATATGGTATGTGTCACGCCACTAATTAAACCTATGTGAAAATGACATATTAGTAATGATCATTAATCAACTAATGATTTCATCTAAGAGTGGATTTTAACCAAAAATCAAAATATTAAGACTAAAATGCTAAAAATGAAGGAAAAAGTCATTTGTGTAAATATTGGAGTTAATTTTTTTAAATTATGCTCCATTTATATGTTTAATGAAAAAAATAAGTATCAAATTACATTATTTGTACATTTTAAATGCTTAAAATATTTTCGTTCAAAGTGAGTGTATAACGTTTATGATGTTACATTGTAGATACCTAAAAAATAGTGTTGCAAACGTTTACTCTATCTCGAATAAACATAATTTAAACGCATAAATGAGTAAAAGATATAATTTAATTATTTATTTGTACATTAATTCTTTATGATATAATGCATTTAATTTACATTGATACCCCTCATATATCAACGGTGGAAAGTTCACGTGAAACAATAAACCTAAAAACTGCTGGAATCACGTTCACGTAATTATATTGAATCTTCCTCCACGCACTCCTTGATTACCGTTAAATGGGTCCGATTTCAAAAATAATCAATCTTTTGAAAAATCCATATGAATCAATGGTGCTGATCTCAATAAAAGGATGTGGACACCATTTTTACTCATTTACAACACCATTATACGTTACGAACAAAACCCCAAATTTACAAAATCAATAATGAAAGAACCCTAAATATCAGATATCTCCTCATTCCCCCCATCAAAGAAAGCCCAACTTTTTTCTTGATAAAAGAAGAGATAAATAACCCACTCCTTTCGTTAGAGAAGTAGAGTTGTTTAGAAATGGAACCTTTTGATATGTCAGTTTGTTTCGACGACAAGTTATTAGACTTTGGCTCCGATGTGGGAGAGAAAGATGAAGATGAACACAGCTTCTCCGAGCTTAACCCTAATCCTTCTTTTCCGGTAAGTTCTTTTTTTTCTATTTTTCTTTTACCGGCTTATAGTACTGAAATTTTTCGAGCTTTCTCGGCGACGGAGAGGGTTTAAAGAGGCCAAGTTTGGTGCTAACTCGGCCGAGTCTTTGCTGTTTGGTAGTTTTTCTTTTTCTCGAAGGCTTGGGGGAACTAGGTAGGAGAGGTGACTCGGTTCAACTCTGTTGGGGCGGGGGATGGGTTGTTTGGTCCTGAGTCGAACTCGGGCGGTTGTTTCCGAGTCTGGGATGAAAATTGACCCGGTCCGGGTCAAAGTGGACGGCATTGAAAACTGGTACTTGCGTTTTTTTTATTGATTGCTCATGCGATATTTTTGTGGATGACAAATTTACCCATATTGGTCATTTTCATTATTGGATACGACAGGCACGTGAGGTTGAGGGTAGTTTTGGTTTTGTGATAGTTGGGGGAATGTCGTTATTTGAGATGAGCTGTCAAACACCATGCTTATGAGCTGTAGTAATAAATGAGTATTATATATATAAAAATAGACTAAACTACATACTTATTTTATTTTATTTAATTATTATTTTTAAAATATATTATTTTATTTATCTAATCATCAATTATTAAAAAAAATAAACATCAGTGATAATATGATATATTTTTTAATAATAATATGTTATTATCTTTCAGTGAATGAAAGTAGCACCATTAAATTTTTAACACGATCCAAACAAAATCCTAACATTAAATAAACTACAAGTAATGTTATTTATAAATTTTATTAATATTAAACGTTTATATATATAGATAGAAGTATTCAAATTTAAGAATCTATTTTACCATCAACCATCAATTGTTATGATTATTTTTAAAATTCTTTTCAATTCGAAAAAGTCAATCATGCCAACCTTTCAAACATTCTATTTAGCTGTTGCATGCTAAACCTACAAGACCTATCTTTGTCCTTTTCTCTGTTAACGAATGTCCACGATTTAAAACGTTTAGAGCCGACAGAGTTAGCCAGCTGAGTTAAAAATTTTGTTTTCAATGTTGGCAGGAATTCGCAGAGGAAGAGCTGGAATGGTTAAACAAGGATGCATTTCCAGGCGTGGAGACATCATTCTGTTTTAGAGAAGCAGCAGAGCCCGGTGTCAGTACTCGAAAACAGTAGCAGCAGCAGTACTTCAGGTAGTACCACCGGGAACATCACAACGTTCCCGGTGAAGGCGAGGTCGAAGCGTGTGCGTAAATGCCGGGACATGAGGAACCAAGAAAACAGGTGGTGGTGGGCTAAGGAGAAGGTGAAGAGGACGAAAGGGGGTCGGAAATGCCACCATTGTGGGGCGGAAAAGACACCTCAATGGAGGGCAGGCCCGGTTGGGCCTAAAACACTCTGCAATGCTTGTGGATGAGGTATAAGTCGGGGCGTTTGGTGCCGAGTATCGTCCGGCAAGCAGCCCTACTTTCTCCGATGAGTTGCACTCCAATTCCCACAGGAAGATATTGGAAATGAGGAGGCAGAAGCTGTTGGGAGTTTCTGTAATCAACCCTATGGATAAACGGTAGTGTTCTTGTCAGCTGAGCGGAGCACTCGATTTTATTTTATTTTTGTTTAATTTTGGGCCTCTTTTTTAGTATGTAACAAGTTCTTTAGGAGATGGCTTGTAATGGGGTTAGTGATACTCTCCTACTTTTCTTTTATTACTTTTATTTATGAAGAAGTCGAAAATCCATTAGGGAATTTTAACTTTGATGTGTTTTGGTTTTTAGTATTAGTCAAAATGTTGGGTTCCAGAATGCGTGTATTGGGGGGAGATGTGCTCATTCTTTATGAACTTGTGATGGAGTTGAACTTCACAGGGGTAAGAAAAGTAAAAGTAGGTTTGGAGTTTGAATAATTAGGTTTATTCCTAATAGAGATCTTTAATCTCTTATACCGAGAATGGGACTTCATGGTCTTTAGCATGAGGAAGGCACACTATAGGAAAAGCTGATGTAAACACCACCTTCACCACCTCAAACAACTCCACAGCTGATGCTATCCTCTATTTAAAAGGGGAAGCTGCATAATATCAAATATTCATTACTAATCCAAAGGCACACTTACAGAATCACAGAATGTCGATGCAACCAACCCAAAGTTTCATTACAATCTTGATTGCTGCCGTCTACATGGTAACATGTTTTGCAACAGAAGAGCCCGTCCTTGAGTTCTACATGCATGATATCCTCGGAGGCATTAGCCCCACAGGTCGACCGATAACTGGCTTACTCGGAAACGTTTACAGTGGTCGAGTACCTTTCGCTAAACCCGTAGGATTCCTCCCCCCCCCCCAAGGTGGGGTTGCAATCCCAATGGTGCTATTCCTACCGTCAATGGCGTCAAAGGTCTTCCTCTAGGAAAAGGCTTAGCTGGTACAGCTTTCGCCGGTAATCCAAACCAAAATGGTATCCCCCTAAGACCAGATAGCTTGGGACTAGGATTTGGAACCATCACCGTCATCGACACATACCGCTAGCCCTGAAATGGATCACAGACAATAGGGAAAGCTCAGGGGTTTACGTATCCAGTTCAGCTGATGGAACAACACAAATGATGGCATTCACGGCTATTATAGAAGGCGGAGAATACAACGAATACTTGAACTTCTACGGAGTTTACAAGGTCGGAAGCACCGTGTCACATGTATCAGTGATCGTGGAACCGGCAAGTTTAAGAATGCTTGTGGAGTTGCTGAGGTTCGACCGCTTATACCACCAGGTCAACATGTCACGGATGGCGCTGAGACGTTGCTGAGGATCACAGTCCATCTCAAATACTAAAACTCGAAAAGGTTGCATGTTTTTCTGCAAATTATGTGTACCTGTATGTGTGAAAATGAACATGGGCATCAATCTTCATTGTGACAATGTTGAAATTCAAAAGACTTCATTGATTTAGCAAAATGAAAATCCCCAAACTGCAATTTATAATCACACAAATTTTACGATAAGTGCGTAAACAGTAAAAAAGTAGGGAAAGGTTGATGCTCTATTCGGTAACGATTTTGACCAGAGAAATTACAGCCGTTTGATCAAGTCCGTGGAGAGAATCAATCAAGTGCATCCGCAACGAAGCCGGACCTCCAGCCCTCTCCATCCCGATCTCACCGGCAACGCCAAAAAGGCCAACGCCGAAGCCGTAGCTTCCAAAGCATGCGAAGGATCAATTGCCACAAAAGCAGCGATCAAAGCCGTGACAGCGCATCTGGTGGCTGTAATCTTTTGCATCATCGGCACGCCGTTTCGTACTCCGACGGCTCGATTCCCATCGGTGATGATATCGACCGCACCTGAAACCGCTACTACAGCACCACTGGAACTAACCAAGGATTTGGCGGCTTCACGGCGTCGGTTGAATCGTGAGAACTATCCACGCCTTTGGTGGATGAGGATCCAAAGGACGCGTTAGCAAAGGCAATGATTTCGGAGGCGTTGCCTCTGATGACGGAAGGCTTCAGGGAGATCAGTTCCAAACACGCCTTTAGCCGGAAACAGGAAGCACCGGCGGCGACGGGGTCGAGGACCCAGTGTTTATTGAACTTGGAAGCCAACTGGGCGGCGACTTTCATAGCCGGTAGCTAGTTGTCGGAAAGAGTTCCTACGTTGATATAAAGAGCGTGGACATGAGGGGTGAAATCTGGGGATTCAGTTGAGTGAAGCATGGCGGATGATGCATCGGCTGATAAGAGAGTGTTGGCCGTCAGATCCATGGAAACAAAGTTGGTGATGCACTGGATTAACGGTGAAACAGAGCGGACTATGCTGAGGTAGGCCCACGCCTTTGAATCCCATCCACTCACTTCTTCGTCTTCCATCTCCATCTTCTCTTTCAGTGGCTTACCGCAGTGCAGCGTGCTTAACCAATAACTGCTGATAAAAAAGTGACTTTTACTTTCTCCCCCGTTTCATAACCCAAAGATATTTATGGATAAATGGTCCCAGTTATATCATTATAAAATGATCTTTAGATATTATGCATCACTTTTTGAGTTTATAACCTTATAAAGTTACAAAAATATCATTAAATTATTTTTATGTTTTAAAATCTTTTTTTTAAAGTTGAAGGTCGTTTCAGCTAAACATTAACACTTATAGACTAAAATAAAATTTGGCCATAAAACTTATCCAAAAAAAAAAAAATTGGCCATAAATTGTTTGAATTGTATAGTCGTTTGAGATTTTCAGATTTAGATTTTATCATATTCTAGTAAATCATTAAATTTAGTTCAGACGTCGATAATTTTGTAGTAGAAAAATATTATTTTAAAACATATGAATAATTGAGCGATCATTTTATAACTTTTAATAATTAGGGAATTCAACAAAAGTATTGTCCCATAATCAGAAGATTGTTTTATAACTTTTAATAGTTGCAAAACTAAATAAATTAACACCTTATAATTGAAGATCATTGTATAATTTACCCAATATTATTTAGTAGTAAACTATATCATTGAAATATAAATAAATATTTGGGTAAACTACACTATTGACCACTTAACTATTTAGCTATTTTATTTTTGTCATCGAACTTTTATTTTTTCCAATCAGACCACTTAAGTATTTAATTGTAATCAATCAAGCCACTAGCTCTTATCATTTAATAGAACTACTGACATGACTGTTAAATATTTTTATATAATTATACATATGGTCCTTATTGTTTATATATCCTTTCAATTTGATCATATTTTTATAAATTAAAATAAATTTACTCATCCAAATAAATGGTGTAAATGTCATCATTCAATTGTATGATTAAATTTATTTTAATTTGATATATTTGTTCGATCCAGGATGGAGGGGAAGATAAGAACAAACCCAACCATTGAATCAAGTCCAATATTGGTTTAAAGCGACAACACTCTCTATATATATTTTTATCTTTGTGTATAAACATTTAACTTAATTAATAACATTTTATATTATTTAAAATATATTTTATTTTTATCTCAACTTATTAAATATTTATTATTAACTTAACTTAAGATTGTTTTCGTAACACCCCAAATAATTCCTAATTTGAAACCCTAGAATTTTGGGGAAATTGTTCAAATCCCTAATTTCTATTTGGTCAAATTGAAAATTTGGAAAGATTGAATCCATATTTCGTGAAACCTAAACAGTTTGATGACCAACCGTGAAATTAGACCAAAGTTGGTTTAAAACCAATTCTAAGTCCCCCCCCCCCCGCGCGGCTTTGTTCTCCTTTATTTATTTTCTTTACACAACCCTTCGCCGTAACCCTAGCTGCGCCGCACTCTTCACACGCTCGCCTCGCCGTCTTTAATTATCAAGGTGAGTTCGCCGGCCATCCCTATTGACACCGTCGTAACCCCGTTCGCAGTCATCGTCGTTTGAGCGACTTTTCATGAAACCCGCGAGCTTGACTCGTAATGTCACCCGTTGTTGATTTCCTCAAATTGAATATGAAATTATTTTATTAATTCTTTGATAATTATTACTTTAATTTGGGAATTGGTTTATTGGGGATTTGATTCTCGGTCGTAATTTTGCAGGAAATATTGAACCGAGAATCGAGTTACCTCCTCTGTCACCGTTACCCATGAATATCAAACCGAATCGTATAACTCATGTCGACCGTAAGTGATAGCTGACAAATTTTAGTACGTTAAATCCGTAGTTAATTTTAGAATTATTTATTTATTTAAATTACTTATTGTAGACACTGATTCGGATCGAACTTACTGCTCGAGCTAATCGTGGTAGAGGTTATTATCGTCGTTAGCTATCTGTCGAGGTGTGTCTCTGTCGATGCTATATTAAATTATGTGTTTACTTGATTGTTTGGTATGTACTGATAAATTGTGAGATTGACTGTTTTGTGAAATTGGTTGAAATTATTTGCATTAAATTCGGATAAATATTATGTGTTGTATATTGATATATATGTTGTGCATTTGGAATATCTGATTATTATGATCTGTTAGACAACAATTGTGTTATGTGTAAAGTGTTATTTATTAGATTCAATTTATGCTATGTGTTCGGACTCTGGAATCATGTAACTACATTCTCATTCGGATCAGATCAAAATTTAGATATACGATATTCGAGTACATGTTATTCGGATATGTGTCATTCAGATCGAATCATAGATCAGATATATGTGTCATTTTCATATCATAGAGACTATTTCTGATAGAGGAAGTTAGTACATTCACTCGACGGAGTAAATGTCACTTTTTTAGATTCAGTGACATCTGCCTTTGTGGCAGACCCCACTCACATAGTGTGTTTAGTTGGTATATAATGTGGTTCTAGGGAACCCACTCTTCGGATGGCGTGTTAGGAGTACACGCAGATGTATGAACATTTGCATCACATTTAAATTGTAATTACCGTTCATGTTTTGGCGTATGAATAGTCATGTAAATGTTTTGGATTATGCTTTTACTTGTGATTGATTGCACTTTAAAGACACGCCAAGCCTTATAGCTTACTCCTCATAGTTTCTCTTTCAGACACTCGACTTAAGAGATCCGGTACTTAGAGAATCACATTCAATATTCAGTTAAAAACATTATTTAGTATGAATTTTTATTTTACATTTCTTTATCGATTTTGTTATATATTTTTGAATTATCTAATTTGTAAATTTGAGACTTTGGACATTACAGTACTTTGAAACGTTTTTGCATGATTTAGAAATAATTATTATTTATATAAAAAATTTCTTCGAATATTTTACTTTAATAAATTATGAATTATTAACTTGGGATTTGTTACTTTACTATAAATATTATTTTAAGTTTGTAATGATCATGACATATTTGGGGGAAATTGATTTAAAATAGACTCTTTAGATTCGATCTAATTTCTTTTAGATCAGATTTAGGGGTTATAGTTTTATTATTATTTTTATTTAAAAATTAATTTTTAAAAATATTTATAAATTAAGATAAAAATAATATTTATTTTTAAAATTAAAATAAGAATAATTAAGCTAAGATAAGAATAATATATATATTTTTAAATTAAAAAAATAATAAAACACTTTTAAATTAAGTTAATAATAAAATATATTTAATAATTTAAAATAAAAATAAAATATATTTTGAAAGATATATAATATTATTTTTAAATATATACACGAAGATACAAAATATACAGAGTGTTGTCTAGCTTAAGCTATAGTTTGAACTTACTTCAGTGATTGTGTTTATGCTTAACTTCCCTATGTTCTTGGATCAAATCCTCTTTGCCCCAATTTTGCTTGGACATAATTTGATTAGATGAGTAAATTTATTTTAATCTATAAAAGTATGACTAAATTGTAAGGATATATAAACAATAAAGGTCATATGTTGATTTATATCAAAATATTTATGACACATCAATATTTTCGTCAACTTAGAATGGCTAGTGGCTTGATTAACTACAATTAAATAGTTAGGTGATCTAATTGATAAAATTAAAAAATCAATAGTAAATGTAAAAAAGACTAAATAATTAACTAGTTAATAATATAATTTACCCTAAATATTTTTAGTATTAAAAATTTAAAATAATATAATTATTTTTTAATAACCAAACTTTAAAAATAATAAAACGATTATAATTTTTTTAGCTAGAACCAAACAACCTCAATCATAAAGAAATTATTGTTATTTTTTTAAGTTTCTAATTCAAGCACCAATAATGATAGGAATATGAGCGTTCAATTTCAAATGTTTGAAAGTTATATTTGAACAAATACTATCTTATACTTATCCTAGATTAAAAAAATATATCTTCCTAAAAAATTGTCATATAATTTTATAAAATATTTAATTTGTCATCGAATTATGTATATAGTGCATAGAAAGCGAGATAAAATAATTAGAAAAGAGGTCGAGTCAATTTGGTCCATTAGGCATTGCTAGGGCAAATAGAAAACTACGAGAATCCCTCGATTTTTTTCTTCTGGTAAACCTCCACAGCGAAGGCTACAGAATATATCTAAACGAGCAAGAGCAGCACCAAAAAAGATAGAAACGACATGGCCCACGGTGGCTACGGTAAGCGGCGCGTGGCGGAAGGGAATCGCGTTGGCCGGCGATCAAAGGGACCTAGCGTAGACAAGAAACCTAATCCAAAAGCCGTTTCTCTCAAGAACCAGATACGCTCCATTGAACGTATATGTTTCACTACACTTAAAAATTTTATTTTTGAATATTCTAATATGATTATTAGATAATATATATGTTCGATTTTAAATCCAATTAAAGTCGTATACATTTACAAACAAAACTGCTAGAACTCAAAACATCAGAAGAATAACATTCATTTTATCACTAATACCATTCTTTATGTTTGGTGAATCGTATTTTCTTAAACAAAATATAAAATAAAAAATATTATATTATAAAATTAAATTTTTATGTATGCTTCATTAATTGTGTTTTGTGATTATATGAAAGTTCATTTAATCACATGTCCTTAATTATGAGCATCTTCCTTTTTGTTCAGAGATTATACAGCCTTGCAAATCTTTCTATTTGTTGGATAATTGCTAAACCCGTCATATATATATATATTAACAAGGATGGGTTAAGGTGAGGTTGTATCCCTAAAATTTTCAAATTCCCTTATATTTTAGATTTTTTATTGTATTTTCTATTGATTATTCATTTTATACCTCTAAAATTTTCTAACTCCACCCCTCTTAATTTTTTTAATATAACTTTTTAAATTCGCAACCACTTACATAAATTTTTATGTACGTCCATGTATATATATATATCGTAAATCTTTCAATTTGTTGGATAGTTGTTATATATATATAAAAATTAAATTAATATGGGTGATTATAAGTAGTAAGGCCTAAAAAATTTACGGAGAATAATATATATTTTTAATCACTGACATAAGATTTAAAAAGTATATAAATTTTATTTTTTTAAAAATACTTTTTTATTTAAACAATTATGAAAATGAGTAGAATCTTACGAAAAGATGTGATGATGGAACCCAACATGTAATATATGAATTAAGTCACTATCTCGGGATTATATAAATTAAATTGTATATTATGATTAATTAATTAAATGTTCAATATTCTAAATACCCACACAAGATTTGCCTAACCTTTTCGAGATTTAATTGTATGTGTTGATTCATGTATGGAATACTAATTAATTATTATTGGTATTAAAATCGTTTTTCTTTTCCCCTCATTAAGAACATATTCCTTTGGGTGTTATATTCCTCAAATAATCATAGCCAACTTATTTTGATATTAAATAGCAGTGAGCCAATCATGGGTTTACACTTCTTAAACCCTATAATTCTAGGACTAGGTTTGTCCTGTCTTTGTAACATGTTTTTCATTTTCTTTCTCGATCATTTGGTAGGTCATTTTATTTTATGTTTTCTCATGGTTGAATTTGACGGCGACACGACTAATCAAGATGTTGCTTATCTATAATCTTGTTGATCTTCCCTACTATGGACCCTCGGATTGAATTTGGATACGCGGTTTTTGTGTTCGTGAATAGTTTCTCAGGACGTTCGTCTCTAATTTGTTATTCTCGGTGGTCTTTCAATAGCTTAATCACTTTTTGTGATTCATTTGTCGATGGATTCAAATTTGTTCGTATCTATTTTCGTTTGAGCCTTTTGGTGAGGTTTTAACCTTTTTCATGTATAACCATTGTATGATCTAAAGTGACTAGTTTCAATGTCATAGAAAAATGTTCAAATTATGTATTTAGTTTACCATGATAGTTGCAAGGCAAAAATACATCAGTGGTTCTTGTACTTAAAAAAACAATGTGACCCTCAAATTATTTTTCTCTCAGTGTGACCCTCCAACTCAAAAAATAAACCCGGCCCTTTAACCAACATTTTTCGTCATTAACTGTTATAGTGCTAACGTGACAGTTCACGGTGCTGATGTAACAGTCTATGGTGGTTGATAACATGGTAGATAACATGACAAATGAGCTAAATTGATAACTCAAACATGACAAATGGACTGTCATGTCAGCTCTGTAACGGTCAACATTGAGATAAAAATTAATACAAGAACCATATTGGTTTTTTTTCAAAAGTATAGAGACCTCTAATGCCTTTTTACTTTATTGTAAACTCTTATTGTAATTTTGTATATTCATTTTTTAATAAGACTAGCAACTTCTATTGAAAAAAGTAATAACACAGAGGAAATCAATTTGTTTCGATTCAGTTTTTTTAATAGAATGAATCCAACTGTATTACACAAATTTTAAAAATGAAATTGACATAAATACCAAAGTTTTTGGTTTAGGTAAGTTTGGTTTGATTTTGTAATTTTTAATTGTTCATCATTTTTCAAACTTAACATCCAAAAATATATTTTTAAGCTTAAATCGAGTACAAACACACAAATTTGAATTAAAAAAATAATACTATTAGTTTTTAGAATTTATTTATCTAAGTTTGTCTTGTAACAAATTCAAAACCGATTTGATTTAGACCATTAGTCTGTCCTTTTTAATTCAATTTTATTTAAAAAAAACACAGATTTTAAATGAAAAAATCGCAACCGTACCGAATTATAAAAATCAAACAATAAATAAAAATTTCGAACCGAATGGAATAGGGTATGGTTTGAATCAGTTTTTTTTCTCAACCCTATTAATAGAAACAAATATTTCAGTACAATGTAAGTGGGAGAGACGACAAGGCTGAATGTCTCATTAATCGCTACATGAAAACCGACAACATTTGAGAACCGAAACCGCTTAGATAACAAACATATTAATACAAGAGACCAAATTAAACATACGCCCATGAAACAGTAGGGCATGGCGTCTGAAGAGACCAAATTAAAGAAGAAAGTAACTATTACAAGCGTTGCCTTCATTCGAACAAAATCTCACTACTACTTCTATGGCTTCTAAATATTCCTTCTTTGTTCTTAAATATAAAATCCTAAAAATTCCATCAACTCTTTTGCTTTAGCAGTCGCCAGCAGCGACAATTGTCTCTCTTATTTCCATCACCAAAAACATGTTGGACCCTCTCCTTTTGTTTTGCGGTATGAACACCTCGTTCATTCGATTTTTAGTTTTAAATTGACCCCACATTCATTCCTTTTTCTCTCTTATTTCCATCACCAAAAACATGTTGGACCTAGTAGGATGATTGGAAAGAAATAGATGGGAAAACTTTCTTCTCTCTGTAAAGAGAAAAGGCCAACCAACAAAATTCAAGTTTAACATTCAGTTTTTGGCCTTCACCAAACATATAAATTTCAGGATCAATGACTAGCCCTCTATGTTATTTCCCCAGTATTATATGTTCACGGAATTGGTTGTTTACAATGTAATTAATTAATACACACTTCCATGTCTGGGGGAGAAAAGCAACCTATCTATTTAAATTCAACCAACATTAATAAGTCATAGACGACATTTCATTCTGCTGGATGTTTCATTTACATAGTGCGCTGGAATACAATAAAAATGAGATCAATCACATTCACAAAGGCCTCGTTCTGAAAAATACGAGTACAACTCAAGGAGTACTTGTACATTGATTTATTTGATTACTAGCTATGGATAGGGCAACCAAAATTAACTACCTACAACAAATTACACATCTCAATAACATTACACGTAACACTGACGGATATGTCTCTAATAGCTAGCTAGTACACAATAAAACTATGTCAGACCGCTAAAGCCTAGTTAGTACAACTACACTTGTGAAGGTGGTAATTAATTCCTGGTGAATAACATCTGATTCCCAATGAAACAGTTCATGAAAATGACATTCATGCAAACAATAAGAGGAAATAATTATTAAAAAACTTCACCAACCTAAATATTATTAACTCGAATTCCTGAATTCATTTGTGTTTGAGCAACATATCATGAAGGCCTTCGGCTGTTGGGCGATCTACGGGATTTTCTTCTGTACATTGACGGAAGATATCAATAAGAAATCTAATTGTCTCAGTTTCGGCCTCTGTCCCAGATTGGGTCATTGCAGTTTCAGTCAATGATTCCACTGCCTCTAGCTCCTCAGGTAGTCTTGGACGTTTCCCCATCTGCAAATATAAAGATCAGAAGAAACAACCTACTTAGCTTAAATCAAAGGCACTCAAAGGAAGACTGATCAGTTCGGAATTACTGATTGTCGATACCTGAATAAGGTCATGAATGTGCTGCTCCGATACCCCAGAACAAGGAAGTTGGAGAGTCAAGAATTCATAAAGCAGGCATCCAAATGACCAAATGTCCACTTCCTGCAACCAGTTAGTAATAAACTTCACACCCACATAAGCAAAACAGTGTGTAACACAGAACCAAGCAACATATCAATTCAAGCCGATATCTAAATGCTACTCCTAAACATTCTACCCACTTAACCTCTCTCCTTCCTCTCCTCTCTTCTCAACATACAATATAAACATTACCAAGTATATTATCTTTTCTCTATCATCAAAACAATTTTCATGTTACTCGAATAATTTTTTTCACCAAATCAAGGAATTACAAATCATCAATCCAATAATCAATGCAGAAATGGAAGAGATAAAACTTACCAGTCCATAAACATTACGCTTATGCATTGCACGTACAACCTCAGGAGCCATCCATCGAGGCGTTCCAACACACACATCTGGAGGAGGTATCCCTAAATGAGCAATACAACATGTATGCAGGAAAGACCTAAGAGGTACTGCATTATCAAAATCACAGAGCTTCACGATCGGGCTCCCATTAACTCTCTTCCCATCCAAATCAATCAGAATGTTTTCACTTTTTATATCACGATGAATAATGTGCTTTGAGTGCAACTCTGCCAGTGCAGACACAACATCACGTGCAATACACAATGCAAAATCCACAAGGACATGTTTCTCACCAGCTTTAGCTAGTTTCTCAATATGAGCCTTCTCAGAAGCAACAGGATAATCAGGCTTAAACGCAAATCAAGTAACCATAAGGTAGCATGAAGAACAAATCACGTAACCATGAGGAAGAATTATTAAAATACAAATACCTTCAATGATCCTCCTTTTATGTACTCCATCAAAACTGCAGACTGCAGGATTCGACGTTCTTGTTCTCCATCCCCTACAGAAATCCACTTTGAAGATATCTGATGTCCTTACATTTCTACAATGCATGTGTGCTTCAAAGCACCCAGTATTCTTACTTCCCCCAGGCACCTATACTCAAACTTTTTAACCTCATCGAATGAAGCACCATTTATTTCTAGAGTACGCACCTGCAAATCCATATTGAATAAAAATCAATAGCTAAAAAGGAACTAGCAGTTAATTGAAAAGGCATGAGAATGTCGTGACAAAAAAATCTGCATCAAAAAACATTCACTTAACTCGCATATCTAAAAACACAATAAACAATCTTAAACCTGACGAGGATAACAAACCTTTGCTACAGCATCCATTGATCCAAATTTGCATCGAATGAGAGAATTGGAAGCCACTCTTTCAATTTCATCACTTGTGGTCATAGAAGGGAAAGAACTCAGCACAGAAAGGCTTTCAGTTGCAAGAGATCCTTTTGTTCGACTAAAGGGAATGTATATACAACAGAAAGCATATAGCTATTAGAACAATGAAAAAATAAAAACTCCTTTTCAAAGCATAACATCTAATCTAAAACACGGATCCACTTATCTCTACTAGACAAAAGGAACAAATAATTCAAAATAAATGTTATATTGCTAATAATTATAAAATGTTTAACACATTACAAGCTCTCTTTCCAAATTCGATATCTGCAATGGTACAATGAGAGCAATCTTTGAATGAAACTAATTGGTTATATTACAAAATATGCTAGAAGCAGAAGAGAAACTCCAAAAACACTTTACAAACACAGACATCTTAAAACATTTGCATCAAGAAATTCACCTGCAAAAGTATTCAGGATCCATCTCTTCACGTATGTCGTGTGGATGACAAGCATCAACCACCATACGAACCCATGAATCACCCCTCTTAAGGGGAATGACATTCCAGGCATGAGGCATAAAATCCAAGTAGCCCCTGATAAACTCGCAAGGAACCGGCGGTTCCATTAGATCACATAAATACTGCAGCAATTGAAATTATACCATGTCTTAATAAAAAGATGACAATGAACTAAATTAATAATACCAAGAAAAAATGAAATGAGAACAGGAAAAAGTCACCTTCATTAGCAGTGCTCTATGCCTACACACACCAAATTGAAGAGTACCAATAGGAACAACAATGGAATTACGCCTTGACTTTATTGAATGTAAAGATCTCTCACAGAGCTCAGAGAAAACAATATCTTCTACAGTATCCAAGGTTTTGCTAGATGCACTAGAACTGTCACTGTTTCCGGTTGAACAGGTGCAAATGAAAGGCTTCTTATAGTTAGAACCAGATACTGCTTTCCGATTCCTTTCTACAATGCCGCTTCTATCACTCCCTCCAAAATGATCTGATACAAAAAGAGCAAGCAATGACGCTATCTGAAAGTTATCAACAGCAACCCGCCCCTTATCTTTAGATAAACCATTCAAGTGCTTCAAATGACATACCATAGCTTGAGCAGAGCGAGCAATTGCATCTAACTCTTCATCTCTTTCCCTAAAGAAAACAATATAATCATTACTCAACTAGAAGATCAGAAATATAATTTGCAAATCCCTAAAGCAGAATCTAGTACGTTTGATTTACAAAGTAACTTAAGTCCTACCCACAAATGTAAAATTACCTGTCCACAAGAATTACTTCACGTGAATCGAGTTTAAAGATCTGCTCACAGGGTTTTTTAAAAAATAAAAGTGGTTTCTCCTCCGACAGTGTTTCGTCGTCCGCTGCCGCCGTCTGCCGCCGCCGTCAGCAATCCGCCGCCATACTCGGACCACCGTTTGACGCCGTTTTTTCCTGGGATGGTCGTCCGCTCAAGGTGAACACAGATCTGGACCTTTTTTTGCGAAAAACTCTCATTCGTCGCAGATCTACACTCCGTCAACTGCAGATTTACACCGCCTCCTGCCGGCCGAGTTCGACTCCGCCACATTACCGATCGCAGCGCCTTATTGCGACCTAATCTCGAGCTTTCTAGTGTCGAGCATCGTTAAACAACTGAGAAATCACCATGGAACCCCAACCCCCGTCCTAGCCCAGCCGTCTTCGAGGGTTTGTTTCAGTTGGCGTGAGGCATTCTACCGTCCCTCCTTCATCTTTTAGGATTTCACAACTCCTTGAACCAGACAGCAGTGGTGCAGCCGGTGATTTTCCTATGGAGTCTGCCAAGGAACTAGAAGCTAGAGTTAAGGCTCTAAAAGTACTAGTGGCAGATTTGAACGAGCGGGTAAAGGATTTAAAAATGAAGGAGAATGCAGTTTCACCGGCAATTTTCTCAGAACCTCTGGATCCGCCGGTGCAGCCTCTTCTTCTTACTCCAGTAAAGACTTACGTGAAAATGAGAAAGAAAAGGAGAGGTCAAAGTTTCGGAAACGGAACAAACGAGTTTTTACTAGACACATGCTGGCCGGATTGAGGCAGTTTGGTAACTTCCCAATTCCCCCGCATGCTACTAGGAACGATGTTCTGGCAGCCTTGGCACGTGAGGCTGGTTGGACAGTTGAGCCCGACGGCACCACTTACCGACACTCTCCTATGCTCCAAAATCAACAAAATTTGGGAACTTATTCAGCGAGGTCGGGTGATAGTCCATTATCATCTAATCCTTTGAAGAAGTGCTTACAAGAAGGGAAACATAGAAATGGAAAGCTGTCTTTAGCACACGTAAAACCAGCTCTTCCTGGTGCTCATGTTGATCATAATGGATCCAAGGAGATCAATTCGAAAGGGTATTCCAATGTTAAAGTGTCCGAAGTGGTGGTAAGTAGAAGAAACGGGTTTAATAATCAGTCAAAGGAAGGCCAACCAAATATCGTCAATGGGTTCAGAAAGGGTTGTTACACGATTTTTATCGAGAACCTTCCAGAGAAGATCCATTGGAAGAGACTTGGATCTATATTTGGCTCACATGGTCAAGTTATTGATGCATTCATTCCCAAAAAAAGAAACTCGAAAGGGTTTCGCTTTGGGTTTATTCGCTTTGCTACAATTGAAGAAGCAAGGACATCGATTTCTAAGATGAATGGTAATCATATTTACGGCAACAAAATTAGAGTCTATCTGGCTAAATATAAACCTAGACAGTCTTTCTGGCGAAAGTCCTCGACAGCTGTTCAAAGTAAGTCTGGGATGGAAGATCTTCCGAGGTTTAAACACTGTGAAGTTGAGGGTGCTGTGGACGAAGATAAACTTCAAGTGTTGAACAACTGTCTTGTTGGGTGGTGCAAGAACTTTATCAAGATTATCTTGCTAACCAAATGCAAGCCAAAGGACTAGCGGGTTTCACGCTAATGAGAGCTGCTGGAAATGTAGTTCTAATGGTTTTTGAGGACTCGGATTTGTTGAGAAGCGTGAAGGAAGATAAGTTAGAGACTCTTGCAGAATGGTTTTCCAGAGTGGAAACTTGGTCAGAGAGTCTTGTGGTGGAGAGTCGGCGCGTGTGGTTAGTTTGCGAAGGTATTCCTTTTCACACTTGGAATTGGGATACTTTCAAAAGCATAGCTACTAAGTGGGGCAAGTTAATAGCAATTGATAACAGTTGTGAGTTCCCTTCGTCTTTTGACCGAGCTAAAATTCAAATACTCACAAATGCTCAAGGGAGAATTGATGAGTTGTTAGAGTTGAAAGTCGGGGATAATTTATTCAAAATCTTGGTGTATGAAGTTGACCCTTCCTTCAAACCTAATTCTTGGGTCCCTGAAGATTGCGATATCTCTTTAGAACTTGTTCCTCCAATTGGACTGTGATTGTTCGACAGCTGTATTCAGAGGCGTTTTTTAGTTTGTGATTGTAATTGTTGGTTTTTGTTTTGTTATGTTATCTTACATCTTGAGGTGTATTTTAGAAATAGGGTTATTGTCTTAGGGCCTTTTTGTTTGAAGATGTAAGATTTTTAGGTGATATGGTCTGTATTGGTTTTTATTCCCCTTTGAGGGTTCAGTGTTACCACTTGTACTTGGTCTTCTATTTAATAAAATATGAGGTACTCTTTTCTCCCTTCCAGTGTTTTTCAACATACTTCTAAGTATGTGGAAGAATATGAAGGGAGTTTTAATGAGACCTCCAACTTCTATAAAAAAAAAAAAGATCTGCTCACAAGTAGTCAAGGACATGAAGGGACGATCGCGCCCAGCATCATAAAACCCATCTGTTAGGTAGTCTTGAGTTCCACAGAATGAGGTGGCACTATATTTTTGTGATATATTGGAGCAATAATCTGTTGGTTTCCGAGACTTGCATGGTTTTGGATTATGAAGATCCCTCTTAGAATGCCTTTTTGACTTAAAATTAGACTTGGATGTTTCTGAGGATGAACCTTTATCCTGTTCAATAGCTCCCCCTCTTATCAGGGCCAAAGATGCATCAAGCTGAGAAGATTCATCTTCACTCTTCAACTCATGACCAACTGAGGGACTGTTTTTTACATTGATTCCCTTTCTGTAAGTATGTGTGTCAGCCTCGTGTCTAACACTACTTATTTTGTCATCTTTGTCTTCTGAGAGAGGTAATGGTTTCTCATCATCTTTGCCTATAATTTCAGATCCAGCTTCCACGCCAGTGTCAGAGACCAGGACATTATTATCACCGGGAGCTTCTCCACCTGCTTTCAATGTAAACACCTCAGCATGTCCTTCACCTTTCCACTTCCTGCTGTTATTTAGACGTTCTTGTCGAGCTCTTTGTTGCAGATAATCTCTCATCTTCCATCGTTTACTTGATCTCTGAGATGCAAAACATCTATTATTTGCCAATGGCACGGTTAAGACGCCTGATGAGGTCTTATGAGAGCCTATTTCAAAATTGAATAGAATTATTTAACTTCACTATTAGGTAAAGATAAATGCAAGATAGTGGGAAATAATATCATGAGAGATGCGATAAGAGAAATATCATGTATCATAAACTTAAAATAAACACCTTACCGTCATAAGAAACACTTCCATCAGTATCCCGAGCAGAAGCTTCATAAACATCCATTTCAACTGAAGAACTGGTGAACTCATCACTAGATGAGCCTCTGCCATTTCCTTCCAAATAGCAGCATACCCAAGAAGGTATTTGAAAGCAGCTTACAATTTTATTGTACTGGAAAATGGTGTAGATGCATGAAAAAAGGGAACAAGATTAGCTTCAAAAACTACAGATTACCATGAAAGCTATCTGCTTCAACCAGGGTTTCAAATCGTGGCCGCGGTCGCGTTTTCGGTCATTTCGGGTTTACCGCAATGGCGGCCAAAACGGACACTATTGCCGCCGTAGCGGGCGCTATTGCAGGTGTAGCGGGTATATCGGAAAGCAGCGCTACCACGAAATCACGGGCGCTATCGCGATAGCGGACCGCGATTTGAAACCCCGGCTTCAACAAACCCAAAAAATAAATAGGAATTGATACTTATTGCATACTTTGTGCAACACAGATATTATGCAAAATAGCACAAGTTGGAAACAAGCATATAAAATGGCATTAGGACTTAGGATAACAGGAAAATTACTAATGACAACCAACTTTAAGTGCAATGAAAACCAAGCACAAAAAATAGATATAAATATGATGTCACATACAAGATACAAACCAATTAATATATAATCCAATTCGAAGTAGTAATGTCTATATCAGTTTAGAGCCAATGCATTTTGCTGCTAAAGTATAAATAGCATGCCAGAACACCTGGAAATAAAATTTTAGTTGAAATAAAATTAACTGCATCCTACAGAATCATATGGGCAGGACTTCAAGCTAGGACTACTTAAACTGATCAGGACAAGCAAATAACGGGTGATGAAAAAATTGAGTAAAATTGCTAATTTGAATCCATTATAAGAGATTCAAGGATAGGGATCCATCTAAGTATTCATTTATATAAGCACCTGAAGATTCAAAGTCTGAAGGTTATGCATTAAGCTAAGATTAAGAGAACCCAATGAAGTCAACCTATTATTTGACAACTCCAAGTTCTTCAATCTTTGCAATGAAGACAAGCTCGAAGGTACTTCCACCAATTTATTATTTGCAACTTTCAACAAAATCAAGTCATTCAAATAACTTATTTCAATTGGCAAACTCTTTATTTTATTGAAGGACAGGTCTAGATATTCCAAATTCTTTAAGCATCCAATTTCGGGAGGAAGGTATCTGCAAGAAAAGAAACACAAAAGGTCATACATTTATTCCATTTCTTGCACACCCACATATTTACCCCATCAGCACAATGGACAGAGACCCAAAAAAACATATTTTCTTGTTTTCTTTACAGTTCATCCAAATACATTATCAAAAACTTGAAAGTGTTCATAATAGTAGTAAGTACTATTATTGACAGTCGTGTAGCATAATCTTAAATAACAATTTCCACTGCTTAAATCTCCATTATTTCATATGCAAATTTGAGGTTTCGTAGCATTAGAAGCACAAGATTTTCTAATCAGAATCACACTTTAAATCTGGAAAAATACCGCTAGTGGAACAAACAAACCAAAAAAATTCCTCCACTACCATAACTTTGCATAAGAATAAATAAGAACATATTTGCTGAAAAGGTAACCTAAAACATTAATATAAATTAAAAATAAAATAGAAAGGGTTGATAAAATATATACCTAATAGAAAAATAACAAACGGAAAGCTTGGTCAAGCACTTAAGCACAGAAATCTCACTCAAAAGAGACAAAACCGAAGATCGAGGTGGAACCATACCAAGTTCCAGCTCTTTCAACCCTTTCAACTTGCTTAAAGACATTGCATTGAACCCCGGCGACGATATCTTCACCTGTAAACACTCTAACCCTACCAAACCCCCACTTCTACAGGAAACAAATTAATTGGTTCCCAAAGAACTTCAAATTTCTTAACCGACTGAATGCCCCAACCGATTTCGGAATCAAATTGAACACGTTCTTGTAAAAATAAAGCCCGTCTACGGAATCCTTCGAATCCCCCAATAGAGAAAACTCCACGCTTTTCCCGGAAACATCAAGAACTGTTACTTCTTCCGTACAACTATTACTGCGGTCGTTGCTAGTGGTGTTGTCGTGAGCTTTTTTGCCTTCGACGGCGGTGGGTTCGACCGTGCTATTAGAGTCATTTCCGTCGTCGTTTTCGTCTTTTTGTTGGTTGCAGTTTCGGTCGGGAATCTCCGGGAGGGCCTCAATGATGTCGGTGGAATCATGTAGCTGCATTGGGGTTGGGGGCAAATTTGTTATTTTGGAGACGGGAAATTGAAAAGGATGAGAAGAAAAGAGGGGCTCGGGTGGGGAGATAGGGTTGGGGATAGGGATTTGAAGAAGAGATCTGTTTGGAAGGAGGGAAAAGCGAGGGAAAATTGACGAGAAAGTTGAACGGAGAGGGAGCGGAGAGGAAAATATCGGAAGGAACCGCTCCCCTGGCTTGTTTAGTAGAAATGAAATAGAATTCCTAGAATCTAGAGGAACCGTACTACTATAGTTCAATTTTTCTTTTTCGTTTTTATGCTATGATAAAACCTTTAGGATAAACTACACAAATTATCACTCAACTTTATTCTCATTCTTATTTTAATTATTTAAGTATAAATTATTTGATTTAGTAACAGAATTTATACATTTGAAATTTTTAGTCACTTCACTGTTAACATCGTAAATTCTTTATGACATAACCTAGTATTATTATTTATATTGGCTTCAAGTATTTAATTGAATGCAACAATATATTAATGAAGGGTAAACTATACAAATAGTCCCCCTTATTTTCAGTATAATCAACTTTGATTACCGACTTTTTAGTTAAGCATGTTTGGTCTCTTACATTATCGATGTTTAAGTCTATTTAATTTCCGTTATCCCATTAACAAAAGTATATATGAGGTAACCCATCTGTCCCTTGATAATTGAACATAAAAATGTAAACAAGCTTCATTATTGCATAACTTTTGTTAAGCTTCAACTCCATACCTGTGTAAACTAAAGTTGTTTTATTACTGATATTGTTCATTGTTAAGGTTATGGCAGCTTTTCTTTGAATGTTTCTTGAACCTTCTTGGGAATCTAGTAAATACAAAAGAATTAAAAAGTTTTGCACTGTTTGATGATTAGTATGTGATTTTCATTTTTTTAAGGAATTGATTGTTGCAAAAAAAAAAAAGTTTATTTCGGGCCTAAGAGTCTGATATTTTTATATTTTTACATATTTTCAAAGCGTTAAAAAAAGGTCGTGAAGTTGAGCTTTCTTTGATACTTATAGATGACATCTGAATGTTGACGAAGTTGTTATTGTTGTACTCTCATTTAAGAATGTCTTTAGTGTATCTGAGAGTTTCATCGACAAAATCAGGCTCCAAGTCGATAACTATGAAAACGTATAACTTACTATTTGCAAGCTAATCGAATAGCCTCAAATAGAATCTGGGATACATGACTCTTTTACAGGAAGAAGAGGGGGAGGAGGAGGAAGAAGAAAAAGAAGAAGAAGAAGAACATGAACTTTTTTTTAAAAAAAAATTAATTCTCATGTAATACTTCTGTTAAAGGATTAATAGGAGATAATAATCGAGGGATTAAAATCGAATGAATCGATAACGTAAAGGACCAAACGTATTTAATTAAAAAACTGGTCATCAAAATCGATCATACTAAAAACAAAAGAGATTATTTATATAATTTATCCTTAATTAAATGATAACAATACTTTAGATTTTTTATATAAAAAATCAGTTGTTCTTATTATCGTCATGATGAAGTTTCTGAAACTTAACAAGGTCATGATTGTCCTCTATGGTCGATACGATAGTTACAAAGCGTTGATAGTGAAATCATTCAACTAATCGACCTATTACGACCTTCAGGGTGTGTTTGTGAGATTCTCATGAGAATGAAATCTATATTTTTTCGTTTGGTTGGCCGGGAATGTCATTCTCGGTAATCTTACATTATCAATAGTGGATTTTTTAGGGTATATTATCGTGAATGTCATTAACTCCCTTTCTTTAGATTTTGTTGGATTATCGGTATTTTGGACTAAAATGCCCTTAAATTTTTTTTCTTCAAAAATATCTTTATTCTGTCATTGAATAATAATAATTTTACGAATATTAAATTATAAATTTATCCTTAATCTATTTTATATATACAAAAAAATCTATAATTAAAATTTTATATGAAATTCGGGGTTAAAATAAAATTTTACCCTTTCATTAAACCTTTTTATATTTTCGATTTTGTAAAAAAAAATTATAAATTTTATGAATTTAAATTTTTTAAAGAAAATATATAAATATTTTTCAATTTGTTAAAAAAAATATATAATAAGGACAATTTGGTCAAATATACATTTCAATAATATTTTATTTTTTTAACTAAACACGGTAATCTTACATTCCTGTTAAACCAACCAATCACAAAATACAACATTCCCAGTAATTCTATTCTCTGGTAATCTTTTATTCTCACTGGTAATCTTACATTCCGTGTACTAAACGCACCCTTATGGTTGAGTAATTTTGCCCATACGATGAAATGGGAAAAAAATTATCGGTTAATGCAAGGATTAAATATATAAAAGGTGTTCAATTTATGCTTGTTTTTTTAGTTTAGCGACTAACGTTTATTTCGTTCTAGTTTGACACCTAAGATTTCATTATGTGACTCAAAATGGGTCCAACCATAACAGACCGTTAAATTTGACCATTAACCCATTAAAAATGCCACTTGACATATTTTTTCTCGCAATCTTTGTCGTCCGATGATCTCTCAGTCTCATCGTCGCTATTCCTCCCGATCGGAGACGTCGTCGTCGCAAATGATGAGCCTCTCCAGTCCTCTTTTTCTTCCTCATCCGTCTTCGACAACCACCTCCTTTCCTTCACCAAAGACGACGGGGATTCGAAGATAGAAATATCACAGGCGCACCTCATCACGTGGCCAAACCCCGATGTTTCGATCCTGTCCAACGTGGTCGACATGGTTGAATCTTTAACCTTTCACCACCTAAAATAGCAAGCAAAAAAGAAAAAATAAACCACAGAGAGAAAGGGAATCAAACGCATATATGAAACAAGGGGATGAAATGGAATCAAAAGCATATGGGATTATCGAAATCATAGCTGAAATTTCTATCCAACCATATTGTCCATTTCCATTATCAAGGTTTCCACTTTCATCGTTACTTTTTTAAGTTCTAGCTCTCTTGAAAAGCTTTTAAAACTCTTAAACAGAAGAAGGCGTTTTTGTTCAACCTTGGTTGGAAAAGTTAGTTGTAATCTACAAGGGTGAAAAAGAAAACCATGAAGCAAGTTTTGATACGGGTTTTGAGTTTGTGGACTGTAGTTGGAGTAGCCGATCTGAAGCTGATTTAGAATAACTCAACACTAAAGAAAGATTACTTTTGTTCTTGGAAAAAGATGTTGTACCCCCTGGTGCCAACCTCTTCTAGTTCCCCTCACTATCATTCAAGAAGTTGTTTTGAAAGGAACTGGTAAAATTTCAAAAATCATTTTTTAATATTAAAAAATATGTCATGTGGTATTTTTAATGGGTTAACGATTAAATTTAACCGTTCGTTACGGTTGGACTCATTTTAAGTAACGGAATGAAACATTAGACACTCATGTGGTATTTTTAATGGGTTAAAGATTAAATTTAACCGTTCGTTACGGTTGGACTCATTTTAAGTAACGGAATGAAATATTAGGCACTAAACTGGAACAAAATAAACATTAGATACTAAAATAAAAAAGGGACATAAATTAGACACATTTTGTATGTTTAAGCCTTAATGCAACCTCACATTGATTTCAAATGGTATCTTTTTTACAATACCAACGGGAAGACATTCGAACCAATTAAAATATTCACGAAGACAGAGTGATGACATGACATCTCATATTCTATGTTGGAGCATTATGGTTGACCTAACTCTCTATTGTAATTATATCCGACTACATTATCATGGTTGGCCTCTATCTTTGTCATGCATTGGTAGATTCAAAAATATTTTTAAGAATAGATACATATATGTTAATAATATAACTTATTAATAGAACGAGCATAAATTAAATTTCAGGGTAAGTGTCATCAATAAAATAAAAAATTAATTGAAGAAAATTTAAATTTTAGAGTGACACTTGCCCTCTCTCAACTATATGTGGCTTTGCCAGTGTTGGCCATGAAAGCTAGTATCATGGTTGGTCAAAACACTGGTTGGCAAAACTAAAAAATTTAAAGACGTCGGATTTTTCGACCAACTTCCCAAATATATCGTGTGCTCCGACTGTCTTTCTCATCACTGTTCATTTTATTCTACTTCAAAAATAATAATAATTTTCCACAGCCTCATATCAGTTTTTTTCCCAACACCCCCATCTCATCATTTTTGCCCCCATGGTCCCTTTCTCATTGAAATCACATCACCTTTTCTTCTATTTCAAACCATTAACCTATGTTTGATTGATCCAATATTTCCCCTCCGTTTCTTGAACTTTTGATATGTTCAAGCATAAAACACCTAAAACGACATGCAATGGCCAAAACTGAGAACTTTGATACAATCATTCTAGAAATCGGTTATAAATTTTTTTAGTCAATGAATAGACTCTCGTTTAGTTAATTTGATAGTATGATATAAAAATATTTAAATTTTAACTCGATTACTAAATTTTAAATAAAATATTAATTTGATCATGAATTTTATATAAAATATTAATTTAATCTTTAAATTTTAAATAAAATATTAATCTAACACTTAAATTTATTCTTATCGGTCGTTGCTCACCATTAATGCCAATCACCATCAATTTATGTCATTCAAAGTCCTTCGTTAACAGTCATTGCTCACCATCAGTGCCAATCACTATCAAATTACGTCATCAGTCACCATTGATCGATAGTAATTTTTTGTGAACATATAATCCAAGACCTGAATATTATGAGTATAACGATTTCTACTCCGAGTCATGTACAATTATAATCATTTCCAAGGCTTGAAGCTTCAAAATTGTTATTTGCTTTCTATAAACAACCCCATTTGAAACAAAGAGATTAGAAACATCTAATCCCATCAAATAATCTTACCGGTTAAAACGAGTGTTTTAAGTACAAACAATTATGTCTACAGGGTACGTGTTTTATCAATGAATAAGAAAAATTATTAATAAATACTAGTAGAGGTGCTTAACAAGTTGACCAACTCAAACTCGACTCGGTCAAAACTCGATAAACACTAGACTCGAGTTGGCTCGACTGGAACACGAATCAAGACCTTAACGAGCTGAACCGATCAAAGTCTAACTCGTCTCGGTAAGTTAACGAGCAACTCATTAATTTTTTAAATATAATTTTAGTAATTACTTCAAATTTATTTAATTCAAAAAATAAATCTAAATAATAATTATTAATTTATTAATAAATAATAAGTTAACTAATATATTATTTTTTAATAAATAATAAAATATTATTAATTAATAATATTATTTTAATAAAAACCCCAACCTTAATATCCTCATATAGTATTAATAAATTTTATTTTTACTTAAAAAAAGATAAAAAATTTTAGTGAGCTTAACGAACAATTAGTCGAATTGAACATCAAAATTTTAACGAGCACAAGTTGAACACAATTTTAACGAGCTTAACGAGCAATGAGTCGAGTCGAACATAAAAAAATTTTAACGAGCACAAGTCGAGTACTATCCATCTCGTGATAAACTCGCTCGATAAGTATCCCTAGATACTACCTTATAATCACATTAAACTATTAAAAAAATTAGAAGCATTTATGATAGTATTTTAGTTCATGTAATGTAGCATGTCAATCTCAGTTTTAATGGCAAGCAAACTCCATAAAACTGTTGTTTTGGTTTGAAAATAGGAACCCGCTAATTCAAACATGATACCATTTCTAAAGCTCAGTAGTTTGTGGACCAGTTTGCAGCACTTCCAACCTTTTTCATTCCAGATGACTCCTTCGCATCCATGTCCACACTGAAAGTTGCGCCGCAAACTTGACCGGAACTGTCCACCCGAGGCATTGCCTTCAACTCGTTGAGGGGGTGTTCATAACTCTTTAACCCTCTAGAAGAAGAGAAGAAGCACCCTGAAATAGAAATGGCAGAAGTTTGAAACATCATCAGCAATTAAGTTGTCATTGTGCTCCTAAAATTTGCTAAAGATCTTAATTAGAACTAACAAAATAAAACATGAAATAGATGGATTAACCACAAATTTCAAACATGTTTAAAACATAATGAAACAATAATTTTGATAGACAAAACAACATAGGGATGAAACAGATATGAAAACATATATATATCATGCATATTCATCCATTGAAATGTATTTATTTCTACGCAAATTCATCTAGACACGATAACGTATAATGGAAGTCAAGGGATCCTAAGCTTGTCAAATGACTTGCTGATTGATAAAAAATTACGACCTTTCGGGAATGGAGCAAAAGACTTCCCACAGCCCTTCTTGACAGTCTCCACATCATCCGCAAGAACAAGGTGGCCTTCACCATCGGTTCCCCAGAAGAAAGGTACACTTCCATCAGCATCCTGCACAAGACAAGGGCAAAAAATTCAATCATATAGAAGAACAAAACGATTAAATCAAATATCCATTGTATTGGCTGACAAAATTAGGTTGACTTACAGAAGCTATAAATGTGGCTTTTGAAGAGCTATCATAGATCATGAAAGCAAACTTCCCCTGGATATCTCTTACCACATGGTCAGGAGGGTAAGGACCTCTGTCTCTGAGGGTTCGGTAAGCTTCTATTACAATGATCCCCTCGTTTGCTGTTTTGTTCAAGCCATATTGTTGCTTAAGAACAGCAATGTTCTCAATGTGGCCTTGAAACAAGCAGAATATATCATCCACAACCACAAACAGTCTGGAAACATGTAAGCTAATCAGTATGGTCTGGCTTCTCATGGAAATTGTGTTTATATGAACTAAACAAATTATTCACAATCCCAAAACATTTTCAGTTTGAAAAAGCAGAAACTGTGTCGATAAAACGATCAAGAAACTTACTAATGCCGAATCATTTAAAATGCTCTCTCAAAATCATTTCATTAGATCTTTAACTTTGGACTATACTCGCTGTCTACATCCCATGGTAAAACATTCATCTATATATAAATACAAACCAGGCCTTAAAAGCCGTTGAAAAAGATGACAAAGAAAACAAAAACATTTGAAGCTAGCAAATTACATTAAAACTTATCATAAAACAATCCACATTACTTTCCAGTAATACCACATTGGTGAATGGATCACAGGTAGAATTCTACCAAGCTGCACATTGTTCTCAAATAATTACAGAAAGCAAAGGACAAGTAAAAACCTAGAAAATGGCTGTCCCTTGTTCCCATATGTAATAGGGATAAGGGGAGGTAAGATAGTAGACTGCCCCTAACATTAGGTTGAGAGCAGCTTCCATAGGAGACCTCCAAATTATGAAATGGACTCGATCCCACGACCTCAAAGTTAAAAACCTGGTAGTCTACCAACTGAGCTGGATGGTCATTTCAAGTAAAAACCTAGAAAGACGCTCATAAATGACTAGCAAGCAACCATTAAATTAAATTATTCATTTCCTTGTATATTTCATTTCCCCCCTTTCTGAGAGTAAACAGTGAAAAGAGCAAGTAGGGTTATTCTATATTGAAAATATTATTATTACATCTTAAAATTTTATAATTTCCAAACTTTAAATTTATAATTTCATACTTTTAAATTTCTAATATAAGTTCCGAACTTAACGACCCTAACAAAAAATCATGCTCTGTCCCTGTCCAAGTCCAAGCATATAAGAAAAAAGATATAGAATCAAAAGCTTGGATTTCTTCACGTCAATACCATATAAAATCTTTTGCATCAGATAAGGACTATGAGCCATACAAAAGCACCACCATCACAAGAAAAAAAACAGAAAAGCAGATAGAAAACCCAAACTTTCTACAAATTCTCGCCACCCGATGAAACATCAAAGCAAAGAAACAAAACCCAGAAAAGATCGGGATTAGATCGAAAAAACCCACCGAGCAGAAAAGAGAAAAAAGACGCATGAATGAAATCTTCAGCATGATTATAAATCATTAAGAAAAGAGAAAAAGTTTTTTCCTGGGGAGAAGTGGGTTCGGTTTTTCAAGAGAGTAAGCCATAACGCCAGAAGAGCCAAGACTGATGGTGACCGAACCAGGATAAAGAGTGGCAAAGTGGTTAGCAAAGAAGCCATCTTTGAGAGCAGAAAGTGCCTGCTGGTTAGCAGGAGCATTAAGAGCATCTGGGCTCTTGGCAACCGATTTGTCGAAAATCGCTAGCATTTCTTCCTTTGAAAAGATCCAAAACTTAACAGAAACAAATACCAAGAAAAGGGATTTCTGATGCTTGCTTTGATTGATAGATGTCGGGCAGTCTAAATTGGACGATTTAATCTGACCTGTTTTTTTAAAGAGAAAATCGCCTGACCAAAAATGCCTTATAATATACGATTTTAACCAACTTTTTTTGGATTTGCCAAAATGACCAACAAAATCGCAACGCGAAATAAAAATCGCAACGCGATCCCCAGAATCGCAAATCAGTTTCCAAAATCGCAACGCGATTCTTGAAAATCGCAATGCGATAGTACAAATTCACATTGCGATTTTCAAGAATCGCAACGCGAACACATAAATCGCAACGCGTATCCGTAAACCGCAACGTGTATCCGTAAATAGCAACGCGTATCCGTAAATCGCAATGCGTATCCGTATATCGCAACGCGTATCCAATCGCAACGATAATCCGTAAATCGCAACGAGAATCTGTAAATCGCAACGATAATCCGTAAATCGCAACGAGAATCTGTAAATCACAACACTGAAATTTTGGGTATATAACTACGCAACAGCAGCAAATCATAAACTAAATCCCTAAATCGCAACTCATTCCATCTCCATCTATCACTCTCTCCGGCGACATCCGTTCCTATATCCAACGACATTCTTCCCAATCCGGCAACAGGTTTTAGTTTCGCAGCTCGTCTGTTTAGTAAATTAATTTACAACCATGAAATCATCTAATGTTGATCATGTTTGGATAGATTTGTGTTTTGGAGGGTCATGGGATAATGTTCATGGTGTTTTACAATATATGCCTTTACCCATGAATCTTCAACTAAAATTGTCTTTACAAAAGTTAACTTATGAAACTCTAATGCTACGTGTTTCAAATAAATTGAATTTAGAGCCCCTAAGTGGATTTAGGCTATCTTATCAGAGAAATGGTAAAGTTTATTTGTTAACCGACAATGAAGATGTTGAACGATTCATTGCTTACATTAGTGTTTCACAAGATGATGTTACATTGTATGTTGTTGAACCTAGAAGTAGTATTGTTGGGTCAGTAGCGGGTAGTAATCAACTAAGTTTTTCTCAAAACCCACAACCTTTCTCTAATCCAAATCCCAATCAACTTTCAGCACCAAATTCCGGTTTTCGTATTGACCAGTTAGACGATGATGAGCCAACAGAAAAAATTGTGAGTACTAGTCAGTATTCGAAATTTGGTCTTGGTCAATATCCGGACTTTGATATTGGTCAATACACGGATTTTGATGATGTTTCAGAAGAAGAAACAGACCCTGCGTGTAATGATTTTGATATTGGTCAATACCTGAATTTTGATGATGAAACAGCCGTTGCCGAAGAATGTATTGTTGATGATAATGAGGAGGAAGTTACGACTGTGAATGAACATGTTGAACATCCATTCTGTAATTCATATAATCCTGAAGAAGAAAAAGAAGAAGAAAAAGTCCCGAAGAAAAGAAAATGCCACGGGCGTATAACTGGAATATGCCAGAATTACTTCAGATACCGGAAGAAGAGTTGGTAAAGAAAGCAGTTGATTGTTACACAAAAGTTATTCGTATCAAGAAAGATGATTGTTTTGATACAAAGGAAGACTTGAAGATAGCTTTGTATACGAAATGTGTGGAAGATGGCTATCAACTAAAAGTTAACAAATCAAGCAAAGATCGTTTCGAAACAAGGTGTATGATTGACAAAAACTGTACGTGGCGTATGATTGCAAAGAGAATAAAAGATTGCGAAATGTTTCAAGTTAGGACTTTTATTGATAAACATACATGTTCAAGAACCCAAGTTTTTCCTCACCATAGACAGGCAAACAAAAAGGTGTTGGGTGGTTTTCTGGCTGAGTTAATGTTTTTGAATGGCAGGGTATATCGGGGACATGAAATTATGACTGACATGAATGCTCGGTTCAAGATTAGTATATCATATCTCAAGCTTGGAGAGCCAAATGTTATGCCTTGGAATTGTTGAGGGGGTCGCCAGAAGCATTGTTTGCCCAACTGCCGGCTTATTGTCACAATTAAAAGCTGAAAAATCCTGGGTCGGTAACTCATATCAAAACAGATAGAGATGGACACTTTGAGTTGCTGTTTATCGCCATTGGTGCTACGGTTAGTAAATCAATATAATTTTGTTGACTCATTTTGTTAGTTACATGCATTTCACATTTAAATGATTATATTCTTGTGTATATTATTTTGTAGATTCGTTCGTTTATTACTTGCATGCGCCCAGTTATTATAGTTGACGGAGCACATTTGAAAGGTCGATACCTTGGAGTAAACTTATTAGCAGTAGCCATGGATGCTAACAATGGGATATTGCCAATAGCTTACGGGGTTGGCAAATCTGAAACCTCTGATTCATGGACATGGTTTATGGGGCATCTTAGGGATTGCATAGGTCCTATTAGCAATCTGACAATCATATCCGATAGGGCAAACTCAATTGACAACGCTGTTAGAAGGTGTTTCCCAGATGCTTTTCATGGACTTTGTGGTGTTCATTTGTATAGAAATCTAAAATCAAGGTCTGCTGGTATAAAAAAGCACAAATGGACATACTGGAAGGCTGTAAAAGCTTATCGGGAAGTGGATTTCAATAAGCATATAAATTTTTTAAGACGTGTTTTGCCTCAGTGTGCTCAAACACTAGAAGATGTCGGGTTTGAAAGATGGTCAAGAGTACATCAACTTGGAGCAAGATATGGTTTCATGACGTCTAATAGTGCAGAATCAATCAACGCTCTAAGTCGTCATTCCCGGAAATTACCCATTACTATGTTAATGGAGTTTTTTCGAGCCTCTATTCAACAGTGGTACTACAAGAAAAGAAACCATGCAGGTATTATTTATTTGAATTCGTAACTTATCATATTTATATATTTTACTAAGTATTGTTTATTTAAATTTACAGGAACATTGGAACATCGTGTTACACCATGGACTGAAAAAAAGATAACGAAACGTGTTGTGAAGTCAACGTCATGGAGAGTTGAACCATGTTCAAACACTTTGTTTCAAGTACTGGATAATAACTTAAATGGGCTAGTCGATCTAAATGCAAAGACGTGTAGTTGTATGAAATGGCAAACATCTGGTTATCCGTGTGGCCATGTTATAAAAGTTGCTCTTCATTTAAACCAAGATGATTCAAGCGCATACGCTATGGATTGCTACACTACAGAAGTTTATCGACAGACTTATGCCGAGATTGTCTACCCTATTCCACATCCTTCTGAGTGGGACATACCAGATGACTTACAAACAGTTTTGCCACCAGCCATGGACAGAAGGCTACCTGGCCGACCAAAAAGTCACGATCGTATACCGTTTAAGGGTGAAGAGAAGAAGAGATCGACATGTAGTCGGTGCAAGGAAAGTGGTCATACAAGGTTGACATGTGGATCACCAGTGCCATCAAAATCATCTTTTCCTCTACCAAAATATGGATCCTCATCAAAATCCAAAGCTCATATGGTGTCAAGCAAAAGGCAATCATCTTTAAAATCCCAATCACAATTGGCTTCACCTTTTGGGACTGTTAACTTAGGTGATTTTTAAATGCAAACGTTGTATTATGTGTGAACTTTTAACATTTTCAGTTGAATTAATGACTCAGGCCAACCATTTTGACTTAACCAACTCTTGTTATTCATTTGTTATCATTTATTAGGCATGCATTTGACTATCGCAACACGGAAATTACAATCGCAACGAGAGAATCGCAATGCGAAATGAAAATCCCAACATGAAAATCGCAATGCGGAAATGAAAATCGCAATGCGAAATGAAAATCGCAACGAGAGAATCGCAATGCGGAAATGAAAATCGCAACGAGAGAATCGCAATGCGAAATGAAAATCGCAATGCGAAATGAAAATCGCAACGAGAGAATCGCAATGCGGAAATGAAAATCGCAATGCGAAATGAAAATCGCATTGCGATTCTCTCGTTGCGATTTTCATTTCCGCATTGCGATTCTCTCGTTGCGATTTTCATTTCGCATTGCGATTTTCATTTCGCATTGCGATTTTCATTTCGCATTGCGATAGTCATTTTTGCCTTCAACATAATGCAGATTGAAATCAACAAAATCAACCATTACATTTCAATCAATTAAACAAGCACAAATAAGAATTATGTTCGCATCAATTACACAAATCAACTTTTACAAATCATCTTTTACAAATCAATTAAACAATCAAAAATAAGCAATAATTCTTATTTCCAATCATCTACTATTGAATCAACTTTTACAAATCAATTAAACAATCAAAAAACAATCAATTAAACTATTGAATCAACTTTTGTAGCCATACATCATTTTCACGCAGTTCACTTCTGAGATTAACCTGCAGAAACCAAACATTTGCTCAAACAACACTTTCTACACATCTAAAACCTACAAACAGCAAATTATTGAATTCTAGGTACTTAACCAAACATTTTCAAACCAAAAGTCTATAAACTTACCAATTGTTTATGAACATTTTTATAACGCGGATGCAGGTAGGCAGCGTCTCGTATATATCGATTTAGCCATATAATGCCGAAACCACAAGCCTACTGCAACTCTATCTCTATCGGTGGGAGGTAGATACTTGGTGCTTCCCGTCGTCAAACGCTCCAACGCCAAGCATACGAGAGGACCACAATCTCCTCTGGCTCCTCCCGTTTGTTGTGGCGCGGTCTCGTCTCTAATAACTGTAATATTGAGCTTCTTTGGCTTCTTGTTTCCAGAACGAGTCCAATAATTGATCGCATCCAAGAATTTAGCCAAATGAGAGCTCCATCCCTTAATAATATCTCTTAAATCAGCCAATGATATGTAATTTATCATGCTGTCATACACTATTGTCTTAAGGGATAGGAGCTGAAGCTCGACGAGAATCCAATGTTTACGTTCCAAAACAGGGATAAACACCTGCAATCATAAGTAATAATTCATTCATTTGCGCACTTATTTCATAAAACCTTTAAACTCAATCTAAAATAAATACTAACCTTATCGACCTCCCACCATGCAGGATAAAGTTTAGCTTGTCCATTGCCCAAATCAAATGATTCATCTCGTGCATTCTTCAAGTGAACGACGTTAAAAGACGTCGGCATAATTGTATATCGTATATTTTTATTTTTCTTAAGTTTTCTTATTATTAGAAGACGTGTCACCCACGCATCGATATGCTGTTTACAAAAAAAGACATATATTAGTGACTTACATAAATTTTAAAAAAAATTAATCAAATTGAAATATAAGAAAAATATAAGACTTACCCCCCCATCGAAATAGCCATTGTCTTCGACCCCTAATAATACGCCCCACCAAGACCGATCAAGCAACAAATAGATATCATCGGTGAGCTTGCATATGTCAGTGAAACACCCCTGGCTCCGCTCATGTAGATAAAAATCAACTGCGGTCTTAGCCCAAAGGGTGTTATCCAGAATTGTGTCCGGTAGTTGTTTCCTCTCCTCTTCAGATACCGGTATGGTACTGGCCGGTAACTCATACGAGAGCCAACTTGAATCCATCATGTCCGGCACGTCAGAGGGTTTCTCAAGAATCCTACATATGACGCCATGTGAATCGGGCTCTTGAATGGTGGGAGGGACCTCTTCAATGATGACAGTGGCCTCTTGAACGGTGGGAGGGGACTCTCGAGGAATGATAGGGGGGCCTCTTCAACGATAGGAGTGGACTCTTGAGGGATGACAGGCGAGTCGGGCTTCTTCTTGCGGTGTCTTCGCACTATTGGGGTGTACGGAGACTTAATAGCACGTGCACGCTGTCTGATGCGTGAACTCCGTCGTGCAAGCATAACCCGACGTAAAGCATCCACTCTATCGGGCCACTAAATAATTAAATACAAAAATCAGTAAATAAACAGACATGATATTTAAACAGTGAAAACAAAGACAAATATGTTTCAAACTTGCATTGTATTCACCCAAGTCATTATTCTATCATAGTTCACAAAATGCATCAGATAACAAAGAAAATATGTTTCAAACTAATACCCTGAAGTTAGTATTTGTCTTTGTTTTGTCTATTGGTTGAAGTAATGCAATCCATTCAAGTTTCAATTTGCAGAAGAAGAAATAGTTTACTTTCGCAACACGAAACTTAAAATCGCAACGCGAAATGAGAATCGCAACGAGAAACCAAAATCGCAACGCGAAACCAAAATCGCAACGCGAAATGAAAATTGCAACGACAGAATCGCAATGCGAAATGAAAATCGCAACGAGAGAATCGCAACGCGAAATGAAAATCGCAATGCGATTTTGGTTTCGCGTTGCGATTTTGGTTTCGCGTTGCGATTTTGGTTTCGCGTTGCGATTCTGTCGTTGCGATTTTCATTTCGCGTTGCGATTCTCTCGTTGCGATTTTAAGTTTCGTGTTGCGAAAGTAAACTATTTCTTCTTCTGCAAATTGAAACTTGAATGGATTGCATTACTTCAACCAATAGACAAAACAAAGACAAATACTGACTTCAGGGTATTAGTTTAGCAGAATTGGCAGCAACCGAACAAATTTACTTTCAACCAAAAGACAAAACAAAGACAAATACTATTTCACAGTGTTAAAGAATACACAGTTTAGCAGAATTGGCAGCAACCGAACAATTTACTTTCAACCAAAAGACAAAACAAAGACAAATACTATTTCACAGTGTTAAAGAATACACATTTTAGCAGAATTGGCAGCAACCGAACAAATTTACTTTCAACCAAAAGACAAAACAAAGACAAATACTATTTCACAGTGTTAAAGAATACACAGTTTAGCAGAATTGGCAGCAACCGAATAAATTTACTAAGCAATCTAAGTGAAATGGCTAATCTAAGTGAAATTATGAGTAAATTTATCATTAAGTTAAATATGGAAAATCTTAAACTTACCTCGTTGCGTAGAGTATGAACCTCATTCTGCAACGATACTATCATCTCACGTAAAGCGGCAACCTCACCACGTAAAGTTGACACCTCCACACGCCATGCACCATCGTTATCGCGTAGAGTACCGATCTCCTCACGCAAGGCATTGACCTCATCACGTAACTCATCCCGTGGAGGTGGAGAACAAGGAGATAAATGTCGTGGCCTCTTTACCGGTCACCTATCATGAGGTGATGGTGGAGAAGAGGCTCGATGATGTGACGGGATAGGTGGTGGCTCTCGTTCTAGAGGTGTATAGTCGGGTCGATCGGGTGATGGCTCTGGGTGAGGTGATGGCTCTCGAATTGGAGGAAGTGGATGCTGCTCATCATCCGTGCCATCAAAAAAACTCTGACTAGCTTGCCACCAATCAGTGGCAAGCTCTTCCTCCGTGGGTGTCAGTCTTTGTAATGGAATGTTGGCCTCCTAACAATATAAAAACTCAAACAAAGTTAAACGTCTACTATTAATAACTTGTTTATATATTATATGAAAGTATTTGTGTTAACTTACATTATTTATTGTCGCATATGGTATTAAGTCTTCCCAATCCAACAGATTTTTCCTCTTCCAGGAAATAGCCCTGGGAATATCATTTGACGTTTTTATTGCATATGTACGCATACTGGGGAAAGCCTCGAATATCCAAATCTACAAACAATATAATAACAAAATTAGTAATTGTTAAATAATTAATTATAATTTTAGAAACATTATATAGAAACTCTTACCTTAAAGGCCCAAACAAAGCCTGACAAAGTGTATTTCGACCCATCGCCACGCAAACTTTTGCGGTCATCAAAGGCAGTAGACAACTTAGTCCAGGTAGCTTTCCATATATACGAACCCCACGGAAACAGATTCCATGCATTCAGGTCATCTACCAATATTATTAGCTCCCGAGGAATAGGTTGTCTGGCCTCTCTGCCTAAAAAGCCGGCATACACAAGTAGTAGAAGGCATACTCGGACAACATCGACGTCATCCATCCGAGTGAAACTAGCTTTCTTATTAAACAATTTCTTCAGGTCGTCGACGTGTAGGTTCGGCTTCTCCATTGACTCATCCGGAAAAACCCGGGATAACCATAATGGGCGGGTGATATGACGAGTGTACCGGCCTACATCATCGTGTCCGAATCGTAGACCAGTGATTAAGCAGAACTCCTTCCGCCCAAAACAAGTATACGCTGGTGGAAAATGAAACCATATCTCTTCCTCACCACGTTGTATACTGTCGGGTAGATTTGATGTCATGGTCTGAAGCCACAAATGGGTCAAATTAGCATCTCCACCCGGATGCTGTACTCTCAGCCATGGCCCGAAGCAGGTTTCCTCAAACAATTGTCTTTGTGCAGGTGAAAGCTTTGAAGCAATTGTAGTGGCTAGGCTAACTTTATTCCTTAATGTCAATGAAGCCGAAAAAAATTTCTACAAAAACAATAAACATACCAAGTTAGATATACCAAAAACTACACTGTGAAGATATACCAAAAACAATAAACATAAAAAGTAGTAGTTTATTCTTGAAACTAAAATTTGCAACACTGTTTTGTCTTTTGGTTGAAATGAAAATCGCAATGAGAGAATGACTGTCGCAACGAGATAAATGAAAATCGCAACGAGAGAAACGCAACGCGAAATGAAAATCGCAACGAGAGAATCGCAACGCGAAATGAAAATCGCAATGCGATTTTGGTTTCGCGTTGCGATTCTCTCGTTGCGATTTTCATTTCGCGTTGCGATTCTCTCGTTGCGATTTTCATTTTTCTCGTTGCAGATAGTCATTTTCACGTTGCGATTTTCATTATCTCGTTGCGACTCTTCTGCAAATTGAAACTTGAATGGATTGCATTACTTCAACCAAAAGACAGAACAAAGACAAAGACAAATACTAACTTGAAAATCGCAACGAGAGAATAGCAACGCGAAATGAAAATCGCAACGAGAGAATCGTAACGCGAAATGAAATCTAAGTGAAATGGTTAATCTATTATTGAAATGACCAGTAAACTTATCATCAGTTTCAATATGAAAAACCTACAATAATGCAAAAATTTCAAAATAAAAATAATTAAAAAAACTAACCCTCGGAGGTTGATTTTCCATTTCTGAATATTGTGAGGGATTTCTGACCGTGAATGGTTGTGAGGGATTTCGCCGGAGATGGGGACGGAAATCTTCGGAGATGGGGACGGATTTCGCCGTAGAGAGTGAGAGATGGAGATGGGGCTGAGTTGTGATTTTAGGTTTTAGGTTATGAGTTGCGATTACGGGATTTTGTCTTAATATTCGTTTTTGTAATTTGAAAATAAAATACGCGTAGCGATTATAATGGCGCTTTAAAAATCGCGTTGCGATTTACGGATACGCGTTGCGATTTTACGTATTGTCGTTGCGATTTACGGATACGCGTTGCGATATACGGATACGCATTGCGATTTACGGATACGCGTTGCGATTTACGGATACGCGTTGCGATTTACGGATACACGTTGCGATTTACGGATACGCGTTGCGATTTATGTGTTCGCGTTGCGATTTTCATATTCGCGTTGCGATTATGGAAAATCGCAATGCGAATTTGTACTATCGCATTGCGATTGTCAAGAATCGCGTTGCGATTTTGGAAACTGATTTGCGATTCTGGGGATCGCGTTGCGATTTTTATTTCGCGTTGCGATTTTGTTGGTCATTTTGGCAAATCCAAAAAAAGTTGGTTAAAATCGTATATTATAAGGCATTTTTGGTCACTGAGGCGATTTTCTCTTTTTTAAATTCTCTCGTTCTAACATACGTCCTACTAATATTTATCGAAATAGTACTTTTTCAATTGAGGTGACATAAAATCGTATCTCGGATATGTGTTTCACCTGGATTTTTATTGAGTCGGATATCACGATGTGTTTTATATGAGTTTTATTGAATCAAATGTCACGCTGATATTTCTTTTAATAATAAAATTATTATTTTTATTATTATGATAAATAATTAATATATTATGTAAAGTGTTTTGATTATAATTTAAGAATTATCAAATGTATTTTTTAAATGTGTGTTAAAGGTTGAGCGAATTTAGGTTTTAGTGTTATATGTTTCAGGGACTTTGGCATTCACCTATTCCACGCGACATTAATTGGATGAAATAATAGATGAAAACCAGCTTTGATCTTATTGTAGTTATAGGAAAAATGTATGAAATTATAATATTACACGTATTGTTATATATCTATTTTTTTATTATCGATCTATTAATTTTATCATTTAATTATTTAAATGTTATCAATCTAGTCATTTGTTATCAAAATTTAAAGAAAATATTGATGCATAAGTTAATAAAATTAATATAATTACACATTTAATCTTCAATAGTTATATATTTTATAAATTTAGTCTTACTTTTAATTTGTTTAATTTAACATTTTTTCTCTACTTAGAAGGTGAATTATTAAAATATTTTAAAATTAATAATTAATTTTTTATAATAAATTATATTAATTATTACATTAAATAAATATCACAAAATAATTTTTAAATAAAAATTTAAAAAAATTATTTAGGTGTACATACATTGAGAAATTATAGAAAATACAATTATATTTAAATATAATATTAATTACATAAGGGTTAACGGTTATGTGATGATAACAGAGCTGGACATTTTTTTCTATTGTGCTCGATGTTTCTACAATGCCCGCATCGTTTTTGTTCTGTTGACTTCTCGCGAATATCCATATCACAATGTATTCTAGTAGATTTTGGATGACCTGAGTCCCTCAAAAGCAATGGATCTGGTACAATTGTAAGCCAAGTTTGAATCTCATCTGGGTCTCTTTCGTTTCTTATGAACGGAAACTCAAATTCATATACCTTGAATACTTGTGAAAGTTGGTATACGGGATCAACATAATTTTTGTAGTCCAAATGCGAATGTGAGCAAGCTGCAATGACATGAGAACATGGATATTTGAGTGCTTGAAAGAAACCACAATCGCACCACCTCTATTGCAGATTAACTCTGAAAGAGTTAGCTTCAATCCCTTGCAACGGACGTGGCATTTCGGTTACACAAAACAATTCACGGGTGCGAGAAAAATTTGTAACCAACATCTCATTTGATGCATCCATTTTTTTCTATAAATCAGCTACTAGTCTTGGGTGGTAAATATGGTCGTTTTGCATCCAAGTAAGAGCTTGTCCACCGAGCTTTGCAAAGAGTTGACCAAACAAAAATAAGTCATTTTGACCAACGCCGTGATTGGTAAATGACGCGCCCCCTTTAAGGTTGAATTTATTACTTCAGCCAAGTTGGTTGTCATATGACCATAGCGATACCCCCCGTCATATGCATTTGTCCACATTTCTTTGCTGATGTTTATAATGTACTCGCACCCCTTCTTATTTTTGTCAAACAGCTCTTGTAACATAGACTCAAACCTTTGAGATAAGAGTTCGTAACCTAAGTCATTAGGAATATGTAATAGTTAATATGAAGTATAAATAAGTAATATGAAAATGATAGAAAAATTGGGAAAAAGTAACATACACATCCGCACGAATAACTAGCGTTCATCGTTCTTCTTGTATTTTCCGTAATAGTTTGCAGTAATATGACGGACACAATAACGATTTTGAACATGTGGAGGTCTATACATTGTACCCAAAGACTCAATTATTGCTTTTATCCCGGCTCCTCGGTCTGAAATAATGCATACTCGTTCCCTGGTGACAACATGTAAACGTAAATTTTTAAGGAAAAAAGCCCAGGACTCAGTGTCTTCTCCTTGAACGAGGACAAACACAACAGGAAGAATATTGCGGTTTCCATATTAGACTACAACCAATAATAAAACTTGCTTGTATTTCTCATACAAGAAAGTACCATCAATTTGGACAACTAATTTATAGTACTTGATTGCATTAATACACTGAGGGTAAGTCCAAAAGACATGGTAGAATTGGCAGCGATCGCGAACCACTTGATCATTCATGTAATGATGTTGAGTTTTGAACTCAACAATTGTCCCAGGATTGAGTCTTTGCACAACATGAAACCAACTGGGCAGTTCGTTGTAAGAGGAATCACATTCGCCATGAAGTTTGCAAATGGCATTATGTTTTGTCAACTAAGTTTTTTTATACGAGACGGTGTACTCATATTGTGACTGTATAGCACAAATTAACACTGCAACAGCTATATGAGAGCTTTGTTTCACAATGGGCATGATTGCTTGGCAAATAATGTTGGAGTCCAAGTTGGGATGATCTTGGTTTATACCTCTTGCACAACACGTATGAGACCGTTGTATCTGGTTAGTTCCCATAAGTTGTTCTTCCTCTTCCTCTTTGATACACGAGTTATCCATTGACATCTGTCGTTGACTGATGACTGAAGTCCATAGTTGCCAACATCAGAAAGATCCAGAAATTCAGGCTCCTACATTGCATCATAATCAGCACCATACATATGTGCAGGAAGTTCGGTTGGTGTTGTATTTATCGGAACGCCATCCCATCATCATCAGAATGTACGTTAAACTGTGGTGAGTCAAGTTCAACGAATAATCCCGTTTCAGCACCATCTGTACCTGGCTCCTGAAGAGGTTCTTCTGGTGGAGATGAGGGTTCCTCCGATAATCTAATGTTGAGGTCAAATAAGTTCCCGCTTACGTGTCCTCCACTTGAACTTGAGGCCATTATATCATGTGGGATGTGAATAGACTGTCGTCTCGATGGCATTTCCATATGTAAGTCAAAAACATTGGAAGATGAATATCTTTCCATAAGTAGAAGAGATGTTGCCATAGATTATTGGTGAAGCCACGTGGGTTGAGATCATAAACAGTTGCTGATGAATGTCTACCTATTGAACTTGATGGCATAACATCTGGCGTTGGATCCGCCATTAATAATGTGAAATCATTACATATCAGTTGCGTCGGGCTATCAACATGATCAACATGATATGCAATGCCAAAGTGAGAGGAATATGAGAGATCACGAGAAGTACGAACCTCAATAAAAGTGGCATACATTACAATAAGAGATTGTGAACTCCCCATATGAGCATCAACCATCATAGAAACATCATCATCGTTGGAAAGCTGAAATGATATATACATGAGTAGAAAAAGTTCAGTAGGAAATCTATATTGAAGTGAAGATAGTCTTCTCCGGCCAGCTACACGAATCTTTAACAAAATTTTTGTGATTAACTCCTCAAGAGTGATGTTTCTCTTCAAGGTTAAGGGGATATAATGATATGACTCAAAAACAACCCCATCTTCGCTTATTTAATTTCTCCATCATATAAAACAATAGCAGAAAGACGACTCATTTTCAGAAAATAGAGGAATGAGATTTTTGAGAAATTTAGAGTTTGAGAATTTGAAAGCTTGTGAACTGAAGTTTGTTTTGAAAGTCCATAATATGTTGCATATAATAGTGTCTATAACCGGGGTACTATTCACGTAAAGGCGTGTTCCCGGGGGCGCGCCTTCAATTATTTTGTCATAGAATATGTTATCATTGCCCTATTATGTCACTCATGTCCCCCGGGGGTACTATTCATGTCAGTACCTATTATTTATGAGGGGACTTGGCAAAGTGGTGAAAGCGCGTTCCCGGGGGCGCACCTTCGATTATTTTATCAGAGAATATGTTATCATTTCCCTATTATGTCACTCATGTCACCCGGGGGCACTATTCATGTCAGTGCCTATTATTTCTGAGGGGACTTGGCAAAGTGGTGAAAACGCGTTCCCGGGGGCGCGCCTTCAATTATTTTATCAGAGAATATATTATCATTATCCTATTATGTCACTCATGTCCCTCGGGGGCACTATTCATATCAATACCTATTATTTTTTAGAGGACTTGGCAAAGTGGTGAAAGCGCGTTCTCGGGGGGGGGAGCGCCTTCAATTATTTTGTCAGAGAATATGTTATCATTGCCCTATTATGTCACTCATGTCCTCCGGGGCACTATTTATGTCAGTACCTATAATTTCTAAGGGGACTTGGCAAAGTGGTGAAAGCGCGTTCCCGGGGACGCGCCTTCAATTATTTTGTCAGAGAATATGTTATCATTGCCCTATTATGTCACTCATGTCCCTCGGGGCACTATTCATGTCAGTACATATTATTTCTTAGGGGACTTGGCAAAGTGGTGAAAGCGCATTCCCGAGGGCGCGCCTTCAATTATTTTGTCAGAGAATATGTTATCATTGCCCTATTATGTCACTCATGTCCCCCGGTGGCACTATTTATGTCAGTATCTATTATTTCTGAGAGGACTTGGCAAAGTGGTGAAAGCATGTTCCCGGGGGCGAGCCTTCAATTATTTTGTCAGAGAATATGTTATCATTGCCCTATTATGTCACTCATGTCCCTCGGGGCACTATTCATATCAGTACCTATTATTTCTGAGGGGACTTGGCAAAGTGGTGAAAGCGCGTTCCCGGGGGCGCCTTCAATTATTTTGTCAGAGAATATGTTATAATTGCCCTATTATGTCACTCATATCCCCCGGGGCACTATTCATGTCAGTACCTATTATTTCTGAGGGGACTTGGCAAAGTGGTGAAAGCGCGTTCCCGGGGGCGCCTTCAATTATTTTGTCAGAGAATATGTTATAATTGTCCTATTATGTCACTCATGTCCCCCGGGGCACTATTTATGTCAGTACCTATTATTTCTGAGGGGACTTGGAAAAGTGGTGAAAGCGCGTTCCCGGGGGCGCGCCTTCAATTATTTTGTTAGAGAATATGTTATCATTGCTCTATTATGTCACTCATGTCCCCCGGGGAACTATAGATGGATGGTGAAATCAGGTAAATTATAACCAAAATTTAAGTTCTTTTTGGAATAGGCGCGCAAGTTAAGGATAAAATTATACATATGGATAAATTTAAGTTCATAACTTAAATTAAAATGTTATGTGAAGTTTGAATAAATTAGATAAAATATTATGAATAAATTGAATAAATGTTAAGTGATCAATTGATTGTTTGAATATATTGGATAAAATGTTATGGATAAATTGAATAAATGTGAAGTGATAAGTTGATCGTGACATTGAAATTATATGAAATGAGTATCGACATGTTTTTACGAATAAATATGAAGTGATAAGTTGGTTTTAATGTATATGTTTTAATGTATATGTTAAGGATAAAATCATGTGTATGGATAAATTTAATTTCAATTTAAGTACTGTGAACTATAATTGGAATATAACTTTTAATTTTGAATAATATTGGAATATTAAGTTGAATTTAATGTTAAATTTCGAATACCATAATTTGTATTTTAATTTTAAATTTCGAATACTATAATTTGTATATTAAAAACATGTAATGTTAAATTTGAATAAAAAAATATCATTAAAAATATTGTCTAACAACCATGAAACATTAAAATAACATAACCAAATTACATAAATTTATGAAATATAACTATTTAAATAACATTAACATAAAACTGGATCATCGATGTCGTCTTCTCGAATGAGTTCCACATGGCGGTGGTCATCTATTTTGCTGAGGATTTCTTCGTGGAACTTGTTCTTCAGCCTCCTCATCTTCACTATTATCATTGGCATTTTCTTCGGCTGGTGTTGTAGATGACGCTGAAGGGCCTGTATAAAATAACGACCATGGAGGAGTGTTACTAACAATCCCACCGCTCATAGAAAATTGAGAAAAATGTGAAAACATTGGCATCGATGTGTGTGATCCAGATGGAGATTGAGGTGTCTGTAGAGAATGACCACCAGCCAAATAAGATGCATATGAACCATATGTTGGATCATTAAACATAGTCGTATATATACCTTTATATGGTGTCATAAAACCCTGCAGGCTAGGCATGTAACCTAGCGGGCTATGAATGTAACCCTGAGGGATAGGAATGTAACCATGCGGAGATGACATATAAACTGGTGGGCTTGGCATATACCCTTGAGAAGATGGCATCTGAACTGGAGGGTTGGGCATCATCATCGGTGGATAGGGATGTTGTGGTGGGATTGATGCAGAACCGGTAGCGCCTTGTCTCCATCCATGAGTCGGGGGACGATGATATTGAGACGGTGGACGTCTCTCTCGGCGCCTAGGAATGTTAACCCCTCATGTTTCCGTCGAAAGTAGAAACGAATTTCCATTTTCATTAAACCAGTCCATATAGTTATCCGTAACCATATGACCAGTTTCAACGTAATATTGTCAAGGGGCCAACTATGCATACCAGTTCTCCCAAAGCTATTCTACCTCCATTAAACTCTGGCGGAGTAGCTCTAAGATACTCCATGCACATTGACTGCAAATCACCATCCGCAATACCACACATAATATTCCCATCGACGGGAAGCCCCAGATGCACAGAGACATCCTCCAATGTAATTGTAGCCTCTTCACATGGAAGATGAAATGTGTGTGTCTCGGGCCTCCACCTCTCAATCAATGCAGAAATTAAGACATGTTCGAGTTTGCAACCACCAATAATTGTTGCAATATACCCGAACCCAGCAGAAGACAAATATGGCAAAATACGTTGCGGTGTCAGTATACATGAGTTTTTAATAAAAGTCTCTAAAATACGATCATTTTCTTAAATAATATGCATTATAAAAATTTATAATTAATATAAATTCATTATAAATTTAAATTAAAAATAATAATAATAATAATAAATATTAACATTAATTATAAAAAATATTATCATATCACTAAAATGTATGGAGATATGGTTTGCATCCAATCACAACAGCATTTCACTTTCCATTATAACTGCAGACAAAAAAAATTAGTACAAAAAAATAATTAAATAATAAATTTAAATAAATAACAATTATATAAATATTATTTTAATAAAAAAATATTTATATAATTATATTACTATAAAATATAAAAACTATTTAAAAAAATACTAACTTAAAAATAAATTTCTTACCATTAATAAGAAATTTAAAACTCAAATAGTTGGAGAATTTGAGTTATATAAGAGATGAGAAGATGATTTTGGTGTGAAGAATGAGGGGATCGAGGGGTTTATATAGGGGATGAGGAGGGGTAGTTGGGGAAAATGGATGGGGGCATTTATGGCATTTAATGGAAGGCGCGTCTCCGAGGATGCACCTTCTCACGCGGCGCCCGATCTAACATAATCCCGTGAAAGCGCATCCCCGAGGATATGCCTTTCACACGTGACATCCGACTCATCATAAATCCAAGTAAAATACGTCTATAGGAATATATCACCTCAGTTGAAAGGATATTACTTCAAAAAAAATATTAATCAACTGGTGTTAAAATTAGAGAATTTCAAAAAAAAAAAAACGTTAGGTCAAATCGCCGTCTAAATTGGTGGTAGTGATGTATATCTGTGGAAGGAGAAGATTGGGGGTAGCTTTTTAGATCTTATATGGCATCCTCTCATTCCCATTATTGACCTTTTTGTCTTGTACCAAGATTGCTGTTTTCAATATTATAAAACTTTAAAAGATGAACTATACAAATAATATTTTTAGGGTGAATTATGTTCAGAGTTATTTTTATATTCCTACTAATCGGGTTTGATAATTAATTTAAAAATTAAATATATTTGATATTTTATATTATTGATTTATTTTTTGATAAAAAAATTTCACGTGACAATTAAAATTTAAAAAAAAAATCATTAAAAGAAAACACGTTGGGTGTCTTCTTCTTATTGTCCTTCAATACATCTCGAGGAAGCTCAGAAAGCATAGGGTTGCTTAATTTATCAATGGCCGGAGAACATGGATGTGGATTGCCTTTGGAATGAACCGATGTATCTTGCATAACCAAGGAGGTTAGGCATATGCTGGGTTCTGTGATTCTCTCACAAAACTAAGCATTTTCTAAACGATTTCTTGAATTTGGCACACAAATATATTTCCCAAACATGGCCGGAATACCTCTCATGGCCATAAACTTCAGCAGTTTTAGCCCCCGGAAACTTCCATTTCAACGACATCGAGGAATCACCTTGCTATATCGAGCAGGTACCAAGGATCATGTGAAGTCTGCAGCTCCATAACTTTTACATGAACTGCTTAACCATAAAAGGGCTCCACGTGCAACCCCACCTGGAGGAGCTTTCAAGTGTATATGCATTCAACATCACGTAAACCATCAAATGTGATTAAATAAATTACGATTTTGAAAATGTAACAGCCAAAGAAAATTATAACATTAGTACTAATTTACTAACTTGGGTAATGTGGCAGAGGAAGGGGCAATAATAAAAGATGGAAAGTTAGATGTGTTTAGGGTACCCTACAAAGATGGAGATTGGGGAGCTAAGGCATTTGCTGCACTCCTTTTATGAAGCAGGTTGTGAAACGTTGCTTTCAACCCTTATCCAAACACAGAGCCGTGACCGGCGAGCAAACCTTAATGGCGAAAAAGAAGAAGAAGAGTGCAAGACGTGGGTTTATTTTAATTTTTTAATTTTTAATAACAAACGAACTGATAATACAAAGAATCAAACACACTTAAATTTTAAATTGATGATCAAATTCGATCAGTTTAAAAATAAATGAGATTATTCGTATAGTTTATTTTATTTTTTATTTTCAATTTGATCGACTTTTATTTTCAGTTTGATCGACATTGATCACTGGTTTAAGAAGAAGATGAGTTGTCACGTAACACTTTGGTTAAGGGATTAACCAAGGTTAACGGTCGAAGAACTTAAACCGAACGGACTAATAATATAAGAGATTACATACACTTAATTTTTAAACCAGTGACCAAACTTAATTAGACTAAAAATAAAGGGGACTATTTATATAATTTACCTAATTTTAAACTATTATAACATTAAAATAAAAAAAATATAAAAAAATTTATTTTAATGTAAAACAAAATAAAAATAAATTTAATTTATATTTTTTAAATTTTAAAAATTTATTTAATATACAAGTTATTCATCTTGCTACACTTTAATTTCAAAAAAATTTAATTTTTTTAGATAAGTAGATTATATTATCCAAGAAGGAAGTACAACAACAAAAGTCTCATATGGGAGTATACACTATTTACAACAAAAAAGTTAATCTATACCCCAGTAATTACAAAGGTTAATATTAACTCTATCAATTCTATTTAGATTCATGTCGTTAAGTTTGATTCGAACAAAGTCTTTAATAACCCTTAAAACTTGATCAATCGTTCTCGACTCTCCTCTGAAAATTCTTCTGTTCCTTTCTTCCCAAACTGAATAGATAAAAGTAGTCCATGCTAATTACAAAATGATGATAAGAAGGGATTTACCCTTCCATTCAAGAACAACCCAATTAATCCTAGCTTCCCAAGTGTTGTGATTGTTACTCAAAGAAGTAAGACGCAAGATTGTGTTCCACAGTGAAGTAGCATAAGTACAGTGCACAAAGAGATGGTTTCTGTTTTCTGGAAACTCATTACATAAGATACACAAATCATCAGAAGCAATCCCCATTTTAATAAGCCTATCCCGTGTTGGAAATCTGTCAAGTATGGCAATCCAAGAGATAATACTGAGTTTAGGTATATGGAGAGGAAACCAGACTATTCTGTGCCAAGGAACCTTAGTTTTGTGAACTCTCAGTTTCTCCCATAAATCTCTTGTCCTCATTAAACCATAATTAAGAAGGGGCAAAGCTTCACTCTTTAGTCTGATAAGTTTCCTAAAACACCAGCTAAAATATGGGCATTCATTAATTTAAGTGAAGCTTTTACTTTTAATGACATAACAGTGAACCCATGCTACCCAAAGAGATCCCTGACCAGCAAGTAATTTCCGGATTAGGTGAACCATGCAAGTTTTGTTCCAAGAACTAATATTTTTTAACCCTACTCCACCTTATGATTTGGGGCAGCAGATTTTGTCCCAACTGATCCTTGCACCTGAAGCCGCTATATCATAACCTTTCCAAAGAAACTTAGAGCATAGTTGTTCAAGACGTTTAACAACTTTTTGGGGAAGGATAAATTACCTACACTAGAAGTTCCAAAAGTTGACAACACTGTATAAAACAATTTTTATAAGCTCGAGTCTACCAGCATAGCTCAAGAATTTTCCAGCCCAATTATGAAGTCTCTGCTTAATGTTGTCAATAAGAGGCAAGCAGTCTTTTTCATTTAATTTCCTAGTGACAAGAGGAACTCCAAGATATCTAATAGATAAAAAACCATGTTTGAACCCAGTAGCAGATTTAATAATATCCAGGTTTCTAGCAGAGATACCAGCAGAATAAAGTTCAGTTTTGCTAACATTTAGCTTTAGGCCAGACAAATCATAAAAGTGATTTAGCACAGTCATGACTCCAACAATAGATTCCAGATTGCCTTTACAAAATATTAGAAGGTCATCTGCAAAAGATAAATGGGTAATGCGAATTTGTTTACATTTAGGATGGTACACAAATAATCCTCTAGCAGCAAGATAAGAAATCCCAATGAAGAGAGTCAAAGGCTTTTTGAAGGTCAAACTTAAGAGCACATCTTGGAGAAATAATTTTCCTATCATAACCTTTTACTAATTCTTGAGCAAAAAAAGTGTTGTCAATGATAGATCTTCTTTTCACAAAAACTGTTTGGTTAAGGGAAATAAGATTTGGCAGCAGAACATTTAACCTTTTGACAAGAATTTTTGTGATAGATTTGTACACCACAGAACAACAAGAAATAGGCCTATAATCCTTGACTTTGCTTGGGTTTTGAATTTTTGGAATTAAGGATATTACGGTAGAGTTGAAAGCTGGAATAATAAGAGACTCTTGGAAGAAATATTTGACAGCATTAATAACATCTTCACCAACCATAGACCAAGATTTCTTGAAAAATAGAGGGGTGTATTTTTGTGATAGATTTGTACACCACAGAACAACAAGAAATAGGCCTATAATCCTTGACTTTGCTTGGGTTTTGAATTTTTGGAATTAAGGATATTACGGTAGAGTTGAAAGCTGGAATAATAAGAGACTCTTGGAAGAAATATTTGACAGCATTAATAACATCTTCACCAACCATAGACCAAGATTTCTTGAAAAATAGAGGGGTGTAACCATCAGGGTTAGGAGCTTTGTCATTCCCTTGGTTAAAAAAGCCTCCTTGATATCTTCATTAGTGACAGGTTTAATAAGGTCAGAAACAACTTCATTAGGAATGTTATAGTTCAGAAGGCTCTTAAGGTAATCATGATCAGATGAGATAACCTTAGGATCAGAAGAACCTAATTGAGTCTTGAAATAATCAATGGTTTCAGAAGTCATTTCAGCATAAGTTTCAAGCCTTTTACCTTCATTGTTTACAAGAATTCTGATAGTATCTCTTTTATTCTTTGAAGCAATGGCAGAATGGAAAAGTTTGGAGCATTTATTACCTTCTTTAATCTACTGAATTTTGGCTTTCTGTTTTAGAAACAGATATTCAGAGGCTTCAAGATCAATCAGTTCCCTCTAAGTTAAGAATTCCTTTTCCATAGAGGAAATACCATTGAGGGTGTCAATCTGGATTTTTTTTAACCCAGTCTTCTTTTGTCTAACTCTAGCAGAAATATCACTAAAGTGATTTTTATTTAAGTCCTTCAAGCTAGGTTTAAGACGTTTGAGCTTTGTGTATAAATTCTGCATAGGATTACCATAACAAGGCTGCTACCAGGAGAAATTAATAACTTCAAGAAAATTAGAGTGAGAAGCCCAAAAGTTGAAAAATTTAAATGGTTTTGGTATGTTTGTATGATTCTCTTTATTGATCCAAACCAAACCCATACAGTGGTCAGAAGGTCCTGGGGCAGTGAATTCAACAAAAGAATTATGAAAAGTAGTAGCCCAAGGAGAATTTATAAGAATCCTATCAAGTTTCCTTGCAAGGAATGAGTCTTTTTGTTTGTTGCTCCAAGTGAATGTTGAGCCAAAATAAGGGTGATCTTGTAGGAAAAGATCTTGAATAACATTTTGGAAATCAATCATATCAGATGAGAGGTAAGGTCCAAGGAGATCAAAATCAGAGCTTTTATTAATCTAGAAAAATAATTATAATGACTTTATATTTAACACCAGGACCGATCCTGATCATTTCTAGGCTCGGGACGAAAATAAAAAAATGGACCTCTAATATAAAAATATTTAAGAAATATATAATATAATTTTTTATTAAATTAAACAAATAGTAATTCATTACAATATAAAAGATGTCAAAAAATATATTTTAACATACAAATACTCTTAAAAAAATTACACTCGAACATTTCTTGATGCATAACTATTGTTGATAGTGTTAGCATCAATGTTTTCCAACAAATTTTTCTCAATACATAACATATCATTTGAAAATAAAAGAAGGATCTTATCTAGAATTTGAAAAATATATAACAATTAAAAGAAAGAATTTGAAAATGTGATCTACTTAAAATTTTAAGAACAATCTTCAATATGATTCAAGTACCACAATTGATGATAAACAATTATGACTTTATGTGTGTGAAAAATATGATAAATTAAAAAAAAAAACTACCATTAAATTTTGAAGAAAAAATAGCTTTAATAAAATTTTTCATTGATATGAAAAATCGGGAAAGAGATTTGGTGAATTCACGATGGGAATTTAGAAAGACCAAAATTAAATAGATTCAATTGATTTTTTTTTTAGTTTAGGGAAATAAATTTTGAATTTGAATTTTATGAGAAGAACAATTTATCAACGTTAATATAAAATTCAATGATGACAATTGACACCTTAATAAATCCATGGCCCTCATTATTTTATTAGGTAAATTATGTATTTAGTACATAAACTATCGGTTTTAGTTTGTTTTAGTTCCTAAACTTTCAATTTTTTCAAAACCATACATAAAGTTTAGTTTTTGTTTCATTTTAGTACACACCATTGAAAACTTTAGTTTTTTTATTTTATTTTTTTTACTCCAACCAAAATTTAAAGTTAAGTTTTAAAAAAATTCAAAACTCTTTAGGTACTAAAACAAACCAAAATTGATAGTTCATATACTAAACATGTTAAGTTTTTAACGACGAGTATTAAAATAAAATAAAAACTAAATGTTAGAAATAATTTTAAAAAAATTAAAATTTAAATACTAAAATAGATCAAAGCCGAAAGTTTAGGTACTAAATGTATATTTTTATCCTATTTTATTTTACAATTTTTTAATTTATTATCAAAAAATCAAAAAAAATTATACTATAGAAAAATTTAATTTATGGGCCCTAAATGTGTGCCCTTCTACCCTGGCTCAGGGTCAGCCCTATCTAACACAATGAACTAAAATTACTATAAATACCCTTAACATGACCTATAAAAGGATTAGAATGTCTATTATTCTACATAATTTTCTCTCATTTTTTACTCTGGTCATTAATTTCCTCTATTTAGTGACTCCCTATTTAAACTAGAAAAGATACGACCAACGAAATAAACTTATTCCTATCTACGTATCTTATTTAGATCTTGTGCTTTTAGATTGGGTCATTTGGAATTCAATTTTCCTTTTAATCCTTCCTCGAATCATTTTAACTTTTTTAGTTCAATCTACTAAAATCAGGTTGAATTTGAACTAGACAAATCATTTATAAAAAAAATAAATAACCAGGAACATTATTTATTTATTTATTTATTTCAATTGGCTTTGGGTGTGGTTTTTTTCTCAGTTAGAATGTTATCATAGGTAATTTGGTAAAAAACTTCAAACCTTTTTTTTAATAAAATCAGTATATTTTTTTATTCGAATTTGTACGGGTTTTCTGGATGTATTCATTACGTACAAGACAAATAATTGGTACACTTTTAATATATACGCAACGCTGCAAATAAGACACAGGTTTCTATAATTGAAAGCAAAGTAGTGTAGCTGAAGCTTATAAAAAAAAGTGAGTTAAAAAAACAATCACTTCCCAAAGCTAAAGTGTATGGAAATATAATACTCGAATAACAACAAAAAACAAAATTTGATTGAGAGATTTGTGAACTCAAGGATTGTTCCTGTTCAAACTCGGTTGTATGCAACAGTTTTGCTGAAGAGACGACGGATATAGAAAACTTGTAGTACACTTGCAGCCACCAGCAGAATGTATTCTCCTACTGTGTATCCTATTACGCTCTTTCTTGTGCTTTCATTTGCTGCACCAATCACCATCAACTATGCTTATCAGACATTTACAAAAATGTTATTATCATGCTGCAAATGCACTAAAATGACACGTTTCATGGTATTTACCATCAAGTAAGTGCATTTTGTCACATCCATGGATTTTAGTCAGAATTGGCGACTATGGTGGCTGGAAAGAATCTAGTCCATGATAATGGCAAAGTTGACAATACTCTAGATCTCATGCAGGTGAAGGTCAAGGTCGGTGGTGACATTGCAGCAGAGCAATGAGAAATGAACAAAAAGCATATTTAAATGACAAAACGACTCATCGGCACGAAGATCTAGTGTGCCTAGAATATTGTTTCTCCTAGAGGATCTCGATTCGTGCGGCTACGCTTGTAGGATGTGTGTGCATTGTCAATGGACTAAAAAAATTCTGAACAGATACAAACTTATAATCACCTCAGACTATTTAAAAAAAATTAATGTATCCCTAGATAATACTAGTGCTAGCTAGAAAATTAATATTGAAATAACGTAGTACTCCATAATTATAAGTCTCAACTTACTATGACGATGCAAAGTATCGCGAGCTTTCAAGTACTTTTGTTCTGCTGTAACAGACTCCAAAGCCTCTCTCAGCTTAGCAATTTTAACAATAATTGGGTTCAAATGTTCTGTAACAAAGAGAACCAAGAAGAAGAAAATGATCAAATGTGAGGGAAAACAAAATACTAGTATGTGGTGTTCATCTGCAAACATGGGAGAAAAATCGTCAATTTAAATGCTAGTAACAGGCTAACAGCCATTAACAGCTTTGCCTACAAATAAATTAGACATAAAAATACACCAACAAGAAGATAACAGACCATCTTTTGCAAGATCATGCTCAGAGGGGATATGGCCGATATGAATATGGAAAGCAACGGTCTCCGGTGTCTTGTAGGCATTGTGAAAGCAAAACTTGTACATTCCACTTAGTGGGGCACTGAATTCAAACTTGTCCCCTGCTGTCCCCTTCATACTGTGAATTATATTACCCCCAGGCGCAGTTACCTGCATTCAATCAAATATAAGAAGACAGATTATGCTAAATCCAGTGATGGACGGGACCAGGATGATCGTCTTTTGAAAATTTTATAATATAATGTTTGAATAAACATTGTCTTTCAAAAGCAACTTTTAACTATAATTCTGATTAATTAAATCTTAAATAAAAAATTTTAAAAACAAAAATCAATTTTATTAAAAAAGGATTCTGGAAATAATACTGAAACACAAGCGCCTATAATTCAACAGAACTACACAGCCCATAAGATGCGGCTCTATGAAAATTTTAATTTTTCATATAATTTTTCATATAATTTTTCATATTTTTTATATTATATAAATTTATCTACCACCCTAAAATTTTATATTCGTACCTAAATGAACCTAAACAATAAGCCCCTATCAAGCACACTGAAAGCGTATTACATTACCTACACACCATTAGAATCAAACACCAACAAGTCGTTGAATACAATTTTACAAATTCAAAACCATCCTAATATATATATATAAGTGAATTCTCGAAGTTCATAAAGTAAACCAACACTTACCCAAATTGAATTAAAATATGCAAATATCCCAATAAAAAAACAACCATCAACGATTGGAATTCGAGACCCAGACATAAAAAACAATTGAAAAGAGAGCCATAAAAAAGGGACCCATATAGCAAATCAATGCAAATTTCACGAGGAAAAAAAGGATCGAAATTAGAGATCGGGTAAAATATACTTACGACGAAATCAATGCCGGGATGATCAGAGCTCCAGAAAATATCGTGGTCGACGACAACAAAGTTACCAGAAATCGTGTCGCCTTCGTAAAGCACGTATTCGTAAACGCATTCAATGTCGGTAACGGTCACAGAAAGCGAGGAACCGTTACCCGCCCAATTCAAAAGAAGAAAACACATCAACGCCCACATGTCCCCCCTTCTCTTCTCCATATTTTTTTCCAGAATTTTGATCTCAAGGGATTCTTTTCCCCCTGATTTGATTCCCAACGACTTGTAATCTCGTAAAGAAATTAAACACCTCTACTTTTATTTATTTTTTTATTTTAGAGTTTCACGACTGTCTCGGTATCATTGAGAACCACATCCAAAAAATATATATATGGAAACTATATTTAAAGACACTAAATTATGTTTAGATCACTATTTATTTTTAAATTTTTTAAAACTATAAAGAAAAGAGATTAAACATTCAAAACATTAATTATTATTAAGTGATGATATGATATGTTAGAAGAAAATTTCTTGATTTACCATGATTGAGATGATGGAAAAACATGTTAGAAATATTATTTGGATCTTTATGCTATTAGGTGCTTCATGTAAAATGCATCTAACACTAATATGCTCTCTACAGAATTTTTAACACATATGTGAAAAGACAAATAAAAAATAAATTAATTTAGAATGATGAGACCATAAATTCTTTAAATAAAATAATTCTAATATTTATATTTATCACTATAATATTTAAAAGACTTTTCAATATTTTCCCAATTGAATTACTAACCGGTTAACTGGTGCCTTCCTCAATCAAGCTCTAATAAAATGATAGTTTTGATATTTTTTTACAAGTGATTAAAACAATTAGCTATCGATTGATTATTCCTGTTAATCAATTTAACTTTATCTAAATACTTTAATATTAATTTTTAAAAAAGTTTTATCACGCAATTTTCTATCCATAACAATCAAAATAATAGTGATATTATTATTTATTAAAATATTATAAAATTTAGGGTAAACTATATCATTGACCACTCAACTATGTAGCCCTTTTACTTTCATCACTGATCTTTCAACTTTATCAATTAGACCACCTAACTATTTACTTGTTGTTAATCAAGCCACTTGTCGTTAACAGTTGGCAGAAATGATGACGTGGCAGTTAACGAAATTGACATAATTCTATATTTAGTCCTCAATACTTATATATTCTATTAATTTGATCCTAATTTTAATTTAATTTAATAAATTTAATCATCTAATCATATTACAACACGTGTCACAACATGAATGGGAGATATTTTTGAAATTTAATTATTTTATTCAATCAAACGGTGACACATGTCACCATCAGATTGAATGAAAAATTAGTATTAGAGGAAAGATTCACGCAAAAGGGGTGGGTGGGATTTGAACCCACACTTAATGGGATAAATATCAAATCGGTTCTAAAACGCAACATATAAAATATAAAATAATGTAAAAATGGCAGAAAAAATAAAGTTAAGAGAGGAAGTAATAATTTTTTTAATAATATCATATATATATATATATATATGTATGTATGTATGTATATATTTACTAACAAATATATCATTTTATTTGATAAATTTAACAATAACTTATATATAATCATTACATTTTTTAAATTTCAGTAATAATTTTAATTTTTTTTACTAATAACTTAACACACACACATATATATATATATATATATATATATATATATATATATATCAATTTTTATTGAAAGTATATGAAATTATTTGATAACATTAAGAATAATTTATATATACAATCATCAAATTAAATCTTTTTAACTTAATTTCAAATAATTTGATATATTTGTTAGTAAAAAAATAGTTATATATATATATATATATGAGATTATTAAAAAAATTAAAATTATTACTTCTTTTCTTAACTTTCTTTTTTTTCTGCCATTTTTACACTATTTTATATTTCATATGTTGTGTTTTGGAAACAATTAGGGATTGTGGTTTGAGTGTTGATGTTTATCTTAGTAGATGTGGGTTCGAATCTCAGCCACACCTTTTGCGTGAATCTTTCCTCTAATATCAATTTATGTCAATTTCGTTAACTGTCACATCAATATTTCCATCAACTGTTAACGGCAAGTGACTTGATTGTCAATAATTAAATAGTTAGGTGGTATGTTTGACAAAATTGAAAGATCAGTGATAAAAGTAAAAGTGCTACATAGTTGAGTGGTCAATGATATAGTTTACCCTAAAATTTAATGAAAAATCATATTTCAAATGATTCAAAATTCTCTAAAAACTCGTGACTGTTATCTTAAACTTCAACGCGTCTCATATACCTAAATAGAAAAACCCTAGCCGCTCTCTCTTTCTTTTTGTGCTATTTTTTACAGATCAAATCAACTTTTTCTTATTTGATTTTGTTTAACTGACGACAACACTAATTTTAATACTGTTGCCAATCGTCAGCTGTATTTTCTCTTTGTTTTTTTAGTTTTTTAGGAATAATTAAGTCTTTAATGTTTATCTATGTCTTTTGGCATTTTTTGATTTTTTGATCGTTGCTTTTCGTTTATGTTTTTCTAGGGTTGGATTTGACATCAACGACTGATTAAGATGACGCTTATTGATTATCATGTTGATATTCCCAGCTTTGGACACTCAGATTGATTTGGATACGCATTGTGTTCGTGAATAATTTTATCGTGTTGTTTGACCTTGATTTGTGATTTATCGATAATCTTTCAATAATTTCATCCTTTTTTTGGTTCGTCAGTCGATGCAATCAAATTTTTTATATCTTTATTTTGTTCGAGTATTTTGATTAGGTTCTTAACATTTTCTTTCTTTGGTCCTTAGTTTTTGTATCAATGGTTATAGGAAAATGTCCTAATTATAATTTAGTTTACACTTACAATTATACTTGTAAATCTTTATTATAATTCTAGATATTTTCTATTTTTAATAAAACCAAGGGTTTCTATAAATAAATAAAAAACTTCAACGTTCTCATATTTTGCATAACTTTTAAAATTATACAGAATAATTTTAAAGTTGTTTGCATAAGGTACACAATATTAAATATGTAAATTTTAACTAATATAACTAATTTTTCAAATTCAGAACTTTATTATTCAATCGATAAGACATACTTTACCAACGCAGGTGCGGGAACCTCGAGCGTAGCTGAGTTATAAAGTCTAATGAAATTGAAAGTAAGAAGCAGATACAGATAATGTAATTAACACAAAATATACATACATATCAAGGTTAAAAGCAAAGCATTGCTTGCCGCTACAACTGGCTCTCTTCTATATCTTAGAGCCAAGAAGAGATCTCAACATCAGAAACAAGAAATTCCCGAAGATGATCCTCCTCAGCATCGCAAAGTACAAAATTGATCAAACAACTCCATCATATACCATTCACAACATATATAGGTGCATATATGAAGGCATGTCAAAGGCTCTCTCCAGTTACTTTCCCTCTCTCCTATGTCCGCTATGGGTAATGCACCTAAAGAACATCTCTCTTTACTTAAGCCCCAATAAATTAGTATGATGATGCATAAAAGGCACATTTGACTCGGTGTTCTTTACCACCTGCATGGAAATTAAAACATAATGTATGATTCCACACCCCATACTCCAAAGGCTGACCGGAGAGTAAACTATATGAATAATTTACGAGCAATTAGATATAAACATTATCCAAATCAAATAAATACGTAACTTGGACATTCCCCAAATAGAACTGCAACTAAATCATTTCACAAGGTTGACAATATCATGGTGGTCTCTTGTAACTTGAAATCTAACATAATTCTAATACTAATATGCGTGTGTTCGTGCGTCAATACAGGCATCCATCAGCTGCAGTTTTTACAAAAACCAGACATTTGCTCATTTATATGACTGTATCGAGTATAGTGCAGTACTAGGTATGAATACAAATTAAGTAGCATATTTATATCACTAAAATATATCGAAGTTAAATTCAAAACTTACTTTCATCATTGAGATCTACAGAAAGATTCACAAGCTTTGCTTGGTTGTCAGATGAGCTACAAAATGCATGTGGCACTGTAGATTGTGGCGGAGAACTTGTTCCACTCCGACTTGATTGTTCATTTGAGTAGTGAGTTCCTATCAGCTGGCTCAGATGCATCTCAAAGCTAGAAGAAGTTTGTCCTGCATGCTTCCTGCCTTTAAAAAATCTTCCCCTAACAGAAACATAATCCAGAAAGAAATTTAAAGGGTTAATACACAAATTGGTCGTTGAAGCATACCCCTTTCATGATTTTGCACCTGAAGAAAAATTTTCATCGTTAGATACCTAAATCTATCAAACAAGAGTTGTCCAAGTGAGTAACATCATACATAAATGCCAACGTAGCTCAACTGATAAATGGTCATATGCCAAGGTGAAACACAACAGCATTTCCAGGCCAGCAAATTTTTGTCATACTTTAAAATAATAAATTAAAAATTTTGGACTAAAAGGTTAAATAAAAAATCTAGGAAAAGAAGAGAGAGAGAGGAGTAGTTGGCAAGATTGGAGGCAGGCTGGGGAAGAAAAGTGCAAGAGGAGAGTGAAGAAGATAGAGGGCAAGGCGGCTGCAGCGGCTGATTGATAGCTGGTCTACCTTGGGCTGGCCATTACCCTGTCTGATTCCTTCCCCTTTTCCCTTTCTCTGTCTGATTCCTTCCCCGTTTTTCCAGGTTTTTCTTTTCATCCTCTTAAGATAGTTTTTAAAAAATTAAAAAAAAATCCAATCCAAATGATATTATTTATATTTAGTTTTCTAATTCAAAAGAATAAAATTAAAATTAAAACAAATAAACTTGATAATAAAAATAAAATAAAATTTTGCTAATGTGTGAAATTGATCACGTGTCACATTTTTATATTGGTAAAAATCTAACATGTCAGTAAAAGCTTATGGTCGATGATTAACATGACTGACAGAAGTAAATTTTGGATACTTAATCGTAATTTTTTAATTCAGACACTAAACCATGAAAAAAAGATATAGCTTAGCAGATACGTTGTTTATTAGTCCATATTTAAAACTTAAAAATTGAAATGCAGTAGCTTGACAGGTGTAGCAACTTGAGATTAGGGCTACATTTAGTAAATGATATCTTAGGTAAAATATAGATACCTGTCTTTTCGCTTTTCAAGATATCGCTGCAATGATACTTTTCTGTTCATCTGCCCATCTATATCTTAAGACCGAGCAGCAAGTGTTACAACAGGAAATAAAGAACCAATAATCATATGTTATCAAGCAGTAAAAAAGAACTTTTATTTCCCCAATCATCAATGGAGTATCATGAATGCCCCAAGGTATTAACTGAGATATTTTCAAGCAACCATTTGAATATGCTTTTCAAGAGTTCATTTATACTGACCATGACTAACATGATCACTTCCTTTTATGTTGCATAAAAAAGTGGGAACTAACTCCAGAACTGCAGAATTGAGCTTCATAATGATGACTAAAAAATAAGGATCAGTCTCCTCCATCACCTTGCTAGGTCATAGGCATTCTTTTCGGGTTTTATCTATAACCAAGTATATACCTCAGAAAATAGGTAAAGTTCATAGTAGATAAAACATAGTGTTTTATCTCTTAGGCAATTTCTCCACATTTGAGATAATTCATCATGATAATGGACCGCTTGGCTAGACCCTAGCATTTGGCTTCAAAATATAGTCACTGAAATTCAAAGATCTTTTTCTATTCAAGTTATTTATACTCTAGGAAACAAGAGCTATGATAGCATTTACACATTAAAGAGCACTATAAAAACTATAAATGAGGGGGGTGGGGAATGCCATACCAGAGTCACGACTGATGTTTCCTTTTTCCCTAAACTGCTGCTGGTATTCTATCATCTTTCCTGCAAAAGCAATAATCACAATCATTAGATTATCACCAAGTTAGTTAATTCAGCATTAAGATTTAAAAAAATGGTCAACCATGTAATGGTATTGGATTAACTACAACTCAGCATTCAAGTATGTGCCACTCTAATGCCAATACAATATTTTTGTGTTTAGTATAAGATCCAAAATTTTTACACACTGCATCTAGCTCTTTATACACATACAATTTGAAGGGAAGAAATACAATCTACAAAAATCATGCCCACAGGAAATCATAAAAGAGATAAAAGTCAGTTTCCTTCTATATAGATAGCAAAGAGATATGTTTCAAGTGCAAACAGATTATGCTAATCTGCTCCAAGGGTTTTCTTTTCTATAATCAGAAATGCTAATCTGCTACAGTTAAAGTATAGCATAGATATTTTTCAATACCATAATTTGCTTCCTTGCAATGGCCAAATAAAGCAATTCATTTAACCATTTGAAGACACTAACCAGTTTGAATGGTATGAGAGTTCAAGGCAGTAGAAGCAACAAGGTTATTTTTGTCTCCAGCTTCTTGTACATGGCCGATAAAGGACCTAAGGTCAGCGTTGTCCCGGGTAAAATCAATAGGAGAAGCTGCAAGATGCATGATTTCGTGTGCCTACAAACTCATATTTGGATGCATTGGAAGAAGGCCAACAAGCATTGTTCTCCAGGTACATATCCACAAAAAGGAGGAAGCTTCATTACCTTAGCAAGCGGTACTCCATCATACACATCGATCTTTCCACAGTAAAAAATCGTCATTTGCCCACCCAGCTCATTTGTTTCACACTGATTTCTGTCAAACAATGCTTCCATTGAGAGCCTAAACTAAAGAATACACACAAGAGTATACAACCATGCATTACCTTGTAAATCCAAATTGAATGTAATTAACACAGCCTATCCATATATACATACATATATGTTGAAGCAAGTTGTTACTGTTAGCCTTGACCATATTACCAGTGTTAAGGTAATATCCACACAAAATACAAAATTATACTCTCGACATTTAACATTCTATAGATTCATTTCCATAGATTAACTGAAGGGAAAGATGATAGCACTGCAGGATTTTCCATAAAGGCGGAACTACTCTAAGCCGAATGAAAATTTTAGAGAGTCAATAAATATTATTCCTTCTGAAAACCCAATTATTCAATTGCATCTATGTAAAACATATAAATGAATAAATAGACTGTAAAATACAAGTACATCAATACCAAAGAAACCGGATAAAACCATCAATTCAAAGTACACTTAAGGATAGGAAATAGAATTAAACCTAGGAGAACGAATCTTCTTATCCTTTTCACCGCCCTGACAACTCATCTCCACCACCGGAGCAGTTTTCAAAGGACCTTCTTCTCCAACGACGATTTCTTTTGCTGAATTACCAGAATTTGAAGCTAGCTAAAAATAGCATTCCAAGATCATTATCTACTTATCCAAATAACAATTGTAAACAAACAGTACAAAAAAGTAGAAATACATGAAAGAGGAGTGAACTCACATCATGCGCCACTACATTTTGCGGAGGAACTGGTGGAGGAGGTGGACAAAGGACGATTTTCCGGAGAGCACAGGCGGTGGAATCTTCGTTGTTTTCCAACAATGCCTTGAGCGAAATCACTTGCTGAATTGCCTGCGATTTGTTCCATGACGGTCTTCGCATCCCTGTCAAGGTTTATTTATTACATATTATTCATGTCCCTCCATGTTTCGCGGTCTTCTAGATACGGTTAAGAAAAAAGAAAATAACGATGAAAACCAAAAGAGAGGGGGATGTCTAAGGAAAAGCACCTTTTTCTTTGAGGAATTTGCGACAATCTTCGCGAGTGAGTTGAGAAATGTCTTCTTCGGTTAATTGGATGAGGGGTTTATTAAGTATCGAACTGAATGATACCGTTGTAGTCGCCTCTGTCCTTACCACAGCCTCCATCTAACCGTCGCCGGAAAACTCAAAATAGTGGCATCACTTTCTCTTGCTAAAGTACAAAGGGGAAAAGGCTAATAAAAAACAAGGAAAAATAAGGGAAAATATATATATCGTAAATAATTCAAACGAAACAAATTTAGAGAAATATAAGTGTTTAAAAATTAATTTAAGTACAACCTCATCTTGTGTGATAAAGAAATTTATATTATTCAAGTCTTGAGTTCAAGTATAAAAATTATTATTATTATTTCTTAAACTTTTTTAAATTAATCAAAAAATTAATTAATTAATTTAAGGTCTATGTTAATTATTACAAAATTTCTAAATTCATCGTAAAGAAATTATGAGTTCTATAGAATATAATAAATAATTAAAATTCATCACGAAAAAAAATTATATATTTGTCGTCTAATGATGAGCTTTATTTTTTAATATATTTTTTTAAACTCATCTCCAAACAAAATTTGAACGGTTGTACTTTTCAAAACTTTTGTTCCTCACCCATAATATTTTCCAAATTTTGTTCTCTTTTATGTGTTAATTGTCAATATTTATTACTTAACACACAAGAGTGTGTTTTTATTTTAATTAATAAAATATTATATTCTATGTTTCTTTCAACTTAAATTCATAAGTATCTAAAATTTATTATTTTTCATAATATAATTAAAATAATAATAATAATAATAATAATAATAATATATGTTCCATTAAACTTTTAATTTGTTCTATCATTTAGGAATAATAGTATCGTGAATCAAATGAATATCGTTAGAAAAAATAATCAATATATATTAATAGGGATAGACATTTAATTTGAGTCAGGCGGATTTTCATCCAATCCTACTGGGTCAAAGTTTTTTAAAATCAGAGTTAGGTCAGGTTAGATTGTGATACACGAGAAAGAATATCAAATTCGAGTTGGAATCGGATTTAAAGTAAAAATATCCAACCCGATCTGATTTAATATAATTATAAATTAATATTTAAAATATTTACAAAAATAACATTATATATATGATGTGATCCTGCCGAGCACCAAAATCGTTCAGAGCATCCTCACAACTTTGAAATTCTTCCAAGTTGATTCTAATGGAGTTCTTCCTTATTTCATTATTTATTGGCTTATTTATGCATTACATGTGACATATACATGATTTGACACCTTAGATTATACTTTAATATTCATATGTTTTCATTTACTTGCATTGATATTCATGCATATCCTATGATATCAAATATTTACTTAGCTTAATTCATGCATTTGTTATGTTTCACATTGTTAAAATAAGCTTGCATATCATTTGCATAATTATCATAAGCATGCGACATATTATCATTGCATTCCTAGCTCATTATCTATCTAAGTACTTGTTTGCATGCTTTACCTAGGTACATTGGAAGCTAAGGCAACTTATGGCAGCTCATGGACTTAGCTGAAAGAAGCTGAACTTAGCTGGAGTGTAGCTGAGTTGAAGACTAAAGGCAGCTGGAGGTAGCTGAAGTGTTAGTTGAGTAGTTGGAGTGACACTAGCTAGCTATATAATTTTATTGCTTGTTTAGTGTTGTATCTATAAGCCGATTATTATGTGTATTTTTCTTCTTTGAGTGATATTATAATTCTTGTTAGCTGAAATGCTACTTCGTTCATTTGATAAACTGTTAAAAACCTGATATATTAAATTGGCTTAAACTCAAAATAAACCCTTTTTGATTAAGTCCCTAAGCTATTTTTTGGTCAAAAATAAATCCTTAAACTATTATATGTAAACATTATAATTATCTAAACTATTTTTTTGGTCAAAATAAGCTCCTAAACTATGCTCCTTTTTTGCTTTTTAAGTCACTCCCTACACTATTTTTGGCCAAAACAAGTGCCAAATTGTCTGACATGTCAACATCTCACTGGTCAAAAGAATTTTTTCTAACTGAAAATATGACAATACTTGGAACTACTATATATATAATAGTTTAAGGAATTCTTTTGAACGAAAAATAGTTTATGGACTTAAATAAAAAGGGATACATAGTTCAGGGGCTTATTTTTGCTTTATGCCAATTATATTATCAAGCAAATTGGCTCTGCAATGGTTGAAGTTCTAGTTTGTGCTGTGTCTGGTATGAAACCTCAATTCATGACCTTTTACTTCATGGATACCAAGAGGAGGATGTAACAGTTGATTATGATAGAAACTGTGGGAAACTATACGATTACCTTTCAAAGGATCAGTTTTGATAAATTATTAACTTATTTTTTCCTTGGTTCTTTTTAGTTTTGCGTTATTGGTCCGCATAAGTTATTTAGAGACTTTGGTTCCATTTATGCCATCTGGGTTTGAGACCTTGGGTAAATCTTCCTTGTATTTAATATTTAGCATGTTTCTGTAGCAGTGTTACTTTAGCCTGCTAAATTCATTATTTTTTGTATTTTTTATGTGTATATTAAATGGTTTGGCCTTTTCTATTTTTTGGCAGATTGCTTCGGAAGGACTCAAACTCCGTGTCTTTGAGGTTTCACTGGCTGATCTTCAGGGAGGCGACGAGGATCATGATTTCAGAAAGATTCATTTAAGAGCTGAAGATGTTCAAGGGAAAAACGTGTTGACCAACTTCTGGGTATGTCAAATACAAGTATCTTTTTTATGCCATTGTTCCTTTGTTGTTTTTCTTGATAAATTAACAAATTTGCTTTGTTTCCTTTTTCAAATTTCCAGGGCATGAATTTTACAACAGACAAACCAAGGTCTCTGGTGCGCAAATGGCAAACTCTGATTGAAGCTCATGTGGATGTGAAGAAAACTGACAATTACACTTTGAGAGTGTTCTACATTGAGACGCCCAAACCAGGTTAAGAGGACTTGTTATGCTCAGTCCAGTCAGATTAGACAGGTATAATCGCATTTTGTAATGGAATTTTATCAGCTCACATGCCTTTATATATTTTAACTTTCACTTGTTATGCTCAGTCCAGCCAGATTAGAGAGGTATGGGTAAGATTTTGCTTAGTATTGTATTGAATAGACAATCTGTTACTCCTTGGATACTTATGTACTAGTACGGAACATATATACAGTTATTTTTAATAGTTCAAACCCTTTCAAACATCCATGTCAAGGTTTATTTGGTTGAATTACTTGGGGCCTATAATCCATGTTTTGTACTTGTCATTTTAAGATTTTATTACTTTCCATTAGGGATGGTCACTCAATCCGAACCCGACGGGTTCCGACCGACCCGATCAGATATGATTTTTTTTTTTAAAATTATGGTCGGGTCGGGTTCGGGTTTATGATAAAAAATACCCGACCCGAAAAAAATAATTTTACTTTATATATTTAGGAATAATTATAATAATACCCCTCTATATATAATTTTTTCAATTAAATCACTGTTTTTATTGAATAAAAATAATTTTTTTATTATTTCGGGTCGGGTCTCGGGTGGAGGCTTCCTTGTTCTCGGGTCAAGTCGGGTGGACCAAAAACCCGACCCATACCCATCCCTACTTTCCATGTAAAGATTTCAATAGTGTAATTTCGAAGTACGTAATTGTGTCTTTTGGTTCTTGAACATCCTCTTGGTCGTCACATTGAGCCTCGTCTTAACCGTGATCCAGATTAAGAATCTCATGCCTATCCTAACCGGCTAACCCAAACCATGAAGAATTGGGGTTGCTCACTGTACTCCCAACTTTTTCATAAAAGCTCGCCTAATAGTCATTTCAATCGAAGGTTAAATATCAGGTCCGTAAGATATATCAATATCAAGGAGGTCAAATATAAGGATAAAGTACTCAAACTTTGATGCTGTATTCAGTGCTACAGGATTGAAGGACATGAGATAGCTAGTCATGGTGGCTGCTGAAGTGGGTGTTTGGGTTTTTGTAAACATACAGATCGTTAGAGAATGAACCTTTGTCTATAGTATCAGTCAAAAGTTTAGGGGATGAAGTCAATCATTAAGGAGATGAATTGGCTCATGACATAAGAATTGATTGACGGTTTGATAAATAACAGTATCCGCAAAATTTGAACATAATGAGGTGTTGGAATAAAACACTCAAATGAAGCAAGGAACTCTCCCTTTTTTATTTTTATTCTTCGCGCCTAGGATTACATCCCGTTAAACATTCAATTTGCAATGTGTGAATCTCTATCTAAATTCCAATTAGTTTTAGGTATGTATTGGCTTTGAACTTTTTTTTTTTGTACCACAAAAAAAATAAGGTTACAAAAACTGTGGCACTTTAGGAGCATGTCACGTGACATCTAATATATGTTATATAGAATTTTAATAAAAATAATATTTAAGAAAAACTTAAAGATATTTTTTAGATTTTTCGATCTTTAAAGTTCTTTTATGAATATTCTAGATGTTTTTCAAATTTAAAATATATTAACATTCTTACAGATTCATATAATTTTTTTAATAAAAATAAATTAAAATCTATGCATAACAATTAAAAATTTAGAAATGTAACTGAATAAAAAATTAAATACATTCAGAGGTTAAAATACAATTTAAGTCCTTTATTACGTACATGGGAAAAATCGGCCCGGATTAATTCGGGCCTTCTTTTGGTCAGCCCAGTCTTATAATATTATTATAAATATCACTGTGTATAAATTCCAGCTAATTACAGAGCAAATCGACAAAAAAAAAAAAAACGAAGTATGCAGAAGAGAGAGCAGGGTAAATCATGTGGTGCGGCGGCTGGCAACGGCACGCCACCACCGAAGAGAGGCCGACCATTTGGAAGCACAGCTGCTAGCGTAGCCTCCGCCTCCGCCGCTGATTCAGTGGCTCCGTCCACTCTCCTCGGTCCTTCCCTCCAAGTCCACAACTCCTTCTCTGGTAAACCCTAACTTATAATTAAAATCAAAGAAACAGCAGTCCGTTCACTATTTTAATTAGCATTTTTTTCTTAATTGAAATTAATTTCGTAGTAATTTCGTCTTAAGGTTGGAATATTAAATTTGTTATTGCTACTGGTAGTAGAACAGAACAATAAAAGGATAGTTCTAGCGCTTCAAAGTGGGTTGAAGAGTGAGTTAACTTGGGCTTTGAACACACTCACATTGCTCTCTTTCAAAGAGAAAGACGATATCCGTAAAGATGCCTGCTTGGCCAAAATTCCGGGCTTGCTCGATGCTCTTCTTCAAATTGTAGGTTCTTTTTACGACTTGATAAACTTCAATTTTATGATTTGGTATAAATTGGTGCCATTTTTTATAATATATAAAAATAAATTATGTATTTGATATGGTGGTTATGATATGGAGCAGATAGACGATTGGCGTGATATAGCACTGCCTAAGGAACATAGAAAGGGACACAGGGCTAGAACATTGGGTGCAAATTCTGTTGTAACAGGATTTGGCAATGAGTATGAGGCATTGGGATCGAATACCTTGCTGCCGCAGTCTGGGTAGGCTTTAACACTGTTTTTGTTGTCGTCTTGTTGGTTTTATGTAGAAGGAAATAAATTTGGACTATTTTTATGCTATTACAGTTTGGGGTCAGGTTCTTCTGCTGCTGAAATACCTGGGCAAAAGAATACAAGCAAACGCCGTCGTTCGGAGTGGTGGCTTGATGAAGATGGTTTATTTAATCTGGATGATGAGGGTCGAGCAGAGAAACAGCAGTGTGCTGTTGCGGCTTCTAACATTATACGCAACTTTTCTTTCATGCCAGAGAATGAAATTGCCATGGCTCAACATCGGCATTGCTTGGAAACTGTTTTTCAGTGTATAGAAGATCACATCATAGGTGAAATGATACTACCATTCCCATCTTTTCTCTAGTCCTGTATAGTTTAGTGTTTTGTTTGTATGTCTTTATGCCATTAAAATTATTTACTTTTTTAGATTTTATGGTAGGGTTCAAGCATTTTAGATGGTAGATATTTATTAGTTCATTGAATAGACAGGGATGATCAGGATCTTTGAATCATCCCATCAGATGCCACATTCCTGAACAGTTTGCTAGACTAATAGTATAGAAGGAAAATTATTGCATTTCTTAAATGGTCTTGAAATGTGTGCTGTTGAGTTTACTGAGTTCATCAAAGGTGAATCATCAGTAGTGGAATGAGAACTCTGATATATTCCTGCTGTTGAAAATATTTTCATTTTTCTTGTTTTTATTTCCCCTTTCTGCTTCTACAAAAAAGGCTGCCTTTCTTGTGTGCGTAATGGTATTTTTTGTCTAATATTTAATTGCAGAAGTTACGTTAACTCTTTCAATCTGTCTTCATGTGCTTTTTTAAGAGTTATTTTCTTGACAGAGGATGAGGAGCTCGTCACAAATGCTATTGAGACAATTGTAAATTTGGCCCCCTTGCTTGACCTTCGAATTTTTAGTTCTCCAAAGCCATCTTACATTAAAATAACGTGAGAATCCGATCTACTTTATTGCCTGAGTGCATATTTTTCTTTTCTAATTCCCAACTTCTGGTCATTGATTACATCTACTCTTTTACCAAACAGAGAAAAAAGTGCAGTTCAAGCTATAATGGGGATGCTAGGATCTCCCGTCAAAGCCTGGCACTGTGCGGCTTCAGAATTTCTTGGGCGCATGATTATAAACCCCGATAATGAACCTCTCTTCCTCCCTTTTGTTCCCCAGGTAAATCATTCTGCTAGAATATTTTCTCAATTAAATGCCTCGTCATGATATTAATAGTAAGACAAACTTGATGATTAATTGCAGATGTACAAGCGATTGGTAGATATTTTGAGCTTGCAAGCATTTGATGCACAAGCTGCTGCCATTGGTGCACTCTATAACCTTGTTGATGTCAACATGGACTGCAGGTTGAAGCTAGCTAGTGAGAGATGGTAAGTTTTTGTTTTCATTTTTAATTTTGTCCAATGACATAGTGATGGTGACTTACGATAATACATAGTCATGTTATTATTGAAGTTTACAGCTGAAAGGGCTATCTTATTTATGTACAATGTTCACCCAATTTAGGGCTGTTGATCGTATGCTGAAAGTGATCAAGACACCACATCCAGTGCCAGAAGTCTGCCGGAAAGCTGCAATGATAATAGAGCACCTTGCATCTGATCCTCAGAACCGGATTTCGCTGCTAGCTTATGAAAATTCTTTTGCTGAGATACTCTTTTCAGATGGTAGACATTCTGATACCTTTGCGAGAATTTTGTTTGAACTGACTTCAAAACCAAACAACAAAATTGCAGCAGTGCGTGGAATTTGGGGCATGTAATCAAGACCCTACAATTTCGATGGTTCAACTCTAATTGACTGTTCTATCTGGACATGACCTCAGCTAACTGCTGTGAACGAGCTGTAGAAAGGTTTTGCCTTGTCAAAATGTTGCTTGTAGTTTTGAATTGGTCTTACAAGTTTTAAACCTAATGAAGCTACCTATAGTCTTTGGTGTATGTGTAGCATTGCCATGCCTGAGTTAACTAAGTTGTGCTAACTGAGTTGATCAGTTCGCGAGCAGCTTGAGTTTAACTAGGTCAAAACTTGGTCAATGTTTGACTCTGCTCAAACTTGAGCTTGATTCGAGATCTTAATGAGTTGAGTCGGACAAGACTCGACTCGATAAGTTTGCGAGTAACTCGTTAATTTTTTAATATATCTATAATTAATTATGCATTATTAAACTTTTTTTAAGAATGATATATGTTAGTTTAGTGTGTTTATGGATTGTTACTTTTGTTGTAATATGGTGGTTTGGTATATTTGTGGATTATTATTTTGGAGTTAAGACTTTGAAATTGTTTCATATACTATTTTGATTTTTGTTGATGTTAAACTTGTTTGCTTATCTTTATATCAAGATTTATATGGTATTATTAGATTTTAGATATATATTTTTAAAAAGAAGGCAACATTTTGGCGAATTTAACTAGTAATTTAGTTTTTTTTTTGGTACGAGTAGAGTAAAATTTTATTGAGTTTAAATTATAATGAATTGGTTATATCCTCTTGACCTTGAGTATGTATATCGCTGTTGCACAAGGTAGATCGGTCCTGCATTTCATTAAGCATATGTTTTGAAGTCTTAAGGTTCTTCACATGAAAACCGATGCTTTACCATCGCACTGAGGAAGTTCTGTCGACCATGTATGGTATGGGAGTCCAGGTCACCACAATTGGTATTTGTATTCAATTTCCATTTAAGAGATATGACATTGGAAAGTGTAACCCTTGAGCCAGAGGAGGATTATATCAGTAATTTAAAGAGCATGTTGAGGTGTTTTGAGATTAGTTCGGGTGTTTGCATTAATTTCAGCAAGTCTTGTAGTGTGGGGGTGGGAGTTTTGATGTCGAAGGTCGAGAATTTGGCTTTGCAGATTGGTTGTAAGGTGGGTTCTTTGCCTTTATCTAGGGATTTCGTTGAGAGCTGATCCTCGGAAGGGTTTTAACTTGGGAGCCCATTATCGGGAGGTTTCAATCCAAACTTGTTGGGTTGAAGTGGTTCTTGTTAATGATTTTCTTTTTGCTCTCCCGCTCTATTATACGGCCCTTTTTGAAATTCCGAAAACTGTAATAAGATTGAGTTATAATGATAACATGTCATTGAGTATCATTAACATTGAGTTATCATGTATGATCTTTTAATTATCATTGAATAATATTAAATAATAACCCTAACTATATCGTATAAGAGTCTGTCTGAGTGATACAAGCTATAATATTAATATTAATACCATGAACTCAACACTAATATGATATAGAACATATCATACAAGGGTGGAAGAACTAATAGCCCATGTACATCATAGCACTAGATTAACATCAAGTGAAACACTCATGTAAGATAGACGAACTTGAAAGTCCAACATAATTACTCGTATATGGTGGATAAAAACAAAGGTGTAAAGATATAGTTCCTCGATCTTAGACATGTCATTGCATCATATGACCTCTATCTAGTTTATTTGGACAATTAAATTCTTATAAATTGCATTCATGAGTAATAGCTCCATGCTAAACATGAATATCCATAGAGTGCAACAATGAATTATTTTTTTTATAACACGATATGATATCTTGCAACACTTTAATAACATGGAATTCTTATTATTATACATTGTTGATGTGAACTAAGTACATGGATTATTATACCTTTATTTATGAATAGAACATGAATACTGAACGACCCCATCTACAACGATCGTTGGCACCCATCACCAATGAATAGTAGACGACCTCCTTCTGTTTTTATTTTATATTACAAATTATTTTTATATTAAATAATAAAAAATATCATGTCATATGAAAAATAATGATAAAATAATTCAGAGTGATCAAAATATGAATAATCTAAAAATTCAATAATTAAATTAAAAAATTAAAAATACATTGAGTAAAATAGGAAAGATAATAAAACTCAGTGATAAATGTTGTAATTTACCACCCCCAAAAAAAACTTGTTTGTTAACTTAAGTTGGCTAAAGATAAACTGAAATTATCAAAACAAGGGTGAAAAAGGAAATTTACTGATGATTTATGTTCTTTATCCTCAAAATTTAATTCAATGACGCTAACACTGGCAACTAATTAGATAAATAATGGAAGTTTGGCTTGCTGTTGTTGACGGCTAGGTTTAATAAACACAAGGTGAGGAAGACTGCCACGCAATCATGATGACGTGGCACATCGGCTGCACGCGTGGCATAGCTTTGGGATTTCACGATAGCGAGTTAATGAAAGCTATCACAAGGAGACAAAAGGAGGAGAAAAGGGATTAGGGATCCATTAAGGTGGGTCCCATGATTCTCCTAAAATTGAGTTTCTTCTTATTTTATTTTTATTGCTCCATAAAACGACATCCTCGTGCATTGAACCGCTTTTGTTAACTACTCAGAAAGTCCAAAGTGGACGACACGGAGTCTGGAGACGGTGAATATTATGTAATAAAACGTCTAGTTCTGCTATCTGTCTCTGTACTCCTTATAATTTTGAAACATAATCTCTTGTTTATTGAATTTTAAATCAACCATTTGAATATTATTTGATAGGAATAAATGAGTTCTGACCAGCGCTAATGCATGGTTCACTCTCAATGGTGGAACTTAGTGATAAAGTTTGGGAGAGTCAACTTAACATTTTAAAAATATTAGAAGTTTAAATTAAAATTTTCAAAAATTTTGAAGGGTTCACTTTACATTTTTAGAAATATTAGGGTATAATTATAATTTTTCAAATTTTGAGAAGATTAATGAGAATTTTTAAAAATTATTGGAGGGATTTAACTAAAAATATTAAAAAAATAATATAGGTTTCTAAAAATTGTGGGGACCAAATTAAATGTTTAAAAAAAATTAAAATCTAAACTTTAATTTTCAAAATTTTGGGGGCCCCACTAATACCCATTACCTTCCTTCCGCCTCTGTTCCCTCTTAAAATGAACAAAGAGCCGTAGTTGGTGCAAGAATGGTCATTAACCGTTAATTCTCCTTGACAGAAAAGAGAAGAAAAATAATATAAAAAAATTATGATGGGGGTAAGGGTGGAAGATGAAAAAAGATTTTTAATTAAGAATATTAAAATGAAATAAAAATTAAATTTTAAGTATAATTTTAAAAAAATTAAAAATTTAAGTATTGAAACGAATCAAAATTAATAATTTAAATATTAAAGGTATAAATTACCTGTAAATTAAAATTACCACGTCATCAGTTGGGTAAAAAAACACCGTTGCCGTAGTATCTTATATTTTTGCCCTTTTATCTGGAGATATTTTATTATAAATTTTGTGACTATGGAAAAGCGGAAGGGCATCTAATAACAAGATCGGAGGCAACGAATAAAGCGGGAAACACAGACCACGTGTCGTCTTCAAAGTCCGACAGATAACGAAAGCGAATTGCCACGTCGGATTGCTTTTTTAGTATACAACTATTTTTTTGTTTTACACGTTGCCTGAAATGTGAGTCCCACGCGTAGCGCGTGATGTAAATGCGTGCCAGGGCTCGGCGCTTTTATTTCATATTCGCGGTGAGATTTGACGGAAAGGCAAGTTTCTGATTTTTTTATTAAAAAAAATTTGGGGGTGGGTCCTGTTACACGTCATCATTAGTTGCCCACATTTCGTAAGCGTGACAACAGGCCAACAAGAGGAAATAATCTGATAGGCAACTGATTATGAGGCCTACATTCTCGGAAGTTCTATGGCCGACCGTGACTCCATCGTATCCCTTTCGTCGGACGGTTCAGATCCGTTTGCTGATCCTCATCTACGAGTCCCCTCCTTCACGCAGCTCCTACGTGTTTTTCCGTAAGAAATCTGTTTGACATATCAGATTATCTTTCAAGATTAAATTTTAAATATCAGATAATTTAATATTATCCTACTCCGCCAAAGGTTCTCTATTTACCTCTCGTACCTTGTAATCTTTAAAAAACTCAAAAATATCTTTGGCACCTAGGAAACTTGGGAGACATTTCTTTAGAAGAAGGATATCAAATATTTACTATTCATCGTGAAATCGTAATTTATTCACATGAATTCTAATAGATTCATATGATTTATTAGAATTAAATCTGTTGTCATATGAGTGTATCCTCCTAACTTACAGATATACAAAGTTATTATATCCTTACATCTTATACTCATATCGATGATCTTTATAAAACCTTTCAACCAAAACTGAGAGATACGATACGATCTAAATAAAATCATCTCAGTTTTATTCATCTCCTCTACACCTCTTCATGAAGACAATATTTAAAACATCAATCAATGATCGATCTACCATTCACTGTGCTACCTCCCCACCAAATAGACAACAATAACAAACTACCCATATAATTTTATAGTAAACCATTGTATCAGTTCCTTCTCAATCGCTTCTATAAATTCAATTAGACACATAGATAAAAATAAATAGTCCTTATGTGACCAGTGAAAACGAGAGTTGCCTCTCCATTAGTATTCCAAACTAGGAAGTAGTTTAGATAAAACTTACTAGCTAGGTTTTTGTCTTTGACTTGGACTAAAACTTAGCAACTTCTGAAAATAAAACTAGACCGAATGCATTGAGACACCTCTACTGTGTTATTATAGTGGGGATATTTTCTCCTTGGTTGAATGTGTTGAGTTGCCTGTTCATTAACTAATCGAAGGAAGTCTTTGTTATCCAAGAGAAACTAAGATGCTCCATAATGGGGCATTGTTGACATGATTTCGTTGGGCGTCGAGATACCTAAATGTCAAGCTTACATCTTATAAAAAATACCCAAAAGGATGGAGAACCTCCAGTCAAGCAATAAGAGTGATTTTATTATACCTTAATGAGTCCCGAGATGTCATTTGCTTTAGCGAGAGGTATTCTAACTCTTTGCTTATTTCAAGACAAAGATGATTCAATCACACTTGTAAAATTTTAAAGCATGAAGACATCTATGCTAATCATGATCTGAATTGTTACAGATTGAGTTATCTCATATAACTGATCGATGGCGTTGAGATGTCTCATCTCCTCTATAAAATCTTTCTAAAATCAATTAATAAAGTTCATCCTACAATAAGAATTACTAAATTTCCACTTCACAAGAGATATAGGAGCTTCCACCTGAAAATATCGAGATGCTTCTACATACTCATATCAGGAATAAGTTACCTCACACACTAACTGTCACAATTGTATAAATTCTTTAAAGAAGGTTGAATGTCTCTATTCAAGAATAAGAATTTATTCATTGCAATTATGAGTGTATAGATGTCTTTTCCACAACTGAGACGACATAAATCTTTCCATTATTTTTTCATACAACAAAGAAGCCTTCATCTGATAACTAGATTCCTCATAGGGTGTTGAGTTACCTTCTTTACCGGTAGAAAATGTTGAGACTCTCATGCTTCTCTCTATTTTTCATACTAAATGTTGAATGAAAGAACTAAGACACCTTTATCCTGACAATAGAAACCATTCCATTGTCACGTTATAAGGTGTAAATGTCTTCACTTGAAAGTGTTGAGATGCCTTCACATAACTTATATCAGATAATACTTTCCCTTACTCTAATTATCATAGTTCCGTGAATCATCTAAAGATATAGGATACTTCTATACAACAACAAGAATTTCTCAATTACCACTATGAGTATAGAGATGCCTCTACCATAATTATAAACATAAATAAACCTCCATCACTTTTATTAACGATAAAAGAAACCTTTACCCGTCAATTAGACTCCTTCGAGGGTGACAAATTGACTCCTCCATTTGTCGACAATGCAGAGATGCATCCTACAAATACTATATCTAAACATTCACACTAGCCAAATTGAGTAAAGATGCATCCACTGAGGTTGGAAACATTTATCATTTACCTCCATACCACACTAAGTTGATCTCAAAATCAAGGATCGAGAATCCATCATAAGGAAATATATATACAAAACTGGAGAAAGGGTCCACACAAACTAACTAAAACATGTTAAAATCGTCGAGCACCATCCGAAGAAAATGGACACGAGTGTTTTGTGTAAATATGCTATGCAATTTTGTAAGTATACACGTCCATCAAATAATATAACAATTAGTGAGTATTATCTTTACGATGGTTGCTTTGATGACAATCTAATTAGATTATCACCATTTAGTTTCATAATACTAGTGTGACAAATGGAGATATGAAGTATATTAAGAGCTATGAAAATAAAGGAACAAATATAATCTAAAATACCACAACAAAGACAAAGGCCAAAACTATGCTAACAGAGGTGAATGGTGATGGAGGAAACGACACAGGACCGTTAAGACTTAGCCTTAATAGCAGATTAATACCACTACACTATGCTAAAACCTATTGCTAGATAAGCGTTAAGGAGATTCGTCTCTGTCGACAACTAATATTTATGAGTTTCCTAACTTCAAAGCTCTTTATCTCTATAGGCTCTTAGGAAGATTACTCTAGCTACAATACAGTGACAGATCTAAAAATTAAAAAAAAAAAATAAGAATTCATGGCTGGGTTGATTTAAGTAGTAAGTAGCTTGATTCTGATTAAACAATGTCTCAGGTTTGAGTCATTATGTATGCAGAAAAACCCTATTGGGAGACTCACATACTAAGATTAGGTGTGCGACGCGGATCGGTCCGAATTAATCAAGATAAAACCTTGAAATTGAGAGGGAAAAAACCCGTAGAGAAATCAAATTTCTTTTTTACGATTGAAGTGCTCAAAGTAATTTCTAAAACACGTGAAAGTGTAAAAGTATTAGAGTTTTATGATATAATCAGATATGTTCGTATCTATCTTTTTTTTTAATTTTAAAATGGTGCTTAATATTTTTTGTATAATCATTATATCATATCAAATGATTAATTTATTACATTAACGAGTACAATAATATATTTTAAATATTTTTTATTGTATCATTAGATACCGATTTTTATTTAAAAAAGGATTTTAAGTTTTGGGTATATATACTAGTTTAGAGCATAGACCTCTACGGAATATTTTCAATTTTGACAAAAATTTATAATATCTCATGTGTTTTACTTTTGTAATTTTGAAGGACTAATAACTTATTTGAATACTTTAATTAGATACACACTAATTAATAAAGATAAATATAAGATTTTATGTTAAGAGTAAAAATATATTAAATTTTAAAGAAACGTATTTATAAAATTTATGAAGAATGAAATTATATTATTAATAAAAATATAAAAAAGTTAAAATATAAAAAATTTAAAAATCTTAGGAGGGATGATCGTAGGGGTGTTCATTTGGTTAAAAGAGTGGTCGACCGAATCGAATTACCATTAACCGAATTAAACGAACTTTTTTTTCTTAATCGTTAACTGAACCGAACTTTTTTTGAAAATATTAACCGAACCAAATAAATTTCGGTTAATTCGGTTAATTTTCGAATTAACCAAATTTTTTTAAAATTTTCTAAATTATATAAAAATTGAATATTTTTTAATTAAAAAACAATTTACAATTAATTTAAATTATATATAATTATAAAATAAAAATTTATATGGAATTTTTAATTAATTAATATTGATTTAGGTTTAAAAGTTATTGGATCCTAAATTATTAATTAGATTTTACATAGTTTGGGCTGAGCCTATATGTTATATATAATATATTTAATATTTACTGATTTCGAACCGAATTAACCGTTAACCGAATTCTAAAAAAATTGTTAACCGTTCCTTGACCGAATTAATTCGGTGGCCTACCGAATTAACCAAACTAATTTAGTTCCGTCGGTTAATTCAGTTAAAACCGAAAAATGAACACCCCTAAATGACCGTCTCACTTTCTCCGCCATCCTTATAACTCACCAAGTAATAGGATAATTTTTTTATTATAATTGTTTTATTTATTAATAGATTTTTATTAAATTCAATAAATTTTATTTAAATTAGATAGAATAATTATCTCGCGTAAAACTTTGTTCTAATTTAAAAATGTTTTATTGAGCACGAATTAAACGACTTCGGTGATAAATGAATTATTATTATTTTTTGAGGTCTCAGATTCGAACAACATGAATGTCAGAAGTATGAACGTTTAATGTTAAATGATTGAAAGTGATCTCTGAACATATACTATTTTATACTTATCTAGATTAATAAAAAATGATTTATTGAGTTTGGACATGATATAATTCAGAAAGATCCCATTTTGGTCCTTGATTACATGAAGTAGAAAGATTAGGGTGTGACATAGAAATAATACCACTGAGGACAAATAAAGGCGGTATAATGACCATTAGAAAAGGGTAAGGAGAGATGGACAACTTACCTCAAATTCATCGGGATAAAATCTCTGTTTTGAAAATTGAACCGGACCGATCGGTTCAATCGGAAATCGTTATTTAGTTCGGTTTAATCTAAACCGGTTGAACCGTTATTAGTGAACAAGCCAAGTCGAACTCGAGTATTGCTGAGCTCGACTCGAACTTGAAAACTTTAAAAGTAAGCTCAACTCAACTCAAAGTCACAAGCTAAAAATTATTAAGTTCAACTCAAACTCGAAATATAATATTGAAACTTGAACTCAAAAAGGTTTGAACTCAAAACAAATTAAAAGCTCGATTGAAGCCTAAAATTCGAGCTTGATTGAAGTGAAAGAATAGTTCACTCAATGCTCACCAAAAGGCTCCATGATTTTGAATGCCAAATTACCTCTATTATTTATAGAAGTTAGTTGTGATGCGCTTCTATGTTTCTTAGCAATGTGAGATTATTTTGTTCTCATATTTTTACTCTTTAGACTTTTGGGATGTTCTTCTATGTTTCTTAGCCATGTGAGATTGTTTTTAAAAAAAATTAAACCAAACAATATCATTTTGTTATGGTTTTTTAACCCAAAATTTATTTTTTAATTATAGTTATATAATTATATTTATTATTTAATATGTGTTACCTTAAATATTATGTTGTAGTTAATTTGAATCATTTTGTTTCACTTGATTTTATGGTTTTTAACTTATATATGTTATGACTTACTTTGAATATGACTTGTGATATAAAAAATTATTTTTTATTAAATATTTTTGGTATTTTTATTTAATTTTTTAAATAATTATGACTTCGTCCGGTTCTTCCGACCGGTTGGACCGGTTTGACCGGTTGAACTAGTGAACCGATAGCATGACCGGTTCGCTAATCGGTCCGGTTCTGAAAACCATGGATAAAATTGTATCTCTAATCAAATATTTTTTAATAAACTTATGTCGATAACATACTAGAACATAAAAAGGAAAAAATAATAATAACAACAACAAGAAAAAATAGAAAAATAAGGAGAAAAAATTATATTTTTTTTAGTAAAAAAGGAAAAATAAAAACTTTAGCAACACTAATTAGCAGCTGCCTCCTCCAACACTGCTGCATCCAGTTCCGTTGGAGGTTGAAGTAGTCTAACATAGAGATGATAAACGGGTATAATTTCGTGAATTTTGTACCGTATATATTCTAATTGGGGCGAAGATGGGTATAACTTTTGTGGGTAGTGGGTGAGTGTGGATTTAGAAAGTGGTACACGTCACGGGTAGTGAGCAAGTGATGGGTTTGAGACCTTACCCGCCCCGCATTTGCTTACCCCACATCCGTCCGCCCACTAAATACCTATTAAATTTTAGACCATTATAAATTTAGATATAATTTTAGGGTTTGTCGTTTATGTGTGCCAAAGAACAAAAATATTATGTGTTTGTCATTTATGTTTTTAGGCTTTAATTATGTTTTTTATTATGGTATTTTATGTAATTTAAGATCTATGTAAACACTTAACTCAGATAATTCTAGGTTTATTTTATTATGTTTCTTAATGGACGTGTTTGTTTTATGTTTGTTATTTATATATAACTTAAGGTTGTTGTCAGGTGGGTCTAGCCGGGCACGTCTCCAGTTGGGTAGTGGGTGTGGGGATGGATTTGAGAATGCACCCGTGTGGGCGGGTGTAGATTTGAAAAAATTTACCCATCATGGGTGGTGGATTTGAAAATATTAGATGTGTATGAGAATGGAGGAAAAGATATCCACACCCGACCCGTCCGTTTACCATCCATAATCTGACTGACACAAGAAGCTTCCCTGGTCGGTTGAGTTTGGCCATGCAGTCTGCTATTTGTCACCTTAATTTCCCAGTTCCTTTGAATTATAAGGAGAAAAATATGTATTATTTTATTGATACAAAATGTGTATAATATTTTTTTTCTAAGCTTTACATTTACTGACATAATGAGTAGATACCATATAGAATTATAATTCTAATGAATATCAAAGACCTAATAATAAAATATATCAAAGAATATGACAATTCTTTCGATTCTTCAAGCTGTTGCCGCGATCCTTTTGTACAGGACTCTTCCGGAGCATCTTTATTTGTAGCAGCAGCTGGGGCATCATCGGTTTTGTATTTCTTTTTCTTGCTTCTCTTTGCTTATCATCCTATTTATTAACTTCTCTTAAGTTCAACTTTGATTTTTCATTTTTCATTTTTTTTCACCCAGATCTACCTGTTAGTGGCAATATTTATACTCTGCCTATTGGTTTTCTTTGTGGGTTTTCATTCTTAAGATATGTACTTTCCATTTTTTTTTCCAGAAACTAGACAAAAACTTGTGTTTCTTTGATTAAGATTTACTTGCAAGTGTAAACCTTTCAACTATACATGTTGATTTTTTTTCTGGGTTTTTCATTTCTGTGATTAAGCACGATTGCTATTTTCACTTTTCGTTTTCAAAATAAAATTTATTTTTGTTGTTTTTCTCCTTGCTAATATTTGTTGTGAAGTTTGATTATTTTTTAGTCTTAAAATATTTTTGTTAGTGATTTTTACGTGATCACACTGGATTCTGCGAGTTTTAAGCTTATTAGATATGTTTTTGGGTATTTGTATTTATATATGTTGTTCTAATAGTTTGAGGGATCTGTTTTATTATTTTCTTTTCCCTAAAGTTAAGTAAGATTGTGTTATTTTGTCTTAAAATCCTTTTTAGTAACCAACTAGGCTTCTTAGTACCCCTTAATTTTCTAGAGCTTTATTGGTGCATATTTTGTCTTTTTTTTGTTTCTTTTTTTATAGTTCCTCATAGCTTTGGCTCTAGATGATCACTTGAGGTCATGTCCTTCTTTTAGACTCCATAGGGCGTATAGGGGGAGGGCTCGACAGAGTGGTGTCAAGGAGACTAGACTTAGAGTTTGTTCATTGAATGTAGGCACATTAAATGCTAGGCTGCTGGAACTGACCGATGTACTTAGTAATAGGAAAATAGATTTGGCATGTATTCAGGAGATTAGGTGGAAAGGGGCTCGCGCCAGAGAGTGTAATGGGTACAAGTTGTGGTATTCATGCGTAGATAACGCTAGAAATGGGGTGGGTATCTTGGTATCCTCTAGGCTCAAGGAAAATGTAGTTGAAGTTTATAGATATCGGGATAGGATTATGATGATTAAGGTTATTATAGAAGCGGAAGTGGTGAATGTCCTTTCAGTGTACGCCCCACACGTTGGCCTAGGGGAGGGGGAGAAACGTTGCTTCTGGGATCAGTTAGATGATGTCCTTAGGAGCATTCCGGAGGACCAAAGAGTTTTCATAGGGGGAGACTTCAATGGCCATGTAGGTAGGGGAACCGACGGGTATGACGGTGTTCATGGGGGTTTCGGGTTTGGTAGTAGGAACGAGGAGGGGCGTACGTTGCTTGAATTTACAGTTGCACACGATATGGTGGTCACAAACTCCTTCTTTAACAAGAGAGATATGAACTTGATTATGTTCTATAGCGGTGGACATTGTACCCAAATCGACTACATCCTGGTTCGAAATCGGGATCGATGGGCTTGCACTGACTGTAAGGTGTTCCCTGAAGAGGCATGCGCGTCACAACATAGATTGTTGGTTTTGGTGTTCCGCGTTCGCCACGGGAAGAGCACTCATAGGAGGGCTAAGCTTGGTAAACCTATGATCCTTTGGAAGAACTTACATGGAGCCACAACTGATGACTTTAGGAGTAAGGTTTTGTCTAATACAAGTTTTGAAACTTCAAACTCAAAAAATGCAGATTTGTTATGGAAAAATATGGCAGATTCCATCAGAGAGGTAGGCAAAAACACCCTTGGGTTGTCGATAGGGAAGGTCAAGGAACATAAAGAATCGTGGTGGTGGAACGACGAAGTCCAAACTAAGGTGAAGACAAAGCAAACTTGCTTCAAGGAGTTGTTACAATGCACTGACGACGAAGAAAGATCAAAAGCTAAACAAAGATACAAGGAGGCAAAGCGGGAAGCCAAGAAAATGGTGGCTAAAGCAAAGGATAAGGCATACGAGGAAATGTACAAGAGATTAGACACTAAGGAAGGTCAAAACGACATCTTCAGGCTTGCAAAATCCAGGGAGAATAGGAAAAAGGATCTAGGTAGCATTAGGTTTATTAAGAACAACAATGGTGTCCTCTTAGTGAAAGATCATGATATTAAGAGGGTTTGGGGTAGTTACTTCTTTGGCTTATTTAATGACGGTGCCTCTCCCTGTAGAGATAGTACCGTTGATGGGTCAGCCGACCATCATACAACGGTCATTGACTGCCCTACAAGTAAGATTGGGTTTGAGGAAGTCAAAATGGCTCTTAGAAAGATAGGAAGGGACAAAGCTGTCGGTCTAGATCAAATTCCTATCACTGTGTGGTTGGCCCTAGGAGAAGAGGGAGTTAAGTGGTTGACCAACATCTTTAATTTTATTCTAGAGACTGCCAAGATGCCAGAGGAGTGGAGAGAGTCTACGGTGATACCAATCTATAAGAATAAAGGCGATCCCCAACGTTGTGGCAACTACAGAGGTATTAAACTACTCAGCCATACCATGAAGCTATGGGAAAGGGTGATAGAGGCTAGGTTGAGACATATTACTAGGGTTTCAGAAAACCAATTTGGCTTTATGCCAGGCAGGTCTACTACGGAGGCGATTCATCTACTTCGACGGCTTATGGAGAAATATAGGGAAAAAATAGAGATCTTCACATGGCGTTCATTGACCTTGAGAAGGCGTATGATAGCGTTCCCCGCGATACGATCTGGAAGACATTGGAAACGAGAAGGATCCCAACTGCTTATATCCGCGCGATTCGTGATATGTACTGTAGATCTACTACCTATGTCAGGACTACAGTTGGTGACACCGAGGCATTCCCGGTGGAAATCGGACTCCACCAAGGGTCGGCTCTTAGCCCTTACATCTTCGCTTTGATTATGGATGACATCTATTGTGCGACACCAGACGGTGTGCCATGGTGTATGCTTTTCGCTGACGACATTGTCTTAGTGGCTGAAACTAAAACTGAGCTGAATAGTAGACTGTCTACTTGGAAAACAGCTTTGGAAGAAAAAGGTCTAAGGATCAATATTGAAAAGACAGAGTATTTATGTTCAAACTTCAGTGGGAACCAAAACGATGAAGATGTAAAAATATGCATAGAAGGACACGTTCTCCCCTCAAAGGATTGTTTCAAGTACCTAGGGTCTATGATACGTAAAGATGGGGGTGTAGATGAAGACGTTTCTCACCGTATAAAGGCGGGATGGCTAAAGTGGAGGGCTGCTACTGGAGTTTTGTGTGACAAGAAGGTACCTCTAAAACTTAAGGGAAAATTTTATAGAATGGCAATAAGACCAGCGCTGCTGTATGGATCAGAATGTTGAGCTATCAAGAAGGATCACGTAAGGAAGATGGAGGCCGCAGAAATGAGAATGCTTCGATGGGTATGTGGTAGGATGCTGTGGGACATGACACCAAACTTTGCTATTAGAATGTCCTTGGGGGTGGTGCCTGTATCCGAAAAATTTAGGGAGGGAAGACTACGGTGGTTTGGGCATGTCCAAAGACGACAACCATCGGATGCGGTTAGGAGGGTAGAGTCGATTACAGTCGACGGTACCAGAAGGAGAGGTAGACCAAGGCGGAAATGGGAAGACTGCTTGAGATCTGATTTGAAGGATTTAGCCCTTACCGATGACATGACCTCTGATAGGAAATTATGGCGACTTAAGACCAGGGAAGCCGAGTAGGGCGAGTCACATCCGTGTATCATCTTTGTCTTCTTTTAATGCCTTTGTAGTAATTTCATTACTTATACTTTTTATACGTTTCTGTCATTGGAATTTATGAAGGCCTAGAACTAAGGTAGCGGAGTAGTGTTACCTTAGTTTAGGTTCTAACCCATTTGACTTTATCCATTCTCGAAGCCTGCTATCGTTGAATTTTGTGTATACTGCTCAACATGTTTCCTCTTTATAATTTTGGCCGGGTCTTACGTTTCTGTCTATATGCAGATATTTTTATGCAGGGATTTATTTGCAGGGATTACTTACCATTACAGACGTGCATATGAGGACTGCATATGAAGATTGTTCAACTACGTATTTTATTTATTTATTTAAGTATGCATTGTATTTTATCTTTATTTTTAATTTTTTGACTGCCGGAGGTCCTCCACGGAAGCTTCTCTCAACCTGGCGTTGGGGGACAACCTACTACCCTACCTCCCCCTTACCCCATTACATATGGGAATAGGGTTTTGTTGTTGTTATTGTTGTTGTTATTGTTGTTGTTGTTATTTAATACATAATATTTCAGTTATAATACATATTTACATAAATAAATATTTATAACGATAATATATGTGTACTATGTATTAGTTATAGCCATATATTAAAATTAAATAAAAATATGCACAACGATAAAAAAATATCCTTAATATTTGTCTAAATAATTATTTTAATATTTATTTCATTGATATTTTGATCTCAACATTTTATTTCAGTTCAATCAACCCATAACATTTGACTAAATACTCAGTTTAATCCATTTTTTGAGTATTTTCACCCGTAACGTTTTCATTTTAGGGGAAAAATATCTATTCTAGACCATTTATTAAATAACTATTTTCATTCACAGAATGATCTTTTTATCTCAATATAAAAAATGTTAGACCCAATCACTCAAAAAATGATAAATCCAAAATACTAAAAAAACAAATGAATGAGGTCAAAATAACTATTTAGTCAAATGTTAGACTTATTTTTGTAATTTCAAAAAAAAATATTATAAAAATTGTTAATAATATACTAATATATATATATATAATTATTTATATTTGATTCATTTATCGAATAATTCAAATTCGATACTACATAAATCTATTATAAGAATGATCATGTACTTTTATTTACAATAACACCACAGCCAAATTTTTTAATTTAAAAGTAATTAAAATATATATTACATCTAACATTAATATATATATTAAAAAAGTTAAATAAGGAGAATGTTTTATGATATCAAACGAGAATCGATGTACCTGTAATGAATATTGACCGGTTATAAGCATATATTTTTTCCCGTCATCTCATACCTTGAGATGGTCAAACTCAATAGCATTTCTACCAAGGACGTTCGCTTCGGCAAATCCTAGAGGGGCCCATTCCTTGTTGATCAAGATTATTCATCTCTCTAATCCTACTACTATATTCTTTATATAAAATAGGGTAAATTATCTATTTTTTAAAATCATATATAATATTATATTTTAATTTTATTTTGAATACTTACCATTAAAAGATGAACGTAACTACTGACGTGATATTTTTTTTATTTTTTTATAATGATGTGTAATTATTTTATAATGATACATTAATATTACATTTAATTTTTTAACAATGAGTGATCAAAATAAAATTAAAGCGTAATGTTATGTATACTTTTGAAAAATATAGTTGAATGATAAAAAAGAAAATGTATAAATAGTTAGATAAAAAATATGTAATTTACCCTATAAAATAAAAAATATATAGTAATATTTATATATTACAAATTAAATAATTATTTGTTACCAAATCAGTAGCGAGTGGGATGAAAAATACGGAAGCTTAGGTGGGAAGGCAAATAAAAAATGACACGTTGCGAATAGGGAATAATTTAGAAAAAAGGTTAAGGGAGAGAAGAGATAATTAATCAACGGTTGAGGTCTTGCCATGTTGGTTTAAACCCAATGGAAATCGTTGGATCTGTTGAGGAATGAAGGGTTAAGATTCGGTCATTATTTGGCAATCAGTGATCGTGGCCGTTCACTAAGGCTTGGAGTGGGTTTCATTAAGGGTGAACTAGCGAAAAGAAGATGACATTTAGAGCACAAAAAGAGGAAAGAGAGAGATAAGGAGAAGAAGAGGGAGAGAAGGGCAGAGAGAAAAAAAGCTAAAATCTTTCAAGTCTGAGACTGACAGATTGTTTCAACACCAGATCTTTGAAAAAAGCTATTTAAATCGGATTCTCGCCGGAGATAGTCACCGCACCGCTGTTTTCCGGTGTACTATGGTTGATTTGAGACGATTCACTGATGAGTGATGCGATTGCTGGTGTTTCTGTTTCAACTGATTTGTTATTAAGTAATTTACAGAGATGGATAGAACCAGAGAAGCCAGGAGAGCCACTATGGCTGCCGTTGCATCCACCACACACGGCCTTTCTCGGCGGCGGCATAGAAGTAGCTCTATTAGAGACTCACCAGGTTATTTAAATCAGATCTGGTCTCCCTTTTCATCTCTGTTGCTGTCATTAAAGTGAGTTTTTCTGATTTCGTTTGGTTTATTTTTCCCTTTTTGTTCGGTGCAGAGGATGATGGGCCGGTGGAGTTACAAGAAACGACGCGTTTAAGGGATCGAAAGAAGGATAGAGATCGAGAAAGGGAACGGGAACGGGATAGAGAGCGAGATATGGAACGGGAAAGAGAAAGAGAAAGAGATCGCTTGAGTAGAGCGAGTAAGAGAAGAAGAGGGGATAGTTTGATAAGTAACAGAGAAGATGGAGCTGATGAAAGTTCCGAAGAAAGTGTAAACGATGATGAAGACGATGACGAGTTAGAAGGCGGGGGAACCATCGCTGGTGGAGGTTCTGTTCGGATGATTCCGCCAAACAACGTCGCCGGGTCTCTGTCCATTCACCATCAACAGCAACATCAGCACCGGAAGAGTTTTCCGGTACCGGTGAAAGTTATTAGAACGACAGGCCCTTCTATGACTACCACAACAACTACCACGTCTACATGGAAGGCTGCCGATGAGATGATTGGCGTGTCGGTTCCTAGAAAAGCTCGGTCAGGTAGAGAGATGGAAGAGATCAATGAAATTCAGCTTTTTGTTAGCATATTCTACTTCGGAAGTCACTGATTTGTTGTGTTCTCCTTTTAATTTTTGTTTTTTACAGCTTCTACTAAAAGGTTTCATGAATGGGCATCAAGTGGCGGTGGTGCTGTTGGTGTAGTAGGTGGAGAACATATTCACCGTCAAGCTTCAACTTCGCCGGTGAGAACAGGTGTAGCTGCGATGCTAACATCACCGTCGCTGGCTCCTGCTTCTCCATCTTCTTCCAATGTTTCTGCGAGGAAGAAGATTGTCAGTTATCTGGTTAATCTTTTGTTCTGTGCTTTTGTGGGTTTTCAATTGATTCAAATTATTGACGAGAACTTGGTTTTTTTTTTATGTAGAAGCCTAACGGGGCAAAGCAAAGGTCACTTAAATTGTCGTCGAAATCCTCATCTTCAGCTCAAGAAGAGATTGAGATGGAGATTGCCGAGGTTTTATATGGTTTGATGAGGCAGCCACAAGTCCCATTGAAGCAAGATATAAATGGGAATGATTCAAGAGAAGTGAATAAACTCAGTAATGATTCTAAATCAAGAGTTTCTTCACCTATCTCTAACTCCACATCAACCATTCGTCAACCGTCTTCCATTTTACATTCAAATTCCAACTCTTCCGCTATTCCAATGTCTGCAATTGGTTAGTAACTTCCAGATTAGAAGAAATGGAAGCTTGTACCTCTTTTAGCAATTGGGAGACGGATTTTGATTTGGGTATTGTTCTGTTTTGTATATTTTTTGCAGCTCCAAAGAGGAAAAGACCAAGACCAGTGAAGTACGAAGATGAAACTACGCCGATAGCACCGTCTCCTTCTATTTTCCCTATTATGAACAATTCTGTTTCTTCTACTACAACTAAGGTTGAAATTGATCAACCTACTAAAATTGAAGCTACATCTCCCCATTTTGAGAAGAACTCTGGATCCATGGCTGAAAATTTGATGAATTCTTCTCAAGTCGTACCGGTTTCATCAGAGCTGGATCAGGCTGAACCAATGAAGGACGTGAAGATCAGTTTGGTACCAGATTCTAAGCCTTTGACTGAAGAATCTGAGAGTAGAGATCTGGGTATCTGTAAAAAAGAGGGGTCTCAATCTCCTATGAAGGGAACTTCGTCTCCTGCTAATAATAATCCTTCTTCCACTGGTCTCCGGTTGGATGATGAGCTTGATGATGTGACTGTGACAAAAGCGTGAGCATTGCTTCCTTTGCTCATTTATTTTATTTTTTTAATGGGGGGTGTTATAAGTCTGGAAAGCTTTGGTGTTTCAGGAATTCAACAGTTTATGAGATTGAGAGTCAGCGGGAAGAGAAATTTCAGATTGATCTGATGGTATGAATACTGTTGTTGTTAAAACTTAAAAGATCCAAGTTTCTTTTATTTTAATCTCCATCTAATTGATTCTTGACTATGGAATTCTTAGTTTCTCCACCGTTTTTTTCTTCTTTGGTTTTAGGCTCTTCCTTCATCTAGATCATCACCAGAAAGGGACGATGAGATTGATTTTGGGGCTTCAGATCCTAAACCAATGACCAGAGATATGGAATTAGTGAGTCACCAAGCTGTCACATGTCTATCTGTATGATGTCTTGTCATTAATGGTTTTTGGTTTGCTTCCATGTGCAGGAAATGAAGTCTACAGTTAGGAAAGATGATAAAAGAGTGAAAGTCGGGAAGGAAGATACCTTCATTGAAGCTGATGATTGTAAGAAGCCCAAACTGATTGCTGAAGATGCCGAATCAACTAATCCAGTTCTAAATAATGAAAGTAATATTAATCTTCAGCATGATTTGAAGAAACCTGATAGAGATAGTGGCACAGGTAGTGTCTGTGCGAACAAGTTCAATCACCATGCTCAAAAGCTGCAGCATCAACAGCCTGATATTGAGAAATCTGGTATAAATTATCCTATCCTTATTTTCTTGTTGAACTTATCCTCTCTAGTTTCTGATTTGGATTTCTGTTATTGGATCAGCACAATCTAGTGTACCTTTGCCGATGTCATTGGCTAGCTGGCCTGGTGGACTTCCTCCAATGGGGTATAAATTGTTGATTTAATATCGTTTTTTTGTGCTTCTTGTGACATTAGATGGTATAAGCCTTTGCTTTATATGTTATAGTGGGAGTAATGCGTTTTTTCTTTTCCTGAACAGATACATGCCACCTCAACAAGGTGTTGTATCCATGGACGGGAATGCTGTATCTTCAGCATCTATTCAGGCATGTTACTATATTCTTTATGTTTGCCTGTCTTTTTTTTTTTTTTTTTTGGTTCTAATCTATCTTTAAAGTTTTGGTCTTTGCAGCCTCCGCATTTGCATTTTAATCAACCAAGGCCAAAGAGATGTGCAACCCATTGCTACATTGCCCGTAATGTACACTATCACCAGCAATTCATGAAGATGAATCCTTTCTGGTCAGCAGCATCTGGATCAGCTTCACTCTATGGACCACAGACAAATCTAAATATTGTGCCCCCTTCAGAAATGAATGGGAACATTCCTGGGAGAGCTGTGAACTCTGTACAGGACAAGGGGCAGAGTCTTGCAATATTCCCTGGTCATGTTGGTAAAGATAAAAGTTTGCAGGCTGCTACCAATACCGTCGATGCTGCACAGAGAAAGCAAATACTGCTCCAGCCAGCTCTACCCCCTGGGTCCCCCAGTAATATTCTGGTATGTTCTTGACTGAGAAAACCTCTTCCCTTCTCTGTCATTTATTAAGTAATAAATTCCTATTTCATATAAAATCCCATTATACCTGCACTTAACATCAGACAATAAAAGTGGCGCAAAAACTCTATATCTAAACTTTATCTTGTTTTTATGGAGGCACATGTGTATAACTGACGCAACACTTGTAAAGGTTTTTTTTATATATAATAATATAGGAAACATTTTAGAATTTAAATTCTTATTGACTGCCGTTCACACTGGCTGTTTAATGGATCAAATCTGTTTACTTTAAAATTTGGTTTACTATATGAAAAATTTAATTTTACTTTTCTTTATTGAATGCTGCGGATTAAATCTTAAATTTTAAAATTTTAAAACAGTTTCAATGTAGTGGATCATTTAAAGGTATTAATGGTGTAAACACGAATTAGGTTGACTACTTGTTTTGATATTTTAAGGATATAATTATATCAGCTGAAGATTTGTTTTGATATTTTTTTCTTTTCGATGTGTTCTATTTCAGCATGGCCCTGCTTTTATTTTCCCATTGAGCCAACAACAAGCTGCTGCTGCTGCATCTGTCCGACCCACGTCTGTGAAATCTCCTGGTGCTAGCAGCACAACTTTTAGTACATCTAATTCTGCCTCAGTGAGTACCACCCCAGCTGGTGCAACTGCAGCCCCGGCAATGAGCTTCAACTATGCAAATATGCCAGGCAACGAAACCCAGTACTTGGCGATTCTGCATAATAATGCATATCCGTTTCCATTTCCTGCACATGTTGGGGCACCGGCCGGATATCGAGGGAATCATGCACAGCCTATACCTTTTATTCCCGGATCTTTCTATTCTTCCCAAATGCTTCACCAGGCACAAATTCAGCAGCAGCAGCAACAACAACAACAACAGCCAATCCAGTTACAGCAAAGCCAACAAGGTCATCAGAACCCTAGCATGTCCAGTGGTGCATCCTCCTCCCAGAAGCATTTGCAGAGGCCTCATGGGAGTGTGGTGGGTAGTGGCAGTGGAAACTTGCAAGTTTTTCCTACCCCAAAAAATCAGTCACCTCATCTCCCAAAGCTTCAGCAACGGCAGCTACAGCCAAGTCAGCATGCTTCCCACCAAGCTTGGCACCTTGAGGGTGAATTAGGTGGCAAAGAAAGCCCATCCACTGCCAATAGCAGAGTATCTGGTGCTAAGATGAATATTTATGGTCAAAATTTTGCCATGCCCTTGCAATCTCCAAACTTCACTTTGATGACTGCTGCGTCATTGGGTGGTTCCACCAGTTCTGGTGGTAACCATGGCGAAAAGAAGCAACATACCCAACAGCTGGGTTCGAAGCCTGGAGTTGAGCCTCTTACATCTCAATCTTTTGCCATGCCATTTGCCTCCATTAATGGTACTACTGCTCCTGGCCTTGATATTTCTTCCTTTGCACGAGATCAGGCAATTCTTCAAAGCCTTCCAGAGAGTACAAGGCAAGGCTATCAACAGATCATGGCAGTAGCTGCCCATACAGCACAACAGATGAAGAATTATCATGCTTCTGAAGAAGGGAGTCATGGAACTAATAATGCATGTAGTGCTGAAGAAGGGAGGAACGCAATAGCAGGAAAGATTTCAGCTACTGCTGGGCAGTCCATTGCCTTATCCAGGCCGGATCTTCCTGATTCGTCTGTTTCCACTCTTCCAGGCAACAATGTTATTGATAGTTCTGCCCGTACAATTAATCTTGGCTCTGCTTCTGCCAGAACTTCAGGTTCTGTTATGCCAGCTTCGATTAGTGGTGTAAATTCTCCTAATGCTCAGCAGCAACTTCAGCGGAATCAACAGCAGCAGCAGCAGCAAATGCTTCAGCTTCAGAAGTCGCACCAATTTGGGACCGCTGCTGCTTCTCAAAGTAAGCTGCCGGCAACAAGTAGTGGAAGTGCTTATTCTGATCACCTCCCTTCATCTTCCATGGCTGCCAAATTTCCAAGTGCTCTGTCCGCTTTTCCTCAAAATATAGCACAAACAAGCAGCAGTCCGGCTCAATCTTCTCAGTGGAAGAATTCTGCAAGAACAACTGCTTCTCAAGTATCTCCATCGCTATCTTCTTCAACTTCACCAACCCTTAAAAATATTTCCAAGCAACAAGCCCGGTCACAACAATGCCACACACAGATTTCTTTTGCAGCTAATCCTAAATCGACACAAAGTCAACAGCCTCCCAATAGCAATCCATCCCCCTCCCCTCTGATGATGGTTGGCTCTCCCACAACTTCAATATCCAGGAGTGCTGGTGGTAGCCCCAAGACAACAGGTTCCGCTTCTACCGCCAACAAAGCTGGTCAAGCACCTAGTTTATCATCTCAGCAGACCAAGAACTCGCCATCAGTGCCTAGTCAGATGTCATCTCCTGTTGGTGGGAGGAGTGTGCCTTCGGTCCTGGGAAATTCCCACATAAGTTCATCGTCAAATACGGGTACCAAACCCCAGGTGGTGCTACAGAAACATCAGCATCAAAAGCATGCAATGCATCCTGCGCAGCTGTTCTTCTCAAATGCTTACATGCAGCAGGCCCAAGCTCAACACTCCGCAAGTACAACAGCTCCAAGTGGGTACTTCATTCAAAGACACCGTAATGAGCAACTGCAAGCACAGCCTCCGGGATCATCAACAAATTCAACGTCCATGTTGTCGTTATGTTCTCCAGTTACTCTTGCTAACACCGGTACCACTGATCCTGCAAAGGCAGCAGCAGCTGCAGGCAATATGAAGGGAGTTGCCACTGGCATAACACCCCAGGGACTTATCCATGCTGCTCAATTTGCTACTAAGTCATCTGGGAAGCCATATCAGCTTGTTCCAGGTTTGCCGTATGTCCATGCCGTTCCCGGTGCTGTTCAGGTGAAACCGGCAGAGCAGAAACAACCTGCGGGTGAGTAGGATTGCACCCCTTTGTGCTTCGTATCTCTATCACGTACCGTACAGGAAAAAAGAAAAAGATACAGCAGTGGAGGTTTTTGTATTGCTGCTGCTTGTTAATTGTGGTGGTAAAAAAATGTTTTTGTAGGGGGGAAATAGGAGGGCAACACCTACTTTCCCATCTATTGTGGGGAGTAATGGAGGCTCGTTTCCTTGTTTAATTTTTATTTCTCATTTGGGATTTTTGAAATTTCCAGAATAGACGAGTAGACAAATATTTTGACATGAACATATATGCAACTGAAGGATGTATGTGTATATGTATATGTGTTGCACATGCCATTTGAGAGTAATTCTCTCCATTTTTTCTCTCATCTACCGTGTCTTCATTTCCATTCTGATTGCTCATTTTACCGGGATCAAACGTCATTCTTTTTTGCAGGAACTACTGAAGTCAATAATTTATTATAATAAAATTTTTGACTGACCTAAATGATTTAACACTAAAGTCTATTAGATAGAAGGGTAGTATTTTTTATTTAATTTTAATATAACTATGAACATGACTTTAAATAAGCACTTCAAATCTTGTTTTGCAATTATGTTGAGTAACACAATGGAATAAATATTGAAGAATAATTTTGTACAACTTTCTCTGTCATGTAAGATTGGTGGGTCCCAAACCTGTTCAAAGAACTGTATTAATAGTTTATATTTTTCTTACGTTTCCAAGTTTACCCTTTATCTTTTGTCTCAGATGGGTGGGTCCCAAACTGTATATGTACATGCAGCTGCTCACAACCCTTTGTATGGCCTATGTGTGTATTATTGAATAGATGATAACTTCTACTCGTCTTAGATTTATGAAAAATATAATTTGAGCAATAACTTTGCATAAAAATAAAAGAAAGAAACAATACGTTGTAATAAAAAGCAAAAAGGGAGTTTGGAGTGCATAAATCCAAAGTGGGGGTATCTCAATTTTCTCCAAATTTTGGTGTGGGTGTGGACCCCACCAATGAAGGCACTTTCTTCCACTCTTAACCCCAAAAATAAACCTAATAATATACATAGTATTATGTGGTGGAATGGGCCCACTCCTCTAGAAAAAGTGGGTCCAAGATTAACTAAATTCATCATTTTTAAACTATAAAAAGAACAACACTATTAAATAGTATCCACATATTTTTAAGAAAACAAATACAATGCAGATATTTTATCACTCTCTTTGACTTCAAATAATTGATTATTCCTTTTGTTTTGAATTTTTTCCAATGATGCAAGCAAAATATATACAAATTATTAAACGGTTGAAACTTTTTACCAATGTTTTGGGATGTAAATGAATCGAACTTGAACCATAGAGATTTTATTAATATTTACTTATTTGTATTTGAATGTGTTTATGTTCGTTTAAATTTTTAAAATTATATTTATATCCGTTTATCTATCTATAAGGTGTTCGTGTTCGGTTCATTTAACGTTTATCGACATGTTAATTAGTATTTGTTTATTAAAAAATTAGTTAAATTTTGTCATTAGTTCTTAAGCACCTTAGGTTTTACATATTGGACTTCTAAAATTCACCATGTGCTCAATTTAATTCATACTTTCATCAATATTTAAAATATAAAAAATAAAAAGAAAAGGAGAATGGAGTAAACAAGTTTATAAGCTAGTCGAAAAAAAACATATAAACGAAGTTATTTGTGAACATACACGAACATAGCACACATTAGTCTGTGTTCATTCATTTATTAAATGAACATAAAAAATTTATTTATACTTGTTTATCTAGCTCGATAAAATACATATTATATGAGTGATTCACGAACTATTTATCGAAGATTCTGTTGATTTACATCCCTACCCATATTTTATGCATTTTAAATTTTCATATTATTCATATTTAAACACTTTTGTTTCCTGTTTTATTGTTATCAAATGCTTCATGTTTATGATTTTGATTCAATGTACAGATAACAGTAGTTCATGCAAGTCTCGTAAAATTCCCATGCTTTTTGTTAGTATAAAGTGTAACAGATGCTACATATGACGACAATCATTCGATCGATTTTTATGAGTTTGGGTAAATTACACGTTTAGTATCTAAACTATCAGTTTTGATTTATTTTAGTACTTCAACTTTTAATTTTTTCAAAATATACCTAACATTGAATTTTTGTTTCATTTTAATACCGGTTGTTAAAAACTTAACGTTTTAGTATCTACACCATCAGTTTTAGTCTGTTTTAGTACCTAAGCTTTTATTTTATTTTTTCAAAACTTAACGTTACATTTTTAACAAGGATACTAAAATAAAATAAAAACTAAACATTAAGTATAATTTTTAAAAAAAATGAAAGTTTAAGTATTAAACGTACTAAAATTTATAGTTTAGGTACTAAACGCATAAGTTTCCTAATAGCTTTTATAACGAATCGTAAATTTTGGTATTTTGGTCAACTCAAGCATCGACGAGGTAACTATACACCATGTCGAAACGGTTTTTTCCTAGTGGGAGAAAAGGGAGTCTCGTTTCGAAAATAATTCTTTGAATGATCGGTTAATGATAAAAACGTGGTTCGAGGAGTCGCCACTAATATTTGATTAGGGTGTGATTGGGCACCCAAAAACATATTTGTCATTTTAATAAAATATTAATTTTAATTAAAACAACAAACTTGTGGTATGCGTTACCAAAATTCGAGTTCGGGAGTCGGTTACATGTCGGGAAGGATTAGCACCCCACAACGCCCTAAATCGGTACCTAGTACATTAATTAATTGTATTTGCAATTAAATTTATAAGTTTGAGTCTAATTTAATTTAAGATCCCCTAAAAATAACATTCTTTGAATTCTTAGACGAAACATGATAATATTTAAATATTTTCTATCGAGAAGAATCGATCTCTCATATCTTGAAGCAATCGATTCTTACTCCAATCGAAATAAAGAAATATTAAAATTTCATTCTACATTTCACCATTAATTTCAAAATAATAACACCCAAAATAATTTTAAGAGTGAAAACGATAATATCTAATTATTTCCAATCGAGAATAAATGACCTTTCGTTCATTAAAACAATCATTTATTACCTCAATTTAAATAAAGAGATATTACTATTTTGTCTTAAAATTCAATATTGATTCAAGTGAAAACAATAATATCTAATTATTTCCAATCGAGAATAAATGACCTTTCATGCCTTAAAGCAATCATTTATTACTCTGACAGAAATGAAAAAATATTATTATTCTCAATATCGATTCAAATGTTTTTATTTTGAGAACTTATCGAGAAAACACATGCAAAACTAAAGCGAATTATAAGCATAACAAACAAGTAATTAATTAATTATTTACTTTATCAATATTTAATGAGAATAAGGATGTTCAATTATTTAAGTATCTCAAGACGATACCTTATATTCGATCTAAAAGTCTTTTCTTGATGAATTTAATTAAAAGAATATGATCTTTTTCTCAACCCTGAATTTTAATAAATAAAATCGATTTAATTCATGTCACTAAATGAGATAAACTTGCATTTTAAACTACTGAAAGTAACTTTCTTATACGTTAAGACAGTCACTTTACGACAATATTAAAATGATCGAATATTACCCTTAGTCAATTTATTTCGAATCAATTCAAGTTATGCTTATGAGGGTATCATACAAAATTAATTAGGACTAAAATGAATTAATATGCAAACAACATGCAAAAAATTAAAATAAAATAAAAGCAGGACTAAAACATAAATAATCAAACTATCATTCCAAATTTAGAACAAAATACAATATACAATTGACTAAAATGAACATTTTCAATATTAAGTGCTAAAATTAAAAGGAATGAAAAATAAATAAAACATAAATTAAAATAAATTAGAAATACATTGTTGAATTAAAATAAATAAAAAATCATATTTGAGGTTTGAAGTATACATATACAGAAACTTTAGGGACTACTTCATAAATATTCCAATTTTTAGCCTAAAATATACATATTTGAACAATTAAGGTAAAATTACTAATTCATCCCCTACAAGATTAATATGCAAAAACGCGCTAAAAGACAGTGGACTAAATTGATATTAAACCAAAATTTATATAACATAAACATAAAATGGTAAATTATGTAAATGGTCCCTACCAATGACCTTTATGCAAAAAGGCACTAAACATTGGAGGACTTATGTGCAATATCCCTCGAAATTTACTCTATCTAAATAACTTGTTTTTTTTAATTCATTTGAACCTAGTTTCTAAAAAAATCCTTTCTTTTTTGTTTTCTCTTAACTGCTTTGGCCAACATACTGTCGGCCGCCTCAAACAGCCTCTGGCTTAGAGCTAGGACTAAAACTCCCTAAAAAATACCCTAACCGAACCTAAAAAACACCAAATGTTCAACTCCCTCGGCTTTCTCGCACTCCGACCGCGACGAAGGCTTCTCCTTACGACTCAGGTAACCACTCTATCCTCACGTTTTTGTTTACAAGCAAAGTAGTTAATTATTTACTTTTTCTTTTCTTTTCGAAACTATAAAATAAATAAAAATACACCTTGAAAAAAATTTCAAATATCTGCTTTTATTACTTTTGAATCTGGAGAGTATGTACCCTTTTACATATTTGGTTAGGGTTTATATAACCCAAAATTTATAACTTTTTTGCTTTTTTTGCTTTTCTGAAATGAAATGATTACAAATGAAATAATTATCATTTGCGTGTTGTGTTGGTGTTTGGTTGCTTGTGTATTTGATCTGAGTTTCTGACATTGCAGGGCTTCAGATTGGCAGAAACGACGGTGGCGGGGGAATAGGTGAAACGGACAATTCACGTGGCGGGAAGCCAAGAATTTTGGCACGTACACCATACACGCGACTGGGTGGCTGATTTTGGTGAGCGAGGGCGGCTGGATTTAGTGCTATTAGGTTAAAACCCTAATTTTGGTGTGATTTAGGCCCTCCATCTCCAACTTGATCGGACGGCTGTGATGAGGAGATGGCTGGAGCTAATATGGAAAACCCTAACTGTTTGGGTTTTCACGGTGGGCTTCATCCCTGGGCCGAACAAACAGGCTGATGTTTGTATTATGAGTCAACTTATTGGGCTTGGTTTGGGTATAATGTAATTGGGGCCCAATTTTGGGCAGTTGTAATTGGTCTGTAAACATGGAATAAAAATTAGTTAATAATAATAATAATAATTAAATGGGACAAAAAATGAGTGTCGACGGTTACCCCTCTTTGCCCATTCTTGTGTCAACAGGAATAGGGAAAAGACGAAGAGACAATGAGTTTTTGTTCGGTCAACTTCATGCTTTGGAATATGATGAGGGATCTGTTCCGCTTCTTCTTGAGGGAAAATCAAATCTGGGGACGTTGATCCATCCCACTGTCACTCAAGGAAGATTGAATCGAGATAGACTTGTTTCACTGTCACTCAGGGAATATCAAATCTTGAAAGAGAGGTTTCTGTTACGCTTCTTCTTGAGGGAAAATTAGATATGGGGGAGTTGATTCATTTAACTATCACTCAGGGAAGATTGAATCGAGGTAGACTTGTTCCACTATCACTCAGGGAATATCAAATCTTGATAGAGATGGATCTGTTCCGCTTCTTCTGGAGGGAATATCAGATATGGGTAGTTGATCAATTACACTATCACTCAGGGAAGATTGAATCGAGTTTGATTCGCTTCTCTTGTCTTCAAGAACATCAAATATGAAAATTAAACATTACCAATTATTAGTATATGTTTGAAAATTTTGAAAGAGCATACTTGAAGATTTGGATTTCAACATAATCTTTGAAAATCAATTTTTCTTGTGCAAATTTGTCTCGCAGCCACCGAATATGGGAGTATGTCTAGACTTGAGTGTCAGTTGAATCTCTCGCTTTTTGGGATTCTGAATCAGTTACTTTTTCAAAACATTCATTTTCAGAAAATATTTAAATGAGAAACTTTGGAAATTATTTTCTCATTTTTTGGAAACTCATTCAAAAACATCCTACCCGAAGGACTTATCATCTTGTTCGAGAGGCTTATAGATGACCCGAAGGACTTAATCTTCTTGCTCGAAAGACTTACTTATGGCCCGAAGGACTTACCAAATTTGGAAATAGTTTACTAGGTAAGAAACTTTTATTACTTTTCAAAAATTTCAATTTTCATATTTAAATGAGAAACCTTTCTCATTTTTCGGGAGACATGTGAAAACATCATGCCCGAAGGACTTATTGATGACTCGAATTGTAACATCCTAAATCAGGGTCAGTGACTAAATTACAAATTTTAAAAACTATGTGCTCGATTTTGAAATAAGTTAAAAGTTCATGGATTTAATTGAGGAAAGTTGATGTTGGATTTATTGGTAAAGTTTGGAAATAACAAGGGTATTATGGTCTTTTCTAAGAGAAGATTTTTTTATTCTCTTTTTAAGGGATATAAAAACGTGGGAAATGAGATAATTTCTCCAGAGTATTCTCCAGTCTTATTCTTCCTCCTCTCCACCGTGAAGCCTTGTATAAGGTAAGTAGGTCTTCAGTTGGTTAATTCTTTCGTTTTAAAGCTTGTTTTGATTATTGGGATGCTAAGAAAGATTAAGGAAAGCTTTAGGTGGCTTAAAACTCAAAGATTAGCAAGTTATGAGAAATTAAGAAAAATGAGTTTTTAAGTGAATTTTTGAAATAGAAGGAGTTAATAGATTTTGAAGTTTAATTTGACTTGTCAAGGGTTAAATTAAGAGATATGAAGTGATAGAATGGGTTTTAGAACATGTTGGAAATTTAGTATGATTCTTGAATGCCATGTAAATGATAGAATTTTGAGTTTAAAGAAGTGATTATGGAGTATAAATGAGTTTAAGTATGTGTATGAAAGTTATGAATATTAAAGGGAGTGAAGTATGAAGTGTTGATCTGAAAATGAAGTGATTTTCGAGCTAAAAATACGATTTCTGGGTAAGGGGAATCGGTACCCATTCAAGGGGAACCGATACCCCTTCAAACGAACAAAAATTTCCAGAATGTCATGAGGGAATCGATACCCCCATAGTAGGGAACCGATTCCCCTAAAGGAAAATTGTGAATATTGGTTTAATAAGTTCGTTTAAGTTGTTAGTATCAAATTACAAGGTATAGGTATCTAATAATTGTCTTAAAATGTATAATTATGTAGATTCAGAGCCTAATCAAGTTCCGGAATCATTGACAAGTAAGATCGATCAAGGGGAAAGATAAGAGATTGGAATTGACTAGTGAGGCTAGGTGAGTGCATACAAGTTAGTTTATGATGTTTAACGGAAATAAGACTTGCAACAAGTCAATTTCCTATATTAGAAGGCCTGAATGTATGATCATATGCATATGTTTGATTTGGGTATATGTGATATATATATATTATAGTATGTATTAAATGATTTGTGTGAATGCATGCAGTGTGATAAGTTATAGGAATTAATATGAATGATCTATATGATTACATGAGAATGTGAAATAGGTTATATGATAGGTGACCATACATGTTACATAGTAAATGTGATCAATTATAAGAATCAATATAATAGATTTATATGACTACAAGAGAAGGGTGATGAGTTAAATAAGATTAGACTATAGAATAATATGAGAATAATATATTAGTGAAGGGAATTGAGTATAAATGATGATGCCAAACTATAAGATAAGTGTTATAGAGAAGAATTATATTTAAAGAGAATTATGATATAGGATTTAAGTAAAATTTAACTAAATAAATAGATTAAACTGGTATAAATGGAAAATGAGATAAATTAGGTAGCATTTACCTCGGAGATAACATAAGATTATATGAATAAGTAGTATAAATGACATAAGGAAAACTTATGTGTTATATGATTTAAGCATTGAAATGAACAAAAGATATATTCAGGTGAAGTTATTCGGTGATATGAGTATATGCCATTATTATACGGTTTAGATGAAATACTAAACATGAATAAATGTGATTGTGTGAGAAATGATAGAAACTATATGAGAACATGTATATGTGAAAGTAAACTATGTGATTATATGTTATATGAATACAAGAACCTGAGATATGTAACATGTGAATTATATGGAAATGATCTACGTGTAAGTGAACTATGTGACTATGTGATTATATGAAAATATGATAATGAGCTATGTTCAAAAACTATGAGACTACATGCCCAGGTAATATGAATATGTGAACATGTGAAATGACATAAATGATAATGCCCATGTTATGTGTCATGAGAGCTAGGGGTATAGTTGGCATGCCAAGAGTCGAGGGTCTACGCGGTCCTTCGGGACATATATATATTCTTTGGAACATGTGTGAAGTATTGTGAGATACATACTTGATCCCTAGTATATGTATATGATTCTTAAGGAATGATATGTGGTCCTTATGGACATTATTATATGGCACTTCGGTGCATTTCTACGCGGCACTACGGTGCAATTCTACGTGGCACTTCGGTGCATTTATACGAGCTATGGTGACAGCATTAGTGCACAACCTCTATAGACTCACATATCTATAGTTCTCACATGTGTTCATGGGCTAATAAAAATAATAAGATAAATAAACTTGGTATGATTATATGTTTATTTCGTTGTGAACTGATATATGTGCTATGATGTGATAATTAAGGATATTATGGATAAGAGTATAAAATTATAAGGACTAATGTACAAATTGATAATAATATAAATGATTGTACATAAATATGTATGTTTTGATATAATGATATGTGTGTTTCTCGTGACATGGTACAAGTGTATATATATGTTGATGTATATATAAATGAGCTATATGATTTGATAGCATAAAACAGTCATGCATGATTAGTGGGTATGAATTTCATTATATGTGTTTTTTTATGCCTCACTAAGTCATCGACTTAGCATGACATTGTTTCACACATAGGTTAAAGAAGCGAGAAGAGAAGAGAAGAAGAGTAAGACATGTCAGCACCTCCCTTACAAAATTTCAGATCAGAAAATAGAGGATTTAAATGTTTTTGGTTATTTTGAGTATAGTTGGCATGTACTAATTGGTTGAATTAGTTATGCTCTGATTGATTTTGGGTATTGTGGTTAATTTATGTATCTAAACCACTTTTACTTTAATGAAAGATTTAAATTTTATTTGAATTTTGTCAATAGTCAAAGTTTAAAAAGTCAATGTGACACCTCAGACTCGTATCCGGGTCGGGTACGGGTTGGGGGTGTTACACGAATGACTTATCATCTTTCTTGAAAGACTTACTGATGACCCGAAGGATTTAAGCATCATGCTCGAAAGACTTACTGATGGCCCGAAGGACTTATATATTTTGGAAATAGTTTACTAGGTAAGAAATCTTTCTTACTTTTCAAAAATTTCAAATTTTAGATTTAAATGAGAAACCTTTCTCATATTTCGATAGATATGTGGAAACATCCAGCCCGAAGGTCTTATGGATGACCCGAATGATTTAAGCATCATGCTCGAAAAACTTATTGATGGCTTGAAGGACTTATAAATTTTGGAAATAGTTTAATAGATAAGAAGCCTTGCTTACTTTTCAAAATTTCAAATTTCAGATTTAAATGAGAAATCTTTCTCATTTTTCGAGAGACATGTGAAAACATCCTGCTCGAAGGACTTTTGCATGGCTCGAAGGACTTATCATCTTGCTTGAAATACTTACAAATGACCCGAAGGATTTAAGTATCATGCTCGAAAGACTTACTGATGGCCCGAAGGACTTATAAATTTTGGAAATAGTTTACTAGGTAGGAAAACTTTCATACTTTTCAAAAATTTCAATTTTCATATTTAAATGAGAAACTTTTCTCATTTTTCGATACTCATGTGAAAACATCTTGCCCGAAGGTCTTATGGATGGCCCAAAGGACTTATCATCTTGCTTGAAAAACTTACAGATTACCCGAAGGATTTAAGCATCATGCTTCGAAAGACTTACTGATGGCCCTAAGGACTTATAAATTTTGGAAATAGTTTACTGGGTAAGAAACCTTTCTTACTTTCAAAATTTTCAAATTTCAGATTTAAATGAGAAACATTTCTAATTTTTCGAGAGACATGTGAAAACATCCTGCCCGAAGGACTTATGGATGGCTTGAAGGACTTATCATCTTGCTCAAAAGACTTACAGATGACTCGAAAGATTTAAGGATCATGCTTGAAAGACTTACTGATGGCCCGAAGGACTTATAAATTTTGGAAATAGTTACTAGGTAAGAAACCTTTCTTACTTTTCAAAAATTTCAAATTTCAGATTTAAATAAGAAACCTTTCTCATTTTTCGAGAGACATGTGAAAACATCCTGCCCGAAGGACTTATGGATTGCCTGAAGGACTTATCATCTTGCTCGAAAGACTTACAGATAACCCGACGAATTTAAGCATCATGCTCGAAAGACTTACTGATGGCCCGAAAGACTTAAATTTGGAAATAGTTTACTAGGTAAGAAACCTTTCTTACTTTTCAAAAATTTCAATTTTTAGATTTAAATGAGAAACATTTCTCATTTTATTTTTTTACTTATAAAATGACTTAGTGGTAGGGTAACATGCCCCACTTTAAAGTAATGATTCCTCTGTGGATTAGGCCCACCATGTTTTTCAGATTCTGCCTCTTTAAACATGATTCCTTGTATTTGAGGTTTGAATTCTAGCTTCCACTTGTTGGGATTTTAATACCAAGAATCCTCTCTTTTCATTGGAAGATCTGTAAAAACCATATGTTTATGTGTAAACTGCGAATGCAATGTAATGCATTTCTTTTATGCAAATGATGTTCTCATGCATGCACAAATGTTGATTCAATTTTCCTTTGACTCCAAAGTGGAGAACCAATACTTCTCCCTCTTAATCACTTCTCTCTATGGTTTACTGAGATATCAATGTAACAACTTATGATTTCAAGCTTGCAACTCTGAAGAGCCATCTGATCATCTTATGTCTTTGTGTTCTGTCTTCATTTCGAAGGAAGTTGGAATTTTTACAAAGTCGTGACAATCATGGAAAGGATAAAAATCAATAAATAAAGTCAAATGCCTCAAGTATCACCAGCATGAATGTTTCTGAACCTATCAACTTGATATAATTTAGAGCACTGAGGTAAACTTCTGTCTAGAAGAACGCAAATGTTGCCAAAATATCTGTAGATGTGAAGCTCCTCTCAAAATATTAGACTTTTGTGGGTGTTTTACTTGCCTGGTGCCTATCAAAATGTAATCGCCCTTTTAGATTTTCACCTCAAATACTTCTTTTGGCTTTAAAACAATCTTTGTGGATTCTCGTCTTGAGCCCCTTTTCAAATTTCCTTATTCTTTTTCTTATCTATCCTTTTTTCTTTTTCTTTTTTCTTTTTCTTCTTCTTTATTCTTTATTCTTTTTTTTCTTTTCCTTTTTTTTTCGAGTGTGGTATTTCTAAACAAGAATCAAAATTACATGGCCACACAATTTATCTTCATCAATCTCTATAAAAAATAATATTTCTCTAGAAAAGGTCTTATTGACAACATATGGTATTTTCTCCCTTAGACATCTATTTCTCACGGAAACCCTTATGAATCGACAAGATCTTTTCAATCACCAGATCACCCTTTCAAAAATTTTAAAGCTCGTTTCGTTTTCTTCTGACACATCTGTCCATGTCAGATAACTTCTGACCACTTTTCTTCAATGAGGTTGAAATGATTGTGTTGATCTTGAGCGTATTCAAATTGGCTTTATCTATATCTTTGTCAAAACTTGAAGTAACGAAATCTAAACCACAAGGAGTAAGCTAAAAACCAAATAGAAGCAACGTTATCCCTTGTCCGAGTATATATTGACGTTTGACATGCATACATGATGAAGGATAATTTCCAACTTGATCGGACGACTGTGATGAGGAGGCGACTGTGAAAGAGTTAAGGTAAAACCCTAATTTTGGTGCGATTTGGGCCATCCTTCTCCAACTTGATTGGACGACTGTGATGAGGAGGCGACTGGAGCTAATATGGAAAACCCTAACTGTTTGGGTTCTCACATTGGGCTTCGTCCCTGGGCTGAACGAACGTGTTGTTGTTTGTATTATGGGTCAGTTGATTGGGCTTGGTTTGAGTATGATGTAATTGGGGCCAAATTTGGGATGCTGTAATTGGTCTGTAAACATAGACTAAAAATTAGTTAATAATAATTAAATGGGATGAAAAATGAGTGTCGACAATCCAAAATGAGTTTTATACTATTAATAACGAACGTTAGATATTAAAACCACAACCACTATATAAAATGTTTTGCACATAAAATGTGATGCAATTAACGTGTTTTTTTTCTGCACCGTTAGATTATATTTAGTTTTCTAGTTGACCATTCATTTGTCTATTCTTTGTAGATATTAAAGGATAATAAGATTTGGTTGTTATTTAAAGGATCTGAGTTTCATATATTTATCTTAATTTCAGTTACACACACACATGCATGTTTTACTTTATCCTGTGGTATAGGATTTTACTAAATTATATTTAGGATAATTATTGTTGGTATTTTATGCATTTCATAATTAATAATAATTTACGAGTTAGATTAAGAAAATTCTGCATTTTTATAATAATTAATATTTTTAATACATTATAATAAAAAATTAAATTATGGATTATTTTAAAAATCGACGTCAATGTATCCACTGAACTATTTAAATATATTCAATATAGCCACTAGCCATTAAAATCTAACGGAGGGTGACATGGCAGTTAACATATATTTGAATAATTACACATTTGATTCTCAATATTTATATATCCTATCAATTTAGTCCTAATTTTAATTTAATTTGAAAAATTAATTCTCTAATCAGGATGTTCTATGTGTCAATCGATTATTGAGACATATTTTAATAGTTACACATGTCATAACCTAATTGGAGAGTTTCTTTTAATTAATTTTAATATTTTAATTAAATGAAATTTTCCACAACTCAATGGTGAAACGTGTCCCGATCTGTTTAAAGTGAAAACAAACATAAGTGAAATATTAATACCTAAAGGAATTAAACCCGAGACCTTAGGCATAAGGAGAACACGCCGTAACCATTGAAACAAGTCCAATATTTGTGACTAGTTTGTTAAACCTTTTACATGTCTTGTTTTAAATATACATAAAAAAATAAATATTTTAATAAATAAATTATAAGATAAACTATTTGAATGACTACTTAAACAATATTCTAATAAATAAATTATTAATTAATGCAAGGTTTAAAAGCAAAAATGAGTTTCAAATTTTATATTTTAAAATTATATTATTTTTATATAATTATTTATAAACAAGTTTAAATTATATATTTTTATTTTTTATAACATTTGTTTTTCATTTATCATCTAAAATTAACTGTAAAATAATTATTTAATAAATAAATAAATATATTATATATTATTTTTTCTTACAATGTTTGTTATTCATTTATCATTTAAAAATAATTATTTGTAACAAATTTAAATTATATATTATTTTATACTTTCTCACAAATTTTTTTATTCATTTATCATTTAAAAATAATTGTAAAGTAATTATTTTAAATAAGTTTAAATTATATATTATTTTTAAATAATATATAATTTAAACTTGTTTAAAGTAATAATATGAAAATAATTTAATTAAAATATTAAAATTAATTAAAAAACTCTCCAATCAGGTTATGACATGTGTAACTATTAAATTTTTTGAATTATATTAAAACTTGGACTAAATTGATAGAATATACAATTTTGAGGATCAAATATATAATTATATAAATTTATGTTAACTGTCACGTCGCCCCTCCATCAGATTTTAACGGCTAGTGATTATTTTGAACCTATTTAAATAATTCAGTGATCATATCGATGCAAATTTGAAAATGCTGATAATTTCGATACCAATTCTATAGGTTGATGGTTATTGAAGTAGTTTACCCTAATGTTATTACTTTGTTTAATTATTGATATTACGCGCGAAATAAGCTAAAAGTAGGAAGAGAGGAGATATTAACGCAAAAATTACTCTCTCCCGCTCTTGATTTCATCTTATCTGAATCTCAATTTTCATTCAAATAACAAACAACATTCTTTGATATTATTATTATTCGTGATTGAAAAGAGGGAAAAATGTTCGATTCCTTTTCAATTAGTTCGATTATACCCGTCTGATTCCTGGCCCCAAAGCGGAATATATTGGCCAAAATTTCGAAATTTATTGAGAATTTGAAATAAGTAAATCGATTTAATCGTAGTTTGTAAGTTCAGAGATGGGGTCAAGCAAACGCGGGACTTCTTCTCAACGGATGCGTAGGACGATTGAAGGCATGCATTTTTTACCATTTTATAACTTTTATTCCTTGGGCTATAGATTTTTTTTTCTCTCCTGAATTTTTGAATCTTTCGTTATTATTTTCCCCTTTTTCTGTCATTTGGTTATTTTCTCCTCATAATTTTATTTAAGAACTCGAATCATGTTGGGTTTTTCCATATCTCTTGTTGTTTATTATTTTTCTAGTTTATTAAATAGATTAATTGGGATTTAATTGGTGTAAGAATCAATAATTGATTAAATTGAGTACCTCTAAAAATTGTTTGATTGATTATTTGAAAGATCAATGTGAGTTGAATATATTAAAGATTGCTTTTCCATATTCTGGCAAAGCCGCGTAAAGAAAAATGAAATTGTTTACTTTGTTTTAAAGTTTTTATGGTTATGAGATGCTGTCAATTTGATGAAGATAGGTCAAAATTTCTCTTGCCTTGTTGTTGAAAGTATTCATGCTTTGTTTCTCTTATATTCTTCATCTGAATACTGTCTAATAAGTTCTTTGGGAATTCTGTTTCAAATAATTGAACACCACTATAAGTGCATTTAACTATCTTCTCTTGATTCCAATCCTTTAAATCCTTATACCACTCAGGAAATTGAAATAATAACTTACGGGAAACACTTTTAGCTATTATCAATGAAGGTAATGTAGTATATTTTCTAAGAATTGATTTGGTTATTAACATGGAGCTCCCTATTACACGAACAAGTAAAATTCTATCGCAAACTTCTTTTTTGTCATATTATCCTTCTTAAATGAATTAGACGTGGATACATTAGTTTCTTTTATGAAGGTAGCTTTATGTGCACGTGCTGTATAAAGAGAGAATCATGAGTCATGGAGTTCTTTCTGACCCATAGCCGATAGGCTTGTTAAATTTTGCAGATCTTCGTAAGAGACAGAGACAAGAACTAGAGAATTTGACATTGACAACACAGCCTTTCAAAACGTTAAGGCTGTTCATTCTGGCTATCTTTGAATATTTCAAGCAATCAGTATTTTATCTTTTTGCAAAGGGCAGCTGGATTGTGTTTTTAAACACCCTAATAGCAGCTCTTGGAATTTTTCTTGTGACCATTGAGGGCCCTCATGGAAAGGTAATGCTTTGTAGCTTATCCTAGTATTTTCATGTGTATTTCTCATGGATTTATTTCGATGTACAGCATACATCTGTATGTGGTTGAGGTTTTTCTTTGTTCAGATTTTGTGATTGTTGTGCACTGTCTGCTCCATTTAACCATGCAATTGAGAGATGCAAGTAGCATTATTAATATGTTTCCCTGGTCCTCCTCCTCCTCCTCCTCTTCTTCTCTCTTGTGTCTGTTGTGGTGGGGAGAGTGAGGGTGGTTGTGGTGGATGGGTTGTGCCTTGTTGCCTTTTAATGAAATATACATTTGTACCTTTTTGCTTTTATGGTGATTATGATGAGTTTTTGTACATTGTTCAGTTGAAACAGTTTCTGTTTCATTTGTAGTTTTCATCATTTATCATGATCAGATTAACAGAAACAATAAGCAACATTTGGTGTCTCGATTACATTTTTTCACAGCATGTTGAGGAAGTTTCTCAGTATATTCAATTTGGATTATGGTGGATTGCACTTGGTGTTGCATCTTCAATTGGTCTTGGTAAGAATATTGATTTCATGAAGATCTTTTATGTTGCCTGGAGTATGTTTGATGAATAAAGCATGATTAGAAGGATTTGGTGATTTTCTGTTGCTGTTATTACTATACTGGTATGATGTAGGCTGTTGAAACACTTTCTTCAGAACAATGGCTGACATATCAGATGTGAAATGGTATTTATGGAAATATGCAATTTCTTCTGCATTGAAAGATAGACCTTATCTTTCAGATGTGGTTCTTTCTAGTTATTGCTGCTTTTTCTTTCTTTTTTTAAAAAAATAAATTGGCTTAGGTTTTCTTGATCTGTATTAATCAAATAAACTGGGATAATTTAATCATTAGGAATAACTTTAATTATTATTTCTAAAATTGACATGTATGGTCTACCCATTTGTTTTCGAATTTCTTTTGTGATGAAGGAGAGGATATCAATTTGTGTGGTTTCTGCTATGTCCGCTTTTGTGCCAAGGAATTTTTCTGAAATCTAATCTGATTATACTTTTATTCTACATTTTTTTTCTTGCAAGTTTTGGGACACCAGAAGAAATATTCCTTGATCAGATTTTAACTTTCTACATAACCTTCGGTATTCCAGGATCTGGTCTACACACTTTTGTTCTTTATTTGGGTCCTCATATTGCCTTCTTCACAATAAAAGCAATGCAATGTGGACGAATAGACCTGAAAAGTGCTCCTTATGATACAATACAATTGAAGAGAGGTCCTTCATGGCTAGACAAACCCTGCAGTGAGTTTGGGCCCCCATTGTTTTCACCATCACATGGGTCAAGGGTTCCCATTAGCAGCATATTGCCACAGGTGCAGATGGAAGCTATCTTATGGGGTCTTGGGACCGCAATTGGAGAACTTCCTCCTTACTTCATCTCAAGGGCAGGTAAGAGAATTGTCTTTATACTTTATTGTTCTATTAGAATAACACGATTTGTTAGAAGAATTTATTTATGGTAGGCTGGGAGAGCATTTCTTGAAGAGGCCGTAATCCTTTTAGCATTGAATTTGATGGTTACGATAGTGGTTTTGGGTTTAACATTGCAATATGCAAAGGAATTCCTTGAGACCTGTTCCAAGATGAAGCCAGGCGCTTTGTGTCTGTAACCCTCATGAAAATTGGATTTATTGCTTAAATTTTTGTCTTGATCCGTACCTTAATTTTTTTAAACGTTGTTTGTTGATCTAGTTCGCTTGAGTTTGCAATTTAGTTCCCTTTATTGATGTTTGACTCCACAATGATAGGTGATTATGAAGTTAAAATCCTTCTCTGTTCTTTGTCTAAATGTTGGTTGTCTACTTTCTATTTAAATTTTCTACTTGTCCATACTGTTAAATCATCCAGCTCAAGTTGATCTACTTCTCTATGCAGCCAGTCTATCAGGCAGCAATTTTAACGCCATGGAAGAATTGGATGCTTCCTCAAGTGAGAATAATGGAGTCATAGCTACTCGCCTGAACCAGATCAAGCGCTGGTTGTTATCCCACTCCAAACACATGAACTTCTTCACCATTTTAGTGCTTGCCTCGGTTAGTTATAATTCACCTTTTTCATTTCATAGCCCTACGTTTCGAACAAGCAAAATATTGATGCTGCTTTAGACATTTTATTTTAATTGCAGCTTCTTTTATCTCTGTTATCTCTGTTTTCTGTTTGCACGTGCATGAGAAAAAGCAAATGTGCACCCACACCCACAATGTTGCCTAAAAACATCAATCTTTGGATACATTTTCTCCAGGGTAGTACCCTACTTTATGACAATAACCGTCTCAGTAAAAGTTTTCTCAACCTATAATTTTTTTTTGATAAATGTAAATTTGATGTGAAAATTTTAACGAGTCAATTATGAAGTGTGGCATTATGTTGTGAGAGTATAATGGAGAAACTTGAAAAGCATTTAAAGACCAAGTATTGTTAGTTATTTTCACTTAAGATCATCAAAGTTCACCACAGTTTATAAATGCTTTTTATGTCACTGCTTTTAGATTTTATCATGTAAACCTGCTGATTGACTGAACCATGTTTCAGGTCCCAAATCCTTTATTTGACCTTGCCGGCATCATGTGTGGACAATTTGGGGTTCCATTTTGGGAGTTCTTTCTAGCAACATTGATTGGGAAGGCGATTATTAAAACTCACATACAGGTTGGTGTTGTTTTTCTTTGTGTTTTATCATACAAGCAGAGCATCAGTTCCCCATTGTTATCTTTTCTACCGAATCAATTTGTTTCTACCCCCTGAGTTGAAGCTCTTATAATACTTTAATTGTTTATCGTTTGATTATGGTGTTCATGAAAATCTATCCATTCTCGAATGATTCAGTTGGACTCGACTATTATCAGAAAAACGCAAACTTCTACATCTTATGTGTATGTATTCGATTCCTTCACTGCAGACGGTTTTTATCATCTCTGTCTGTAATAATCAGCTCCTGGAATGGATAGAGAACGAATTGATCTGGGTGCTCAGCAGCCTCGTACCTGGATTTGACTCGTACTTGCCCACACTCACTGCAAAACTTAATGCAGTTAAGGAAAAGTACTTGGCTGCCCCACATCCAGTTCCTTCAAATATCAAGGTACTCCTTGAGTCGGTACAAAAAACGTATCTATTTTAACCTGAATTTAAATCGTCATCCGCTCTAGGAATACATCATTCTAAATAAACTCTGTAAAAATGATTTTTAAATCTGTTCTGCAAAATGTTTTTCAGGGGAAGTGGGATTTTTCTTTTTCTTCGATCTGGAACACCATTGTGTGGCTTATGCTTATGAACTTCTTTGTCAAGATCGTCAATGCGGCTGCTCAGAACCATCTGAAAAAGCAGCAAGATAAGCAGCTCCCAAGGAAGTTATCTGCTTCAACGCATTGAGGTTAGGAATTCACGAAGCAGATATACCGCGTCCCGTTGTCGTTTTTCTTTCTTTGTTTATGAATAGTGTTAGTGAACTACATGTTATTACTTTTTTCATAATTTACCATTGAAGCAACTCCGAAAGAACTCGCTGCCCTGTTAGAAGCTTTGTATAAAGAAAAAATAGGAACACAGACAAATAGAATCTCCAGGTTTTATAATTACTGTGTAATGCAGGTGGTGATCATTGTTTTTGCCCTGGTGTTGACAACTGTTTTGACACTGGGAAATTTATTCTTTGGCAATGCAAGACTTCAATCAATTGGCTTTGCTTTCATCTTCCGCTATTTGTTACCTTTTGCATGCAATGAATGATTTGCTATGTTGTTTTTCATATGTTTTCTTAAAGGGTAAATTACATAAATAGTCACTGATGTTCGAGTAAATTTTTTCTTTTCCCCACTGATGTTTCAAAACTAACGATTTGGTTATTAATGTTATCTATTTATAACAAATCGGTCACTCATCTTTAACCGTCGTTACTAGAGGTGGTGGAATATTGTTGATCAAAGTTTGACGTGGCTTATATAGAAAAGTCTACAGGTCAGTCAGTTAACACATCACATCAGCATTTTGTTACCCTCAATTACAATTGTTAGTAACAAGTGATTGATTTGTTATATATTGATAACATTAGTGACCAAGGCGTTAGTTTTAAAACATCAGTGGGTAAAGAAAAATTTTCTCAAATGTAAGTGGTCATTTATGTAGCTTACCATTTCTTAAATTATTACCTTGACTTCAACAACTATTCTAATTATTATGATTTATTATTATTTAACTATTAGTCCTTTTCACTTTGACTATCGATTTTAAAATTTTGTCATTTAGGTTATCTGATTATTTAAGTATTGCAATCGAACTACTAATGAATAATATTTAACAAAAAAAATGACATAATAGTTAAAAGATCTAATATAATTACACATACTACTTATATGTTTTATCAATTTGATCTTAAATTTTAATAAATTAAACTATATCCTATCAAGAATAAAATTATATTTTGATTTATCTTAAAAATAAATAATAATACTATTCTAATATTTGATCATAATTTCATCACTGACTATATCTAATAATGTACAATAAACGGCAGAAAACAATGCACTTGTAAACAAGGTGTATGATGGAAAAATAATGACAATACATATTTGGAAAATATTGCAAAGTTTCCGGAGACAGTACTATAAAAGATTGCGTCGCCCTCTTGGATTAATGCCTGATGTGACACCTCGCACCTTGACCCGGCTCTTTGTATTCACTCCATTCTTGGTTTATTGGCAATCAGGATGAAAAAAATTGGTTTATTGATTTTGTTTTCAAATAATATAAAATTTATAATTATTCGTTTTAAACTATATTTTATTTTTGATTAATTTATGAACAATCATTTGTTTTTGAATTCATGAAAAATAAATATATATGCATGTTAAATAAAATAAATAAATAATTTATTTCTCCATCCACCTATTATTTTGTTTCTTTTTAATCACTTAACTATTATGTTTTTTAGGTCATGCTTGACGTTAAGTTTATGTTTTATTTTGATCATCAAATGTTAAAAAAAGTAATGGTGATATTGATGTGTTATCATAAGGTAATGACACTTCATCATTGAAAAGAATAAAAAACACCACAACAACATTACTTTTTTTTTAACGACATGTGACAAAAATAAAATAAAAAAGTAACGTTAGATATATTTTTTTAAAAATTAATAGTTGGGTAACCAAAACATAAACTAAGTAATTGGCGAGTGATTGAATATATAATTTACCTTAAAATAAATATTTGAAATTAATAAATTATATATAAAATTTAGTATGATTTTTTTTTGTTGAGAAAAACTATGCTTTTTTGAAATAATTGAAAAGATTATAGAAAGGAAAGGTGGTGACCAAGGCGATATTAAAGGCAACAAATCCAAGGTTACCTTATTATGGTCGGCCATATATATATATATATATATATATGACTTACCATAGAAAGCTCATCTTAGCTTGGTAACTTGTTAAGAGAATAAAACTTGCCCGTATTAATGGGGATTCCAATCAAACCTCTTGTTCCTTGAGAATTGAGGTGGTCATCGTTGAAGAAGAAGAAGGTTGATCATCATTATTTTGACCACCATGAAGAATTCCACTCGTTTTCTGCTAATGCTTTTCGTTGCTTGTGCCATCATCTTCATGTCAGTGTATTATACAGCAGGACAGTTTTTGGGCACTGAGTATGAGGTTCGAGTGATCAACGGCTTCTCCAACAACTCATCGCTGCCATTGGTGATCTGGTGCGTGTCACAGCAGGATGGGGACATGGGTGGCCGTGCCCTACAGGAAGGCGACGATTACGGGTGGCGAGTTAAGACCAATATATGGGGCGATTTTGGCTACTTGTGTACGTTGAAATGGGATGGGAAGAGGAGGAGTTTCGAGGCGTTTAGGGTTGGGAGAGACAGTCGAAGGTGTGGTCCTCTTAACAAGTGTTCTTGGTTGGTTAAAGAGGATGGCTTCTACTTCAGCAGTGATGAAGTTAACTGGAAGAAACACTTTTCCTGGTGTTGAGTTTTGCATAATGCTGATAAAAAAAAACCACATCTTCTCTGTCTGTCGATATCCAACGCAACTTTTCGCTGTTGATATGACAGCTCCACAGTTTTGTCCATTGAGAAAGAAAAAAAAAGAACGAAATTTGGTTTAGTTCTAGGGCATGTGCATGCCTTGTGGAAGCTGAAAACAAATATGATTTTGCTTTTGAGAACAACGTTTAATATAACAATTGTTCTTACCATGAAGTTTGCGTTTCAAGTTTCATTGTACTTTTCTCTGTTATACCTCTGTAGGTCATTTTCAGAAACGATCAGTTCTTCATTTACTAAAATTTCCGAATACCAGACCCTTCGAGGAATTTATATCCTCCAAGTTAAGGAGCATTATGACATCCGAATCAACTACGGTACATAGGATAAAACCTTTGACACTTGTCAGAACAAAGTCTAAGATTATTTTATTAATTACAATTTTCCATCTACATCAAAATCAACCACCAATGCGACAAATTTATCCAATAATATAACCTTTCAATAACAGTTTACAGCAACAATTGTGTCTATGTTTAGAATGCAAGGTCTTATGTTCATAAATTAATCACCATGTGCCTTGCTGAGAGAAATGCACAGTTAGTGGCTTAAGGGGTTTCTCACAACACATAATATTCAGTTGATCTATAGAAGTTGCTCCGATCTTGCTTCCTTCTAAAAGATCCACCCACAACAGAAATTTCAAATTCTAAGAAAGATCCGTCTGCAATAGATTTGGTTCATCACTTCATCAAGTAAATAAAGACTTTTCAAGACAACTGGCATGCCCAGCTTCCACCGGGGGGAGGCCATGCCGCCACAAGGGCCCAAAAGCAAGCAAAGACTGGACTGGACAGGTGTCATGATTGTTTATTTAGTGGCCTAATTTCCCAAACAAGTATGTGATAGATAATATAGATAGAGGGTAGAAATTACTTTAGCTCCATCGGTACTATAATAAATGAATCGTAATTTACTTTACAAAAATAATAGCACAACTGAGTGCTTGATGAAATGTAGGCACCTAAAAACGATGTGAGGGGGGAAAGACCATTCATCATCATTTTCAGTTACCTTTTACTTCTCCAATTTCATATATCTCCATACAAACCCATTCAGATCATTCATCTGGACATTGCCGGGACCGAAACCTAGTATCCGAAAGTAATCCGACAATACGCTTTTCAAGCCTTTTTGCTCCTGGACCAGGCCTCAAGATATCAGCATCCCCCCACAATGAACATGTGTCGTTTTTTGGAACACCTACGCACCATCCACCTTGTACAACTCTGCCGGGTTTGCGTTTCAAAAATTCTGTCGATATGGTCGAGTACCGGATCGTCAAACTGGAACTCTGTCGCAAAGGCATCTCCACTCTGAATCATAGCATCAAATTCTGCAGAATTGGTTAAGGAAGGCTTCTTCGAAGAGGATACATTGGAGGTTACATACTGTAGGCTATGGTTTATATCAGTGCGCTTGAACTTGTCAGTGTTACAAAGGATGGTAGGGAAATAATTGGGGAAAGGATAAGGCATATTTGCCAAATACATAAGCAAAGTCCTAGGAAGGTTGTCTGTACCAAGGATGCAGAACTCGATGAAAGTACGAGTTAACATTGTGAAAATTGAACCTGCAAAAGATGTGATCTCAACAAAAGGAATTGCATATGATATCTTGTATGACAACACCATTTATAAATAAACAACAAAGGAAGTAATCTTCTGGGATTAAATCAATCACTTATAAAACCATTAAAAATTAATTGAACGGACGTAAATGACGGAAACCAAACAACTCTCGACATAAGGGGAACTTTATGTCTTAGCAGTTGTTTAGAATAACGATCATCGAAGACTTGTTCTACATTGGCATTTCATTGATAGAGAAATTTCCAAAGAAAAAGGTGGGGTCCTGCAACCAACTTACTATACCTTTTAATGCTGTACGACGATACATGGAACATATACAATCTCCTACAACAGTCTCGCAACATCTTTCAGTGTTTCGCAAACGGATAGAATCACCATTTCGGTCACTACTAACAAGAGAAAATGGTAGCAAGGCTTTCTTTTAGGGCAGGAAAGATTGCTTCCACTTAAAAACTTAACCCTAATATATGCATGAAAGGTTTCTTTTTTTTATAAATTCCTTTCCTCTTTTCCTTCTGTTTTTTTTTTATAAGAAAGAGAGGTCTCATTAAACCCCCTTCATAACCGTCAAAATACAAAAGCATCTCGACGGACATTGGAAGAAGGAAAAGAGTTCCTCAAAATTTTATTACCAAATTACAAAAATACACAGTACAGGAAAACGTACAAAAGCATTCGCACCAAATCACTTCCTCCTACAAACCAGAAATAAAAACTCCCTCATCCAAATCCTAACTTAGCTAGAACATCCGCCTCACAGTTCACAACTCTTTTAATATGCCTAACAATAACATTCCTATCCACTACGATAGACACTATTTCCTCCACTAGTGATTTAAATAAGGTAGAACAAGAACTCATATTCTTGATCCAATCTAAGGCTTTGATACAATCGCTCTCCAAGATAAGCCTTCCCTTTTATCTCCAAGTAGATTCCAAGAAGAACACTAATCCCACTTTGATTGCCAAAAGCTTTGCCATAATTGGGGGACCCGAACCAACACTCTCAGAAAAATTCCCTAGTACCACACCTTATTCATCACGTAATAAACCACCAATACCTCCTTTAATCCATAGCTTGTCCATTGCGCCATCCACATTCATTTTGAAAAAAAACCTTTAGGAGGAGGCCGCCAAGATAAAGAACCGGAGGATGATTTCTTGTTGTTTGACCAAGAGTCAGCCAAAGAAGGATTTCCCACCAAACAATCAAAAGGAATAGGGAGGTTTGGAAATTTTGCCGAATACAATGCAACCACCCTATACCTTGTTAGGAAAAAATAGAGTTTGATCTAAACTCTTCCTCTAAAAAACAACATCGTTTCTATATTTCCAAACTGACCATAAAATATCCCCTGGAATAAACAACTAAATGGTCGAGCGAGGAACCAAACTCATCCAAACAAAAACTAGATCAGCAGGATTCTCAGGCACAACAAACGACGCCCCCACAGGCTCAAGAACTTAGACCATAACCTTCAAGTTACAGTAGATGGAACAAACAAGTGAGAGATGGATTCCGGGGCCAAACCACAAAGAGGGAAAAATTATACACGATCTCAGGGACCCCACGCTTTACCAACTTAACTTTGACTTCCAATTTCTTCTTAAAAACCTGCCAAACAAAAACTTCCACCCGAGGAGGGCCACCCCAAGCCATACCAATTTCGACCACGAAAAATCAACAATCTCTTTATCATTCAAGAGCCTCGAATTTAGAGCAACCGAAAGATTATCAAGGATAAAGTTTAACTCCAACCATTGTTTCACTTCCCAATCTGCTAGATTCCTTCTTACCTCAATGTCCCAACAACCTCCTGAAAGACTCTGATTTCTAAATTCTGCAATTTTCCTCCATTTGTTAACTGAAATAGCATAAAGTCTTGGAAAACGATTTTTTAAAGGATGTTTCCCACCCAAACATAATGCCAAAAAAGAATAGTCTCCCATTACCCATATATAATCGAATGTGATTCCTATAACAGTCACCAAAGTCATCATTTACCAAACAATTCTTTACCATTCTTTTACAAATCTAATAAGCCATGGAAAATGTCGAACCCTCGACTGAGATGGACCTTAGACCAACATCATTCTTGTAGCAAATCACCCTTTTCCACCATGAATCGGATTCGCTTGCAAAGCTCCACGACCATTTGCCCAAAAATGCTCTATTCAACAAATTAAGATTTATAACACCTAATCCACCCAAATCCTTAGGCTTGCAAACAGACGGCCAATTGACCTAGTGAATCATTCTCTTCTCATCCGACCCTCCCCAAAAGAAATTAGCCATGATCAAATTAAGTCTCGACAAAACGCAAGAAGACAAGCTAAAAATATACAATAAATGAATTGATAAGGAACATAAAACCGACTTAACCAAAACCACTCTCCCCGCAAGAGAAAGTGTTGCTTCCTTCCACCTGGAAAGTTTCTTGCAAAACCTCTGGATTATAGGTTCCCAAAGAGCCACTGAGTTCTTACTTTCCCCAAGGGGAAGCCCGAGATACTCTGACGGAAAAACACCCACTGAACAACCAATTGAGGCAGCCCATTGGTTCAAAAATGTAGATTCAACATTAGTACCAAAAATTTTGCTTTTGGACAAATTCATTTGCAATCTTGAAATTTAATCAAATAAAGATAAAACCATATATGTTCTTCAACTCTCCGCAAGCTGCATTACAAAAAATTATAAGGTATTCATCAAACTGTAAATGGGAAATCATAAAGGAATTATCCGAGAGACCAATCTCGAAGCCTTTAAACAGTCCAACATTCATCGCCTTAGCAAGCATAAGACTCAACAACTCTCCTACAAGAATAAAAAGAGCGGGGACAAGGAACAACCCTGTCGAAGGCCTCTAGCAATCATAAATTCCTCCGAGGGAAATCCATTAACCAAAATAGAAATTGAAGCCGAGGATATGCAAGAATAAATCCACTAATGCCACCTTTGTTCGAATCCCATATAATCATTATTTTCATCAAGATGTTCCAATCCACCGAGTCATAAGCATTTTTGAAATCTACCTTAAACACAATACCCTTGCACCTTTTCTTTCTCTAGTAGTAAATTCCTTCATTGGCTATAAGTGAACAATCCATAATTTTCCTTCCCGAGACGAAAGCAAATTGAGAAGGCCCAATTAATGAGTCTATATATACCCTCAACCTTTTCGACAGCACCTTTGACAAAATTTTGTACAACCCGTCGACTAAACTAATGGCTCTATAGTCCTCCATACTAAACGAATTCACTTTAGTAGGTATAAGGGTTATGAAGGAATGGTTGGCCCATTTCCCCCACTATTTTCCCCTGTAAAAGTCTTTAAAAAAGCTTAAAATCCACTCTTTCATCTGAGGCCATTTTTTTTAAAAATCCCATAGTCAGACCATCAGGACAAGGAGCTTTATTACTGTCTGAAGATGCAATCGCCTCCCAAATCTCCTCCTCTGAAAAATGACTTTTTAGAAAAGAGCTATGTGCCTCGGACAGTTTGGAGAAATTAAAATCCAGATTTTCCACTTCAAGGGTGTTTTAAATTGTACGCCTCTTTAAAGAAGTTTACAACGCATGATTTTATTCTTCCTGGATCCAAAATAATCTCTTTACCAACCTTTAAACACTTGATCTGGTTCAATCTCCCTTTATTCGCTGTATACAGATGAAAAAATCTGGAATTTCTAACTCCCTCCAAAAACCACTTTATTCTAAACCACAACACTCTTTCCTCTGGATCTATAATAAACTCTCCTGAAGAGTCTGCTGTCTCTCCTGCCTTCTGAGACACAACTCCCTGCATAGCGCATTCGACTGGATGAGGACGTAGCTTGACGAGTAGGAAGCCTTTTATGTGAGCTATCAAAAGACCTATCCCGATGCTTAGATGCCTTTGAAGAAAACTCAGGCTCTCTACAATTATCCTTATTCCTTCTAAATGGTTCTAGTGAGCTATGTCTTCTACGAGGCCCATATTGAGATAGTCTTTTGCCAACTTGGTCCAAATCAATTCGAGTAGGCATCTCAACTAAAATTTGCGAATTACCATGCCCATTATTGTTAATGACCTTATCACCTACCTCCACTAGAACATTCCTCGACAAACACTTGCAAAGAGATTGAATAATCATTACGCTCATCCCTCGGAACTCCCATAATTTATCTTGATCCCTCTATATCATTAATCTCATCGACATTCTCCGCTATGCCACCTGTCACGTTCTCTTGGAGACAGGACTCCACCCTTTCCTGTGACGATTATTCTGATTGTTGAGCTTCCCGACCATGCTGCTTAGGAAATACTTCGGTTTGAAAAGATTCCGATGAACTCTCTTCGAAAAATATTTCTTAATCCTCATCTGAATCACTCCTGTCAGTTTTAGGAAAGAATTCCTCAACCGTTTGAACTTTAATTTTAATCATATATGATCTTCCATTCGTATTAATCTTCTCCGATTCTGGGATATCAAAAGGACTTGCCACCAGAAGAAGTAACTTATCTACACTAAAATTCGCCTTTTGAAGCATTTCCTCCTATATTTTCATCACCAATCCCCATTATGAAGCCAAATTTTTGAAAAACGCTTCATTCCAATAGTTGAGTGGCACTCCTATCAGAAAAAGAGAACAATAGGCTAATGACACTTCCTCGTTTAAAGAAATCGGAGCTGGCCAGTCAAACCATACTTTGAGATCTTCATCTCTTTTTTCCAATGTTTTCTTTTTATATTCTTTCGACGGAAATGTAACAGTACAAGCATTTTTGGTATAACCCCATCTAGCCACCTTCGCGTTAAATCCATCATCACAAATAGCCTTCCGAATGAATTCCATATCGTACGCGTCTTTGAGAATTCCAGTCCTTGACTTTTTGATCCAATCACTTTCCTCTAATCAGATTCCTATCTCCCACTGAATTCTTTTCTTGACTGCCGAACGATAATTTTCTATCACCGGTCAAGGAATCTCTATATGACCTCCCGTCATGGAACCTTTTGAACATTGCCTCTCTGTCTTCTAAACTCTTAAAGAATCAACCTCCCACCTCTTCACCCTTGATTCCATAGCTACGATCAGATTTTTCTTATACTGGGACTTTTGGTATTTCGCCACCCCTACTATAATCTTTCTTCCATCAATCGTCACATTGTTCATCTTCTGGATAGCGTTTAGAAGATCCACCTGACTTTCAAAATGAATAAAAGCAAAGGTAGAGTCTCTGTACTTTGACCTTCTGTTTACGAGGGGAATGAAAACCATAGTCACCTTCCCATGATGATTGAAACGTTCCCTCAAAGCTATCCTAGAAACTCTTCTGCTAAGGTTGTTTATGAAAGCCGACCAGATCACTCCAGTGGGTAGTGATTCTTTTCTAAACATCTCTTGTATGTATGTATGACTAATCTCCTGCATGACTTCTGTACCAGATCAAAGTATATATCCCTTTTAATCTGCTCAACTATCATACCATGTGAATTTTAGCAAGCAAAAGAATAAAAGCTGCACTTTCAACTTGAAGATTGAATTTGTAACACGTGCAAAAGAGGGAGTGCGCCTCCTTCTAATTTTTATTCTGTCAAATTGCAAATGAGTATTGAAAATTTAGAAAATCGGAAAATATGTAATTAGAAGGTAAATAACACATTAGGCCATCCACTAGTGGATCTATCCTCAAGGTTCAGCTGAAAGGCAGACAAAACTGCCTTTACACACCAAGCTCAGGTTGCCACTACATAAACATAGAGAGGATCAGAGGACTATGATTTAAGTGCAATTTTATACATAAAATCTTTTTAGTTAACAATAAAATGTTGTTAGTGATATTAATTTTATAGTCAACAACAATTCCAACCAGAAACAAAAAGCAAAATGGTGGAATTAAAAAACTGGCAAGGAGGAGAATATATCTAAGTTCAAAGGTTTTGATAATCACCATTCAAATGTGTAGGATCCATTCATTAAGCGTGAAGTTAAGTTCCGAGTGGTGATCAAACAAGTATTGGATAACAATGGACAAACAAATTATGGAGGGGAGCTGAACCCCAGTTCAACTTAAAGGATTCAAAACTTTTCAATTTTTCTATTGCTTTGCCTTCTCCATCTCTCGCACTTCTCTCAACAAGTTTACTTCTATAAAACATTATGTACCTTTAATTTTAAGATTTTACAAATGATTTTCTAAAGTATATTCGATTCAATTAATCGAATATAAAATTATTACTCCAAGTCTTTTAAGATCAATTTCAAACCTTACTAAATGTGTAAAATTGTGTTTTATACTTAATATATTTTTAAAACAATTTTCACAAGTATTTTGAACCAAATCAAGCCTAAAATCAATTTTTAGTGATGCACCGATGCACCAATCCATGCATCGATGCACCATGAAATAAATTGAACATCGAATGCATTTCATGCATCGATGCACATACCATGCACCGATGCCCTGAGGATTTTATGAAAACATCGAATGCATTTGATGCACCAGCCATGCATCGATGCACTCTGGCTGTAACATCCTTCATACCGGGTTAGTGATTAAATTGTGAAATTTTAAAATTTAGTGATCAAAGTTGATAAATTAAAAGTTGAAGGAATTGATTGAAATATTTGGTGTAGGATCAATTAGCAAAGCATAGGGAACTAAAGGGGTAAATGAGTCTTTTGACAAGGAAAATAATTAAAGGTTTCTTAAGGATATTTAATAAACCACGTGGAAAGCTAATGAGAGAAAAAGGTTCTGGATATTTCTTTTTCTTCATTCTTCTTCTCTCTGCCGTGAAGACAAAGCTAAAGGTAAGTTTTCTTATTGATCAAATTATTGATGAATTTAAGGTTGCTTATTGATCCTTAGTTGATAACTAAGCTTAAGGAAAGCTTAGATTATCTTAAAATCATAAGATGAAGAGAATATGAAGAATCAAAGAAAAGAGGTAAAAAAGTGAAATCTTGGATTATAGCTCATAATAAGAATTAGAAGTGGGATTTGACTTGTCATAAAGCTAACTAAAAAGTATGAAGTGTTAGAATTCAAATTAGAACATGTTGGAATTTGGGTTAGATTCTTAAACTCTACATGGAGAATTGGATTTCTAAGCTTTAAAAGTATGGAATGATAATAATTAGTTTAAGTAAGAGTATGCAAGTTAAGGATATAAAAAGAGGAGAAATATAAAGTGTTAAGTAGACTAAGAAGAGATTTTCGTGCTAAAATGACAATTCTGGGCAATGTGCATCGATGCACATTCATTGTGCACCGATGCATTAATGATAAATCCCAGAAATTGTTAAGGTGCATCGTGCATGAAGTGCATCGATGCATTAATTTAAAAGAAAACATCGAATGCCATCGATGCATCGATGCATAAGGAGTACATCGATGAACCCCATTAAATATAAACATCGAATAAGATTTATGCATCGATGCATGGTGTAGTGCATGCATCGATTCATACCTCAATGAAAAGATGAAAATGACTTTTCTTTTAGCCTAAGAAATGATAGTTTATAATATACTAATTAGTATACTGATAAGTATCAATGAATTACTATGTAGATATCGAGCCTACACGAGTTCTGGAACAATCGTCAAGTAGGATTGATCGAGGGAAAGACAAAGAAATCTAGGTGAGTGCATATACATAGCATGAATATGTATTCTATTCAGTTCTAGACTTGTGATAAGTCTAGATTCAATATTTTGATACATGATCGCATTTCATATTATGATACATGACATGAATTCATACCATATGTATTATGTGACATGAATATGCAAGACAAAGTTATATGAGAGTTATGTGATAAAGGTATGAAAATGATATGTCTATGTGATAAAGGTATGAAAATAATATGTTTACGTGATACAAATTATGTGAATGGTGAAAGCTCATGTTATGTAGATGAGAACTATAGGTATAGTTGTCATGCCAAGGGTAGAGGGTCTACGCGGTCCTTCGGGATATATATATATTCTTTGGAACATGTGTGAAGTCTTGTGAGACACATACTTGATCCCTAGTATATGTATACGATTCTTAAGGAATGGTATGTGGTCCTTATGGACATTATTATATGGCACTACGGTGCAATTCTACGCGGCACTCCGGTGCAATTCTACGTGGCACTTTGGTGCAATTATACGAGCTATGGTGACAGCATAGTGCACGACCTCACAATACTCATATACCTTAGGTTCTCAGTATGGTACCATGGGCTAATGAACTTAATAAGGTGAACTTATGAATGTGAATTTAATAAGTATATGTGTAAGAAACATGGTTATGGTTATTGCATTGTTTACATACATCTTATTATTGTAACCCATCTCATTTTGGCAATTCCTTTATATTTTATTGATATTGTTATGTTGTCTCACTAAGTCGATGACTTAGCATGTGAGTGTTTCACATGTAGGATCCGATAAAGTAGACGATCGATGTTAAGCAGCTGGACAACATTACTCCTGCAACTATCAGATCAGAAGCAACTTAATCAGTAGGTCATTTTGTTATGTAAAGGGAGGTTGGCATGTAACTAAAGGGTTAAGTTGTGTATGCTCTGAGTATTTTGATAAACTTGTATTAATATATGTATATTATTGTATTTTAATAAAATAAGTTCAAATGTTTTATCGGTTTTTTTAAGTATTGTTTTGTTTTAGTCAATGTGACATCCTGGACTCGTATCCGGGTCAGATATGAGTTGAGGGTGTTACATTTAATGGTATCAGAGCCATGGTTTAGCCGATTCTAGGCATAAACCAGAGTCTATAGAGTCTTTAAATGGGATACATGCCAACAAATAGTGAGAACTTCTAATCTGGTATAGTATGAGTATGCTGTTTTGCTAATAGAACAATGTGTTTATTTTATTAGATGTCCGGACATAATAGCTCCCGAAGTGAAGCAAGAGAAGATAAGCCTGCTGAAAGCAGTAATTCACCTGCCCTGGCCAGGCAAGGTGAAGAACAGGCATATCAAGGAGTGCCTGTGCAAGATCAGGATACGTTCTTCAGAACGTTAGACACTATTCTGACGCGTCTTCAACCTCCTACTCCACCAACCCAAAGAATGAATGTAGCAAAAGAGTTGAGAGGTTTAGGAGCTCCCGAATTTAAGGGAGAAGCTGAGGAAGGTCTAGTTGCAGCAGATCTTTGGCTAAATGATTTGAAAATCATGTTAGATGGTCTCCACTGTTTTGAAGTGGAGAAGTTATATGGAGCTGTTTCGTTGCTGAGGGGTCAGGCGAGGATATGGTGGACGAACCTCACCATGAGGATGTCCAGTGACCAGTTGACTTGGTCTTTGTTCTTAGATGAATTTAAAAACAAGTACATTGGAGATCAATTTATTCGGCAGGTGAAGCAGGAGTTTTTGAATTTGGAACAGATGAACCGCTCTGTATATGAGTATGAATGTGAGTTCAACAAGCTGAGTAGGTTTGCATCCGAGCTTGTGCCTACTGAAAAAGGGGCATACGCCCTAGATTGAAAGAGATGCTGATAGTATTGAATTTGTCCTCGTTCCAAGAGGTGATCAATCATGCCAAGGCTCTTGAAAGAGCTCAGAATGAGAGATTCGGAGATTTTAGAGTTCAGACATCAAAAAGAATGGGTGCTTATTCTAGTTCAGCACCATCAAAAATAGGAAGAGACTCAGAATTTCGATCACAAGCTAGATCAGAATCAGTTGCATCATCTGCTAGGGGAGCAAGTCAGGCAAGACCTAGACAGACGCAGTCAGTGGGATCTGGTGTTGGGAGATCTACTCCGAGTCAAGCGAGACAGTGTCAGCACTGTGGGAAAAACCATTCTGGGGCTTGTCGGATGACTGCTAGGACTTGTTTTCGATGCGGAGATGCCAGACATTTTATCCGGGATTGTCCATTGATGGTTGGTGAGCCTGCACCATTTGAGAGAATTGGCTCTGTCTCACAGAGAGGACGAGGAAGAGGTAGAGGAAGGAGCCAGTCTGAATCCTCTGCTCAACCTGAAGTTCGGTCAACCGCACGGGTGTACAATTTAAAGACAAGTGAAGACTATGATGATCCGGATATTATAGCAGGTAATTTTCAGCTGTATGATAAATTAGTATTGGTACTGATTGATCCGGGTTCTAATTATTCTTACATTACCAGTAAGTTAGTAAAGGAATTGAGGATTCCCTTAGAAGCTACGAGTAATGAGATTATAGTAACAAATCCTTTAGGCCATAGTGTTCGGGTGAACAAAGTCTGTAAGGGGTGTCCCATAAAGGTTCAGGGAATTGAATTCCATGATAATATGATGGAATTACCCTTTGACGAGTTTGAAGTGATTCTGGGAATGGATTGGTTGTTCCGTTACTATGGAGATGTTAATTACAGATCGAAAAAGGTAACCCTGAAAAGTCCAGGAGGAATATAGATAAGTGTGAGTAATGAAAGTTTAATCCTTTAGCAAATGTAATGTCAGTAATGTCAGCTAAGAAGTTGTTGCTATAGGGATGTCAAGGATTTCTTGCAAATGTGATAGATTCAAGAGCTAAAGAAAAAGGATTGAATGATATTTTAATAGTTCAAGAATTCCCTGATGTTTTCCCGGCTGAGTTGCCAGGATTACCTCCAGATAGAGAGGCAGAATTCCATATTGAAGTAATGCCAGGAACCGCTCCAATTGTAATGGCACCTTATCGGATGGCTCCGAAAGAATTGCAAGAGTTAAAGAATCAATTGCAAGAATTGTTAGAAAAGGGATTTATTCGACCAAGTGTGTCACCTTGGGGAGCTCCGGTGTTATTTGTTAAGAAGAAGGATGGATCAATGCGTCTCTGTATTGATTATCGACAGCTTAATAAGGTGACCATCAAGAACAAGTATCCCCTTCCGCGCATTGATGACTTGTTTGATCAACTAAAATGAGCTTCAATATTTTCGAAGATCGATCTACGTTCGGGTTATCATCAATTGAAGATTCAGGAGAAAGATATTCCGAAGACGGCTTTCAAAATGAGATATGGTCATTATGAATTCATTGTAATGCCATTCGGAGTAACTAATGCACCTGCTGTTTTCATGTATCTTATGAACATGATTTTTCAGCCCTATTTAGACCAGTTTGTTGTTATCTTTATTGATGACATACTGGTGTACACGAAATCCATTGAAGAGCACAACACACATCTGAGGCTAGTTTTGCAAATTCTCAGGGATAAGAATCTTTATGCAAAATTGTCCAAATGTGAATTCTGGCTAAACGAAGTAATTTTCTTGGGGCATGTGATCTTGGTAGATGGGATTAGAGTGGACCCTCAGAAGGTTAAAGCTATAATGGACTGGGAAGTTCCAAAGAATGTATCTGAAGTTCGGAGTTTCCTGGGACTTGCCGGTTATTATCGAAGATTCGTTAAGAATTTTTTGATGATAGTGCTGCCTTTAACGAAGATGATGAGAAAGAATACCGTTTGTTTGGACTCCTGAATGTCAAGATAGTTTTGAAACTTTAAAGAAAATTTTGACAGAAGCTCCTGTATTGGTTCAACCAGAATCTGGCAAGAATTTTGTATTATTTAGTGACGCATCTCGTAATGGTTTAGGTTGTGTATTAATGCAAGAAGGGAAGGTGGTAGCATATGCATCGAGGCAGTTGAAACCACATGAAAAGAATTACCCCACCCATGATTTAGATATGGCTGCAGTGGTGTCCGCCCTCAAGATTTGGCGTCATTATCTGTATGGAGAACGATGTTATTTGTATTCGGATCATAAGAGTTTGAAGTATCTGATGACTCAAAAAGAGCTGAATTTGAGGCAACGTAGATGGGTAGAGTTCTTAAAAGATTATGATGTGATAATTGACTATCATCCTGGAAAGGCTAACGTGGTAGCAGATGCTTTGAGTAGAAATACGTTCGCAGCCTTACGAGCTATGGATGCAAGATTATCTTTAACTGGAGATGGTGGTCTTTTTGCAGAGTTAAAACTTAAACCATCATGGTTGGAATGAATAGGAGAATTGCAAAGAAAAGATGAAACGTGTTTGAAAAGAATTGAGCAAGTAAAGAGCAAAGAGATTAAAGACTTTGAGGTTAAATCAAATGGAAATCTGTATTGTAAAGAAAGAATTGTGATACCCGACAATGAAGACTTGAAGAAAGAAATATTAACATAGGCTCATTGCAGTCCATTAATGATGCACTCTGATGGAACCAAGATGTATATGGATTTGAAAGATCGATTTTGGTGGTCAGGGATGAAACGAAGCATCACCGAATTTGTGTCTAAGTGTTTGATATGTCAACAGGTCAAAGTTGAGCATCAAGTTCCATCAGGAATATTGCAACCTCTTTACATTCCTCAATGGAAATGAGAAAATATTACGATGGATTTTGTTTCGGGGTTACCCTTGACTCCAAACAAAAGAGAATAAATCTGGGTAATTGTTGATCGATTAACTAAGTCAGCGCATTTCCTTCCGGTTAGAACATATTTCTCTATGGAAAAGTATGCGGAGCTGTATATTAGAGAAATTATTAGATTGCATGGAGTGCATGTTTCCATAGTCTCTGATCGAGACCCTCAATTCACTTCTAAATTCTGGAAATCTTTGCATGGAACGTTGGGAACTCGTTTAAACTTTAGTATGGCTTTTCATCCTCAGACTGACGGGAAATCAGAGAGAACTATTCAGATATTGGAAGATATGTTATGGGAAAAGTATTTACCGCTAGCAGAGCTCGCTTACAACAATAGTTATCAGTCCAGTATAAAGATGGCCCCATATGAGGCATTATATGGAAGGAAATATCGTACTCCATTAAATTGGTATGAACTCAAAGATCGAAATGTTCTTGGTCCGGATTTAATTCAGGATATAGAAAAGAAAGTTTGAGAAATTCAACATAACCTCAAAGTAGCCTCTGATTGGAAAAAGTCCTATTCTGATCTTAAAAGAAAAGAGATTGAATTCGAGGTTGGAGATAAAGTTTTCCTTAAAGTATCTCCCTGGAAGAAAGTATTACGTTTTGGCCGGAAAGGAAAGTTAAGTCCTAGATTCATTGGGCCATATGAAGTTGTTAAGAGGATAGGACCCGTAGCATATCAGTTATCCTTGCCACAGAAAATGGAGAAGATCCATAACGTCTTCCATGTGTCCATGTTACGAAGATATAAGTCTGATCCCTCTCACATCGTTGCACCAGAACAAGTAAAAGTCCAATCGGATCTGACATATGAAGAACCAGTGAGAATATTGGCTTATGAAGTCAAACAGTTAAGGAGTAAGACAGTTCTGTTGGTCAAGGTTCTTTGGAGAAATCACAAGGTAGAAGAAGCCACGTGGGAACGTGAAGAAGATATGCGACTTCAGTATCCCCATCTGTTCGTACAATGAAAATTTGAGGACAAATTTTCTTAAGGGAGGGAGATTTGTAACATCCTCCATACCGGGTTAGTGATTAAATTATGAAATTTTAAAATTTAGTGATCAAAGTTGATAAATTGAAAGTTGAAGGAATTGATTGAAATATTTGGTGTATTATCAATTAGCAAATCATAGGGAACTAAAAGGGCAAATGAGTCTTTTGACAAGGAAAATAATTAAAGGTTTCTTAAGGATATTTAATAAACCACGTGGAAAGCTAATGAGAGAAACAAGGTTCTGGATATTTTTTTCTTCTTCATTGTTCTCTCTGCCGTGAAGACAAAGCTAAAGGTAAGTTTTCTTATTGATCAAATTCTTGATGAATTTAAGGTTGCTTATTGATCCTTAGTTGATAACTAAGCTTAAGGAAAGCTTAGATTATCTTAAAACCATAAGATGAGGAGAATATGAAGAATCAAAGAAAAGAGGTAGAAAAGTGAAATCTTGGGTTAGAGCTCATAATAAGAATTAGAAGTGGGATTTGACTTGTCATAAAGCTAACTAAGAAGTATGAAGTGTTAGAATTCAAATTAGAACATGTTGGAATTTGGGTTAGATTCTTAAACTCTACATGGAGAATTGGATTTCTAAGTTTTAAAAGTATGGAATGGATAATAATTAGTTTAAGTAAGAGTATGCAAGTTAAGGATATAAAAAGAGGAGAAATATAAAGTGTTAAGTAGACTAAGAAGAGATTTTCGTGCTAAAATGATAATTTTGGGCAATGTGCATCGATGCACATTCATTTTGCACTGATGCATCAATGATAAATCCCAGAAATTGTTTAAGGTGCATCGATGCACATGAAGTGCATCGATCCATTAATTTAAAAGAAAACATCGAATGCCATCGATGCATAAGGAGTGCATCGATGCACCCCATTAAATACAAACATCGAATAGGATTTATGCATCGATGCATGGTGTAGTGCATCGATGCATACCTCAATGAAAAGATGAAAATGGCTTTTCTTTTAGCCTAAGAAATGATAGTTTAGAATATACTAATTAGTATACTGATAAGTATCAATGAATTACAATGTAGATATCGAGCCTAAACGAGTTCTGGAACAATCATCAAGTGGGATTGATCGAGGGAAAGACAAAGAAATCTAGGTGAGTGCATATGCATAGCATGAATAGGTATTCTATTCAGTTCTAGACTTGTGATAAGTCTAGATTCAATATTTTGATACATGATCGCATTTCATATTATGATACATGACATGAATTCATACCATATGTATTATATGACATGAATATGCAAGAAAAAATTATATGAGTTATGTGATAAAGGTATGGAATGATATGTCTATGTTATAAAGGTATGAAAATAATATGTTTACGTGATACAAATTATGTGAATGATGAAAGCCCATGTTATGTAGATGAGAACTATAGGTATAGTTGGCATGCCAAGGGTAGAGGGTCTACGCGGTCCTTCGGGATATATATATATTCTTTGGAATATGTGTGAAGTCTTGTGAGACACATACTTGATCTCTAGTATATGTATATGATTCTTAAGGAATGATATGTGGTCCTTATGGACATTATTATATGGCACTACGGTGCAATTCTACGCGGCACTTCGGTGCAATTCTACGTGGCACTTCGGTGCAATTATACGAGCTGTGGTAACAGCATAGTGCACGACCTCACAATACTCACATACCTTAGGTTCTTAGTATGGTACCATGGACTAATGAACTTAATAATGTGAACTTATGAATGTGAATTTAATAAGTATATGTGTAAGAAACATGGTTATGGTTATTGCATTGTTTACATACATCTTATTATTGTAACCCATATCATTTTGGCAATTCCTTTATATTTTATTGATACTGTTATATTGTCTCACTAATTTGATGAATTAGCGTGTGAGTGTTTCACACGTAGGATCCGATAAAGTAGACGATCGAGGTTAAGCAACTGGACAACATTACTCCTGCAACTATCAGATCAGAAGCAACTTAATCAGTAGGTCATTTTATTATGTAAAGGGAGGTTGGCATGTAACTAAAGGGTTAAGTTGTGTATGCTCTGAGTATTTTGATAAACTTGTATTAATATATGTATATTATTGTATTTTAATAAAAATAAGTTCAAATGTTTTATCGGTTTTTTTAAGTATTGTTTTGTTTAGTCAATGTGACATCCTGGACTCATATCTGGATCGGATATGAGTTGAGGGTGTTACACTGGCTATTTTGAAACATCGAATACACTTGATACATCGATGCACTCTTAGTGCACCGATGCACTAAGGATCCAACGGTCAAAATATTTGAATTTTACACTGATGCAACGATGTACCATGGGTATGCATCGATGCACTGACGCTCCCAAATGCTTTAATTAATTGTTTTCACACTTAAACGGCTCTATTGACTCAACTAATCATCCCCAATGTTCAGAAATGATTCAAGATATATTTAAACAAGCTTATAAGTCACTGATCAATAACAAGAATCATCAAGCAACTAGAAACAAGAGAGAATCAAAGAGAAAGTATCAAACCTCAAGTTTGAGCATTTCAAGCCTATTTTTATTCAATATTCATTTTTTCTTTCAATAACACTTATTGTGATCAATTGTATTTATTCTTGAGTGTTCTTTCTTTGTTCTAGAATTGTGTAAACATATTTGCCTTGTGAGGTTTTTCTTGTAAGTTTGCAAATTTGTAATCTTCTCTTTGAGAAAAGAGTGTTCTCAAGAATTGGGGTACATTCTTGAGGGAGTTGTAAGGTTATCTCTTTGGCCTCAAAAGAAAGAACAAATTAGTGAATTTGTTGGAAAATCCTTAGTGTGGATAGCTAAGGTAGTGGACGTAGACTTTGGTTGATAAAGTTGAACCACTGTAAATCGTTGTGTAATTACTTTCAATTTTCTGTAAAAGCTTCCACCAAATTTTTATTGCCAATTCACCCCCTCTTGGCCGATTCCATCGATCGATTAACTCAACAATTGGTATCAGAGCCTCACTCATTTGAAGGTTTAATCACCTCTTGAGTCGATTCGGGAAGAGTTACATCGATTATCAAGTCATCAATAACCTCCGCTTCAAATTTCGACTCTTGTCTCGATTCGATGCCCGTCAACAAGCCTCCTTTCTTCAATGGAGCAAACTATGTCTATTGAAAAAATAGGATGATGTACTTTATTCAAGCAAGTGACATGGGAGCATGGAATGCCGTAGAAGAAGGATATATCAAGCCTCTCACTCATCCGAGATTGTGGAGTAAAAGAGAGACAAGAATGTTCCAGCTCAACTCCAAAGCCATCCATATCATATTTTGTGCTCTTGGACCAGATGAATACGGAAGAGTTTCATCTTGTACATCCGCCAAAGAAATATGGGACAAACTTCAAGTCACTCATGAAGGTACCGATGTGGTAAAGAAATCCAAAATTAGTATTCTAACGCATAGCTATAAAAATTTCAGGATGAAACCAAATGAAGATATCAAAGCTATGACGGATAGATTTTCAACGATTGTCAATGGTCTCAAATCATATGGAGAGATCATTTCAAATGAAAAGCTTGTGAGGACGTTAGTCTACTCTCTTTCAAAATCGTGGCAATCAAAGAAGACAGTAATCATTGAGTCTAAGGACCTAACGTCCTTAACTCTTGAAGAGCTAATCGGTTCCCTTCTCACTCACGAAATGATGCTTGAAGATGAAGTGGACCTCGATAAAATTGACGAGACACCAAAGGAGAATGAGAATAAGAAAAATATTGGAGTTGCTCTCAAATCCACAAAAGATGAGAGTGATTCGAATGACGACGATGATGACGAGGAAATGGCATTATTTGCCAAATGATTCAGAAAGTTGATGATGCCCAACCGAGGTAGAAAATTCAAACGCAATGAAGGCTTCAAAACTGAATCGAATGAGAAAGACACGATCATTTGCTATGAATGCAAAAAGCCGGGGCATGTCAAATATGATTGCCCACAATTGAAGAAAAAGGGTCAATCCAAAAAGAAGCACAAGGATCATGTAGCTACATGGAACGATGAAGAAGGTTCCGATGAAGAGGAACAAGAAGTTGCAAACTTGTGCTTAATGGTTATCGAGGAAGATTCTAAGGTAACCTCTAACTCTTTTGATTAAGATGAATTATCTTATGATGAGTTATTAGAGGATTATAATGATTTGACTTCGAATTATAAGACTCTATTTTCAAAATACAAAAATGATATTTCAAAATTGAAAAACGAAAATAGTCTTTTATCCAAGACCAACAATGAGCTTGAAAGTAAGATAAAAGAATTGTAAATCAAAATTATTGATTTTGAAAAGAAAAATACTGATTTGCATAACTTACTTTCAAAAGTTCATGATGATCATCAAAAGAAGATTGATGATCTTAAAACTTCTTTTAATAAGGTTGGTACAAATTTTTTTGAAAAAGGTGAGAATTCAAAATCAAACTTTGTTAAGAAAAGTTTTAGAAACTACAATCATAGAAGTCCTCAAAGAACTTCAAATGGTAAAATCCTTAGAAGTATATGGGTTCCTAAAGAACTCATTACTACTAAAGATAAAAATTTCCTTCATAAATGGATACCTAAGGGGACAAGGATTTTAGAAACTAATAAATATGGACCCAAAAGAATTTGGGTACCAAAAATTAGAAATTAATCTATGTTTGTAGGAAAAGGAGCATTGCTACAAGGCACGGGAAACAAATCCAAATTCATGGTACCTTGATAGTGGATGCTCGAGACACATGACCTGAGACAAAAGCCGATTCATAGAGCTTAACATCAAAAATGGAGGAGAAGTGACTTTTGGTGATAATTCAAAAGGTCACATTGAAGGTATTGGTACTATAGGTAATACCTCTTCCATACAAATTAAAAATGTGTTATATGTGAATGGATTAAAGCATAATCTATTGAGTATTAGTCAATTATACGATAAGGGATTCAATGTCATATTTGAAATAAATGGTTGTAAAGTCATTGACATTGCATCTAATCAGGTTATGCTTGTTGGTCATAGAATAGGAAACATATACACGGTGCATTTAGACTCTATTGATATGACTAATTTGTGCCTAGTTGCTAAGGATGAACATGATAGTTGGTTATGGCATAGGAGACTAGGACATGCTAGTATGAGTGTTTTGCAATGGCTAATTCAAGGAGACTTAGTAAGAGGGTTGCCTAAGCTTAATTTTGATAATGATAAAATCTGTGATGCTTGTGCTAAAGAAAAACAAAAGCGAATTTCTTTCAAATCCATTAATGATGTGTCAACTAGTAGAGTATTACAATTTATCCATATAGATCTTTTTGGGCCAACTAGGACTACTAGCTTGGGTGGAAAACAATATGCATTTGTCTTGGTAGATGATTATTCTAGTTATATTTGGGTTCTATTCTTAAGTACTAAAGATGAAGCATTAGAAAATTTCATCACATTTTCAAAAGTGATCCAAAACGAAAAAGATTACTCTATCACTAGTGTTAGAAGTGATCATGGCACTGAATTTGAAAATCTTGGATTTAATGAGTTCTGTAATTCTAATGGTATTAGCCATAATTTTTCAGCACCTAGAACCCCTCAACAAAATGGAGTTGTTGAGAAGAAAAATCGAACTTTATAAGAAATGGCTAGGACCATGCTTTATGAAAATAATTTGCCAAAATATTTTTGGGCGGAAGCCACAAACACCGCTTGTTATGTTGTAAACCGAGTAATGATTAGGCCAATTTTAAAGAAAACTCCATATGAAATTTTCAAAAATAAAAAGCCTAACATTAGCTATTTTCATCCTTTTGGATGTAAATGTTTTGCTTTAAAAAATGGTAAAGAAAACCTTGGCAAATTTGATGCTAAAAGTGATGAATGAATTTTTCTGGGTTATTCCTTAAATTCTAAAGCTTATCGAGTATTTAATAAAATAGCTTTAGTTGTAGAAGAGTCTATACATGTTGTTTTCGATGATAATCTCCTTCCAAGGAAGGATTCTTGTGTTAATAATGATGTAGGTATTATAAATACAAATGACGTTAGACATGACGTTGGAGAATCATCATTAAAGGAAGAAACGAAAGATGAGGAAACTCATGATCCTCTCCAGAATCCAACCATTGAAGAAAGGGAAGTATCTTATCCAAGAGAGTACAACTATATCAAGGATGGTGAGATTATAGGTGATCCATCCAAAGGGGTAACAACTCGATCTTCTCTTAGAAATATTTGTAATTATGTTGCATTTATTTCATGCATAGAGCCTAAGAATATTAAAGAAGCGTTAAATGATGAACATTGGATTATGGCTATGCAAGAAGAATTAAATCAATTTGAGAGAAGTAAAGTATGAACATTAGTTGAAAGGCCTAGTAATAAATCTACTATAGTTACTAGATGGGTATTTAGGAATAAGCTTGATGAAAGTGGTAATATAGTGAGAAACAAGGCTAGACTTGTTGCTCAAGGGTATACTCAAGAAGAGGGCATAGACTATGATAAAACATACGCTCCCGTAGCTAGGATGAAAACAATTAGAATGTTATTAGCATTTGCATATTTTCATGAATTTAAATTATATCAAATGGATGTTAAAAGTGCATTTTTAAATGGTTTTATAAAAGAAGAAGTGTATGTGGAACAACCTTCAGGTTTTGAAGATTCAAAATTTTCAGATCATGTTCTTAAATTGACAAAAGCACTTTATGGTTTAAAACAAACTCCTAGAGCTTGGTATGAAAGATTGTCAAATTTTTTAATTGAAAAAGGTTTTTCAAAAGGAAAGGTTGACACTACATTGTTTTTAAAGCATAAAGGTAAAGATTTATTAGTAGTTCAAATTTATGTTGATAATATAATATTTGGTTCTACTAATGATGTTCTTTGCCAAGAATTTTCTAAGCTAATGCAAAGTGAATTCGAGATGAGCATGATGGGGGAGCTCTCATTTTTCTTGGGACTCCAAATCAAGCAAAGAAAAGATGGAATCTTCATCAATCAAGCTAAATACGTCAAAGATATGCTCAAGAAGTTTGGGCTGGAAAATGGGAAACCTTATGACACTCCAATGAGCTCATCAACAAAGCTTGACTTAGATAAAGAAGGTAAATGTGTGGATGTTAAATTATATAGGTCAATGATTGGTTCTTTGCTCTATCTAACTGCAAGTAGACCAGACATTATGTTTAGTGTTTGCTTATGTGCTAGATTTCAATCATGTCCTAAAGAATCACATTTACTAGCTGTCAAGAGGATCTTTAGATACCTTAAGGACACTCCTTGTATAGGACTTTGGTATCCTAGAGACTCTAGCTTTAGCTTGCATGCCTTCTCAGATGCGGATTATGGAGGATGCAAATTAGATAGGAAAAGCACATCTGGTACTTGCCAATTTCTTGGAAATATGTTGATTTCGTGGTTTTCAAAGAAACAAAATTGTGTTGCATTATCTACCACTGAAGCCGAATGCATTTCAGCTGGTAGTTGTTGTGCACAAGTTTTATGGATGAAACAACAACTTTTTGATTATGGAATTGAAGTAGGTACCATTCCTATCAAGTGTGATAATACTAGCGATATTTGTCTCACTAAAAATCCCATCCAACACTCTAGAACTAAGCATATTGAAATTAGACATCACTTCATTAGAGACCATGTCGCTAAAGAAGATGTAGTTCTAGAATTTGTTGATACTTTGCACCAATTAGCGGATATTTTTACAAAACCTTTAGATAAAGAAAGATTTTGGACACTTAGGAGAGAATTAGGTTTAACTGACCTATATTTACTTAGTGTTTAAAATAATTTTAGCACTTTTAAGAATAAATGAAAAATGCTTATAATGATAATTTTTGATTGCATTCATTGCTATTAGTTAGGGGGAGTTTATGTTATTTGGTGAAAATTAATGTTCAAATGTTGTTTAAAGAGAAATTTGATGGATTGAACATGATTAATTTTCAATATATGAGTTGCCAATACCACTAGAGCTAATTAATTTAGCATTTTAAGTGTTTAAAACTGATTTTTGACATTTTTATGCTTCATGCATCGATACACTTAACAGTGCATCGATGCATCCCTTTGAATGTGCATCGATTCATCTTGTTGATGCACACCTTGAATGTGCATCGATGCACAGGGTCATGCATCGATGCATCCGTCGGGTTTTGGGTTAAAATGCCTCATTTTCTTTTTTTTCATACCCTAAACCTAAAAACTCTCCCACCGTTCGTCCCTCTCTCACTCTAAATCCTCCTCTTACTCAAAATCATCGAAAATCATCGGTTTCTTCATGCTTTTCATCTTCAAAACCTGCTTATATCATTAAATCGTGCAAAACAACTCCTCATCCCTCTCAATCCGAATTTTCAAGGTAATATTTCAAAAACCTCTATTTTATTGATTTTTGATTTTAGAACTAGTTTTGATTAGTTCTAGGATGAACATTATATCGGGCATTGATTATTTGTTGGTTCTAAACTAGATTTTGCTACCAATTTCATAAAAAACAAACAAATTTTCAAGATTTTTTTCTTTAAATTTCGAACTTAATATATATATATATATATATATATAATTTCGAAAAATTAGTAATTTTTTTATTTAATTGTGTTGTTTTCATGAAAACTATATTATGATTAAATAGTTTTCAATTGAGGACTCATTTGAGTTTTGAGATTGATTGTGGATACATGTGTTTCAAATTGCAGGTGATATTCCTTATTCCAATTTTCTTTAATCATGTCAAATCCTAAACGACCTAGGCCATCTTCGAGTCGGTCAAACCAAAACCGTCCTCCCGTTCCTCCTCCACCTTCATCTCTATTAGGATCTTGTTTTAACATGCATGAGCGTCGTAGAGACAAATTGTACTATAGGTACAGAAACTCTTTCCAAACTTATAGAATCCGTGAAGAGCGTATTCCTTCGCTTCAAGCTATGGTTGACATTGATTTCGAATACCTTCCGATTCTTAAAGCTTGGAAGTTTGATAAATTGTTTAAGTTTAAACCTATCGTCTATCAACAATTGGTCCGCATTTTCTATTCCAATGCGGTGTGTATTCAAAATGAAACTCAATGTGGAACTATAGCCATTAGATCCTATCTTTTAGGCCAATATATTAATATTAACCCCAAGACTATAGTTTTCCGATTTGGGTTAGATGATAGTAGTGTATATAATGAGAGTGAAAATGTGGAATATCCCTATGTTCCAAACTCAAGTGTTAGTACTCTATGATCTCATCACGATCGTTTTCTCCATTTGATGATCTCTTGGTGGTTTAGACCATCCGGAGGTAGGTACTCCACACTACGTGCTAGGGATTTATGGTGGATGTATTGTCTTAAAAATAAAATCAAAATAAATCTGCCCCACATTATATTCAGTCAACTAGTAGACATCATAAATATTGTTCCTTCAAAACATGTTGAAACATTGATTTATGGATGTCTTCTTAGTAACCTCTTTATCAAAATTGGTCTAGACATCTCTCTCGACAATCCTATCCCACTCCAAAAATCAAATCAATCTCACATCCTTGAAGAAAGCGGATTGAAAACAATACGAGGTAACCGGTCAATGGGTTTTTAGACCCAGAAGACAAACTCATCACGAGCTGCTCCTAGCTCCTCTCGTGCTCCTCCTCCTCCGGCTCTGGCTGATGACGATGATCCTGAATTTCAACAACTTATGCAAGACATAGATGATCACGTACCTGATGACGAGCCTGCACCGGAACCAGCTCCACAAGAAGATCAAATGCCTCTATATTTTTGTTCGTGTTTGGAGATATTTGATTTACGGTATGCGTCCATGGATTCGCGCTTCACATTCATTGAGTCCCAGCTCTCTACCTTGGGAGCTCGACAACAAGATATGAATGATCGTTTGGATGCACTCACGCTTGAGATGAGAGCTCGTTACCCTCCTCCTCCTCTCGATACTTCGATGGATGAATAGACTCATCTTGCTTTGATTGTTTTTGGGTTTGAACTTGGATTTAAAATTGTTAAAACATTTTGGGTTGTCTTTCTTTGATTGTTGGATGTTTTTTTGATGGATATTTTAACTTTTATATATATTTTGGTTTGTTTCAATATATGCATCAGTTATTTTTTAGTTGAAATATGACCAATTTACCATTTCACATTTTATTATGAATATTGATTATGAACACTAATGGCTAACCTCTCTTTTGATATTTGATCTTAGCAGCTTAAGCTATATTCAATTAAAATGTTTAATCAATTGTTTTTCAAAGCCTTCAGTTTTTGAGTCTTTTTGATTTAACAAAAAGGGGAGAAATGTTAAGTGTTATAGTAAGGAGGAGTAATATTTCAAAATTAATTTCAAATTTTTACAAAATCTTAAATTAACACAAATGTTTTGTTATATCAAAAAGGGGGAGATTGTTGAAAACATTTTTGTTTCGATATAACAAATTAGTTTAAATGAATTTTAAGATTTTACAAATGATTTTCTAAAGTATATTCGATTCAATTAATCGAATATCAAATTATTACTCCAAGTCTTTTAAGATCAATTTCAAACCTTACTAAATGTGTAATATTGTGTTTTATACTTAATATATTTTTGAAACAATTTTCACAAAGTATTTTGAACCAAAATCAAGCCTAAAATCAATTTTTCAGAGTGATGCACCGATGCACCAATCCATGCATCGATGCACCATGAAATAAATTGAACATCGAATGAATTTCATGCATCGATGCACATACCATGCACCGATGCACTGAGGATTTTATGAAAACATCGAATGCATTTGATGCATCGATGCACTCTGACTATTTTGAAACATTGAATGCACTTGATGCATCGTGCACTCTTAGTGCACCGATGCACTAAGGATCCAACGGTCAAAATATTTGAATTTTACACTGATACAACGATGCACCATGGGTATGCATCGATGCACTGACGCTCCCAAATGCTTTAATTAATTGTTTTCACACTTAAATGGCTCTATTGACTCCACTAATCATCCCCAACGTTAAAAAATGATTCAAGGTGTATTTAAACAAGCTTAGAAGCCACTAATCAATAACAAGAAACATCAAGCAACTAGAATCAAGAGAGAATCAAAGAGAAAGCATCAAACCTCAAGTTTGAGCATTTCAAGCCTATTTTTTATTCAATATTTATTTTGCTTTCAAGAACACTTATTGTGCTCAATTGTATTTATTCTTGAGTGTTCTTTCTTTGTTCTAGAATTGTGCAAACATATTTGCCTTGAGAGGTTTTTCTTGTAAGTTTGCAAATTTGTAATCTTCTCTTTGAGAAAAGAGTGTTCTCAAGAATTGGGGTATATTCTTGAGGGAGTTGTAAGGTTATCTCTTTGGCCTTAAAAGAAAGAACAAGTTAGTGAATTTGTTGGAAAATCCTTAGTCTGGATAGCTAAGGTAGTGGACGTAGACTTTGGTTGATAAAGTAAAACCACTGTAAATCGCTGTGCAATTACTTTCAATTTTCTGCAAAAGCTTCCACCAAATTTTTATTGCCAATTCACCCCCTCTTGGCCGATTCCATCGATCGATTAACTCAACACAAGTCCATCTCTGCAATTCTAAATTCTAGACTCTATCTCTGTAATTCTATAAAACAAGTCCAATTCTGGACTCTATCTCCTTTCCTCCCCATCTTCCTCTGTTTCTCCAAACCATAGCCTTTTATAAAGCTGGATTGAAATTGATGCATTGAATACAGAAACTATATCTCCAGCCAGAATGCTTAACACCATGAGGAAACTACCATTAACTCCCTAGGTTTGAACCATGGCTTAATTTAATATTCTGAAATGCTTTCTCCTGTTTACCAGATTGTTCTCACTAAAAATAGAAGTGTCAATTATACACTTCAACTTGCCAGAAGAACAAAAACCACCTTCTACCTGATGAGTTGGTGATCTTTAGATCTCCTCCAAGATTATAAAATAAGAATGGTTATAAAACCAGGTATGAAGGAATAAAAGTTGGTTTCAAGCTGATAGGTCCTAGCAGTCACATGCACCAGAAATAACATCCTTGCAGCACCTCTAAGTGCCTCCAAGTCCATACAAAAGTAGTATGTTGATAACTGCAGCCACTCTTAACCATGCAGATTCTATGATCTCAAAAAACTATAAAAATTACAGGTTCAAATCAAAATCTTTATCATTTCTGTGTTTGAAGGTCCACCACTCTAAATCTAACCTCACTTTGTTCATTGTCTAGCTACTCCAGTAATTAAAAATGAACACATTAGACATGATTATCACATTTTCTACCATATTTTTTCCAAGACTTTAAAATAGAAATAAAAATAATAATAAAGAGAAAAGTACCCAAAAACTCAACGAAAAGAAGACATGCACTTATCCATCCAGAGATCGACTTCAAGAGCTCACATGTATTGGAGTTATATTAATCCTATGTCTATGCAGATGTATATACCTCAACAACAGTTGGGATGGATTCCATCTCGGGAATAGGTTGAAGTGCTAGTACAAAGAGAAATTCATCAGTGTCGACTTCATACCTAGTCAGTTGACAAACTGTAGTCATTAAACTTACTCTGGAGAAAATTGTCCTTTTTTGGACTAGTTAAATAGAAACATGCAAAGAATTGAGTAGAAATGAGAGTTGTTGTATTTATTATCTTTTGTCATAAATTAGATCCCTAAATTAAGTAGATTACATAATATGGTAGGATTGTTGTGAATGTATTTTATTAATTAGGATCCCTAACTTTAAGGAATTATATTTATTCCTAGAATCAATCACTTACTTAGTCTAGTAGTTTCCTAAAATAAGAGAGTAGTTTGTATATTTAACTGTGTAAGTTTCCTACATGAAACATATGAGAGAATTACAGAAAATTCCTGGTATTGACATGGTATCAGATCCTGTATAACTTTTCATTTTGGGTCTTGTATCATTGTTTAACAGTCATTTTTAGTCCTTATATTCCCTTTAAAGTGTAAGATATCTATCCAACAAAAATTTGGGTGATATAGCTGATTCTAGTAATACTGAATTTACTCAAGAAGGCACAATGAGTGAGGGAAGTCACCCTAATCTAATTAGTTACTTACAAAACATACAAGCCGCCTATAGATTGAATGGTAAGAACTATCTTAAGTGATCCCAATCAAAGAAAGTCTTCTGAGTCTTAACTCCTTTCTTCGCCCATTCAAAGAAATACCATTGTTTTCTTTATTTGAAATGATCCGATAGGACCTAATCTTTTTCCCATTATTATCTTGCCTATCTGGACAACTGTCCTCAGTTCCTACTTTGTTCCTGCCCATTTTTCCATCATCCAACAAAGCCTTATTCGTGTGACCCCAAAAGCATCCAACTCATCACTCATCGAGACTTCTAAACCGTTTCCCCTCGAGCCACCGACATCATTAACTTCATAATTATTCCCAAAATACCACCTGACAAATTTTCCTTGATTCATGTATCCACCCTGCCTTGAGAATCCGTGTTTGGCTGTTGACTTTCCTTCACCCTCTCACCATCTGTCTCATCACTCTGAAAACTTTCTGATAATTCATCTTCTCATTCATCATCTGAACCATCTTCTTCCTCCTTATCAACAATATCTGGGAAGAAATCCTCTACTACTTCCACCTTTATCTTTATCAAATATAGTCTCCCATTAGTTGTGATCGAAATTGAACTTGAAAATCAAATGGGCTCGCAATTCTCAGAAGCATTTGGGCAACACGACAATCTGCTTTCTTCAGTGTTCCTTCTTGTATCTTCACTAACGACCCCATCTATTCGCTAGATTGAAGAAAAAACCCTCACTCCAGCAATTGAGAGGCACACCAATTAGCGAAATATAGCAAAAGGCTAATAGAACCCCCTCCTGAGAAACATGAGATAACCAATCAAATCAAGAGTTTATAACTTTAATTTTCTTCTCCAAAGCTTACTTTCGATCATCCTCTGACGGGAACATGATTATATAAGCATTCTTAATGAATCCCGATCTGGCCACCTTGGGTTAATCCCATCATTATAAATGGCCTCTTAAACAAACCCCAATTCATTATTATGCTTACAGATACCGGTAAGAGATGCTTTTATCCAAACCCTTTCTTCAAATGGAATAAAAACATTCAACGGACCCTTCGAACCCCCTGGACCATCGTTAACCTTTTCTTGGTGACTCAAATTTCTTGTTCTATCTCCAACCACCGTATCTTATATGATCTCCCATCATAAAACTTATTGAAAATAGCCTTTCTTTCTTCAAAACGCTCAAAAGAATTGCTACTCCGACTCTTTATATCCCCCGATCTATTACTTCCAATCTTCTCTGATCTTGAGATTTCGGATATCTTGCAACTCCAACTGAGATTCTCTTTCCATCAACCATGGCATTGTTCAACTTCTAAACATCCTTGAGAAGATCTCCCTCACTTGCGAAATGGACAAAAGCAAAAGTAGTCACCTTGTACTTCGGTCTCTTATTCACACTAGGGATATAAACCTTTGTAACCTTTCCATGGTGATTGAACAGTTCTCATAAGGTTCTCCTATGAACATTTCTACTAAGATTATCAACAAAAGCAAACTAGATTGCTCCAGTGGGGAGCTTTCCGACTCTTTGTCTTCTAGACTCGCTCATCGCTCGTTTTGCTTTACATTTAAAATTACATTACCTAAACTTGACCACCAATAACAACAAATGAGAATCATGCTACTAGGAGATCCACAAGAAACCTAAAAATGACAGAGACAAGAGAATTACTCAATTCTTAAAACATAAATTATGAACTATAAATCCATTTAGACTCCAGAAGGGAACAAAAAAAGTTATATATTAAAGAAAATAGAGGCAACATAAACAACTTTTTAACTTGTGACATTTTAATTCAACAAAAGCAAGTTGTCTAAGATTGCGTGAACTTTTCAAATTTTAGATCTACTAAGAATTTAAACCATATTAGCAATGCTTTAAAAAAAAGCATATACAAGGTCTCTTGTGAAGCACAACGCAGTTTCAACCTTAAACATACTCATTCTCCAAGAATTACAACTAAGAATACTTTGGCACTAAAAAACATTGGTTTCCTTGTTCATTTATGTTAAACAGCCAATCTAAAATCTACTTGCAATAGGTGGGAGAGGCCTAACCTGAATATAAGAACATAAGAAAAACCACTTAACCTCACAAGGGGTGGAGAACGTCACATTATGTAAAAACATGAGGAATCAAGTAAATTTGAGAGCTTTGATACCATGTTAAGCATTCAACCTAACACGTATCCCACCTAACAATCCATAAACCATTTTTGACTAGGATAGGTACACAATTTAGAATCAATATTGCCTTCTAAGCATACTTAATTCATTACTAGTCAGAAAATATTAGTTTCTTAGTAAATTTAATACTATATAGCCAAACATTAAACTAAAATCTTAAATTGATAGGTTGAGGCAAACTGATATTGTAGATTGTAGCCTCATAAATTAGAATTTAATTTTTATTTACTTTGTATTCTGCTTCTTATCTGATTAAGAGATTAGGTAAGATAAGATTAAATAGAATTTTAATTAGATTAAGTTGACTCCTAATAGGACTCCAAGTTAGAGTTGTATACCAACTGTAAATCTGCCCATGGCCTAACCTATGTACTCATTTTCAATGAGAAAAATTACAGAGAATACAATCCCTTCCCTGTTCCAAACCGTCTTCTCTATTTTCTACAGATATTATGTCTCTTTACGCATCCCTTCACTTGCAAGCCCATTGAGATCTGCAAGTTGAAGTGTTCAAAGACAGGTCGTATGTTCACTTACAATTTGAAAATATTAAATGTTAACTTAGCAAGGGTTGCTAGGACAGAAACTCAACCATGATTTGATTCCATGATAGTTAATAGGCCTAAAGGCATACACAAAGAGACGACGGCAAAACTAGCATGTATTTCCAGAACTTCTTTGATCCCTGCCAAAGTTGCATGTCATTAATTTACTCTAAATGTAAGTTCATGCTTATTAAACATTTGTCATTTCCCTTCGCATACATAAAGAGATGACGGTAAAACCTCTAATCACTATCAAACATTTGTCATTTCCCTAGAGAACGGCCAACAATAATGCATTATTACCAAGTCCAGACAAAAGCCATAGACTAGTTAAAAAATGGAAGGAAAAAAAGGATGGTAAGTTTCACTAGCGTGGCAATATTTTTCTCCATTTGAATATTGAATAAATACAGTAACCGTGAAAAATTCCATCTAATATCCAGAACTGAAGGCAAGGACAAGTCTAAGTTAAGAGGAGTTGGTTTATTCAAGGAACTAGATATGCAGGCAAGTGGAAGGCTTCTAGCCGCCAAAGTCTGAAATAGACGTGGAAATAGGCCTTGGAACATCTTCGTTAATGTGTTGAGAAAATCTAATTGCATTAGTCGCAATAAGAAAAATGATGACATAGTTCCAGTGATCAGTATAGCTTGATGACCCAGCAGCTGCAATGATGACATTAAGAACATTAGGACATTAAAATATTCAGCTTATCCCCATCAACCTTAAGAAAAAGAATGACCATGCAACAAGGTTCTATAGGACTAATAATCATGAAGAAATAGTAGACAAAGTAAGTGAAAACTCATTATTTCCAATGGTGTAGCAAAATAAAGGTGCAATAATGCAAGTTCCTTTCCTACAAAATTCTACAGTTGATGAAGTGACTTGGGTCAAAAACTTGCTTTATGAAATGCAAGTTCCCTTGCAGCATGCTCCCATTATTTTTTTTATAAGAATAGGTCTTATTAAAAACCCCTTCATACATCTCGGCACACCACAAGGTAGCCAATCTGTAGCGGAAGGAAAAAGAGTACCTCATTTTTATTTGAAATTCAGAAAAACGGCATTACAAAAGTCCACCACATTAAATACATCAAGACTCATTCAAAAGTGGGGCGTAAATACATCAAACTGCCAACAGACCTCTACTCATCAACCCTCAGCAGCCACAAAACTCAACCCACTACCTTATTCCTTGTTTAGCTAGCCCATCAGCCCTAGCATTAGCACACCTACTAACATGACGAACAATGACAGAGTGTTCCTTGGCCCTAGCATGCTTCCATTATTAGTTGTGACAACATTGCCATCACTTATTTATGTGAGAAAAATATCTTTCACAATAGAACGAAGTACACCGCAGTGACATTTCATTATGTCGAGAACATTTTAAGCAAAAAAAGCATCAGGACACTCACATTCATGGTGCTGACAAGCTAGCTAAATACATTGACCAAGCCGCTTTCCAGGCCCCTTTGTTCAATATCCCTTCAAGTTAGGCACTGTCCCCACCACCTAGCTTGAGGGGGTTATATTGATGCACTTCATATGTACGTTGATGATTTCAACCATTGAGTTACTCATTTCTCTCATTTTAGACCGAGTTTTTAGCTTTTAGTTGTATGCTTTTTAAGTTGTTTCATATTTGAATAGTTCTTTTGAGTTTCAGGAGTGTTCTTTAGTTTTAGTTGTTTTACTCTTCTTATTGAAACACGGCTTTATCAATGAATAAGTGCATCGTGTTTTCAGATTCTCTTAAAGCTTTTATACATAAATAGGGTGGCAAGTCCGTCATTAATTTATTAAAGAATAAGGGGCTATGCTACTCTTGACTTTCCATTTTCCCTAAAGTCCCCAATAATGGATATGGGGATAATATGGCCTTCAAATACATGGAAAACTCAGAATAAATTGAACATTCACATGTCCAACACATTCTCATATCTGACACTCTCACTCAAGTTCAAGTAACATAACAATAAAAATTGTACCCAATCGATTCTTGACTAAGTTGCTTTACACCCAACTCATCTTGATCAGTTTTTCTTCTTTTTTACCTTTCATTTAGTGAGGAGGAAGACAATGATTTAATCAAAGCAAACTCATGTTATAGTAGCATATACCGACGAAGCTCCGATTACCTTCGTTTATCTTACATAATTTTTTACTCTGCTGCAGCATTCTGATTTTTATCTTTATCTTATTATCACTTGGATAGTAGCCACCTATAATTTTATCCCATCTAGATTCTAGATAACAAATTTCTCTAATCCAATCTGCTCTCTCATCTTGCTTCAATGCCATTTCATATTCATCCTTCCAATATTTGTTATCCGTCCAATTTCCAGCATTCCTACTACTTCATCAATGTCTACTAGAGACTTCCCTCTCCATAACCACCTACTAATTTCCCTAGATTCATCCTCGGATTTCTTCTTGTTCCTGTACCACTATAATTAAGCAGCAAAAAGGTCCTTACATCCTAGAAGGTGTCATTGTAGATAGAATTCAACAATTCAGTTCAGGACAGAGAGAGCATGTTAAACAAAAATTTCTATGCTAACCAGTATACCCAAGTACAACTACTTACATCTAAGAACTGTTCTATTGTTATCTCATATCTATATTCAAATGACATGTTTGCAACTATATTGGTCATATTACAGTCACTAACATGCGCACAAAATATTAGGCAGCATGAGTACAAAAAGTAGCTCAAACATGCTCTCCTCCAGAAACTAATGAAAGACCAAATGAAAAAACCAGCATATGGACACAGTACTCATGATAACAATCAATGTAGAAGATACTCAATGATAGGAAAAAGAAAATACACCATAAATAGAGGTCCTTTAAAAAATATTGAAAGAACATTTTTTTTTTTGATAAAAATGGGTGGTCTCGTTAAGAACTCCCTTCATAACCGTCAAGCTACGAAAATAGCTTAACGGACATTGGAAGGAAGAAAAGAGTGCCTCAAAATTTTATTACTTAAATACCAAGTACATCAAGAGTACGTTACAATCAACACAACTAGAATACATCCACAAAATGACCATAACATCTGCAGACAACACAACAAAAACCTATCCCTAACTTAGCAATAGTTGCCCCTCCTTACAAAATAACCTAGACATCCTATACACATCAGAACAGTAGGCTGCACTACAAACTAATGCCCAATTCCCGACTTTGCAAGCTCATCAGCCTTCCAATTACAACATCTCTGAACATGCCTTACAATTAAACTTTTATAACATCAAGAAAGAATGACAATATTATAACCTTTGGAATCAATGATTTAAGGCTTACCTGATAACTATTCTGTAGATCAATCCTTGAGAATTTGACATTTGAATTATTTGAAACATCCACTGCTTTTTGACAATCAACTTCCCATTTTCCTGGAGAGGGCAAGCTATCACATTCTTTTGGCACATGAAAATAAATTAAAAGAAGGACGAGGAGATTCTAAGTTCTAACATGCTATGTAAGGAAATAAACATGAGGCCAGTCCTCATAAATATGAAATCAAAAGAAACTTGAACAGCAACTATAAACCTGTCAAATACAAATTAATATATTTCTTTTTCATAACCCACTTCTTCTCAGCAGCTGTTTCAAAATTTTCCTATTTACCTATGAGATATAGTTTTGACAGTGTGATTGAAACAGTAAGAGTTCCGCCGTTAACATCATTATATAAAGATTAATAACTTGTTGATAAACTGAACAAAGGTATCGATTTAACAAACTCTTAGTGCAGGTGGCTAGAACTCACCTTCATTGCGCACAATGTTATGATCATTGTTAGGTGAACAAATTTTCCAACCATAGCTGCATAGCATTGATTTCTTGAGAGGAATAGTATTGTTTGAGCCTCTTACGCCTTGTGCTCTACAACAAAATTCTTCATATGCATAATCCAAACATCGATTTTATTTCACCCATGCATTGGAGCTCTCCTACATAGCGCTACATTAGATGAAATATTTTCTCTATGAAACCACAAACCATCCTTCGGAATGCATACAATATAATTGACTGATCGGGCAAAAAGGCAAAGGAACAAAGGAAAAGAAAAGGCAATCTTATCATACATCAGACAGTTCTAAGAAGGTGCAACAGTCAAAATATTGATGCCTTTTAAGCCCATTGATGTACCAACACTTTGTTGAACGCTCAATCATCTTGTTACAACTGTTGATGTTAGAACCCGTGATCTTTAAAAACAATAATGATTCTTTTAACCACTGAGATAAGTTGGTTCGTGCTAAAATATAAAAATAAATATAATTTAAAATGAATTTACTATTTTTTCAAAAAAAGTTTTGACAACTATTAATCATTAGCAATTTCTGAAAACTATTAATCATAAAGAATATAAAATCAAGGGCAATACATCCAACAATAAAAAGAAACATCACTGACAAAAAATGTGAACCAAATTTTTTTTTAGTGTACTAAATCGTTGCGTCCTTCATTGTAAAATATTTGTGAGCTAACATTATCAAAATTGTTCAAATACTTTTTAAAGAGGTTATAGTTGCAAACGTCCGATCATTATGATGACTATTTTTAATTTATTTTATTTGTAATTATTCTTTAAGGAGGGTGTATTCAAGGTTTCAGTTATAAAACTTTGAAAGAGTTGTAAGATACATCTTATCTTTAAAACTAAATAAATATAGTATATTTGAAAAAAAAATTAATATGAGTAATTAAGATAGTGAATGTAAACTTAATTTCGAAGTTAAACCACTCTAAATAAATTGTATATATATTTTAATTGTTTCCACCGAATTTTAAAGAGACAATTTACTCTTTCTTGATATTTTTCGATTGATCGATTGACCTAACAAATGCAATTAATATATTAAATGAAAATAAATAAAAACATTTTAAGTAATCTTATAGAATGATATTGGAGTAAATAATACAAATTAAAAATGGATGAGGGTAAATTTCGGCTTAAATAAAATTGTAAAGACGAAATTAAAATTAATATATAAATATATATAATACTTAACATATTATTCACTCTTTTTATTAAAATTAACCGATTAGAATGATCAAGTAACGCGGTCTAATTGATTGAATATTTTTCAAACCGAATTTAAAAATAGTACTGGAGGATTACATTTTTAAAGGTTAGGACCGTAAAAAAAATTAAAGAATAATTTGATGAAAAAGGATATACTTTGTTGGACAAACGGGCCTTAAATGTTTCTATTTTTAAAAAAGCTAATAATATGCAAGGTAAAAAATTGACATTTTTAATGAAGCAGAGGGACGTGTAAAGTAATTTGACGAGAAATGAAACCGATCTCATGCATATTATTTTACGCAGATAAATAATATAAAATGAATAAATTCCTTAAAAGCAAGGTTTTCATATTCCCTTTGGATCCAAGCTCCAAAGCCATCCATCCACCCCTCAAATAAAAAGAATAAAAGGGGGGGGGGGGGAGAACCTCATTCTTCACATAAAAAAGAAGAAAATAAACCCGTTTAAATTCATGTGAAAATGGGGAGATTTTGAAGTGGTCTGAAAAGGAAAAATAAGCTATATGTACATAATTTGTTGCTAGATTTTTGAAAAGCGGGTTTGGTTGGGTCGGGGTGGTAGTTGAGTGTGATGGTAAGAAATGGTGCTCGTAGTGCCGGCGGACCCACAGGCGGTGGTGGCGGTGAAGAAGAAGGCGCAGCCGTCTCGAAGTTGGGTCCTTCTCGATAGCACGGGAGAGACCACCCTGCTCGATGTCGACAAGTATGCCATCATGCACCGAGTTAACATCCATGCCCGAGATTTACGCATCCTCGACCCTCTCTTGTCTTACCCTTCCACCATTCTCGGTCGTGATGGAGCTATAGTCTTAAATTTGGAGGTTCCGTTTGTTAACCCTTTTTTGTTTTCTCAACAATTCTCTGAACTCTTTTTTAAAACTTTTTTTTTTGTGTTCTTTGATTTGCAGCACATCAAGGCAATTATTACTTCTGAGGAGGTTAGTGGGGTTTTCCCCTTTTGTCAATTCAGTTGAGTTATATATATATATAAGATGTTATTTCTGGAGTTCTTGATGATATTTGGGATTTGGGAGATGATGATGAAGTGCCTTTGAGTATGTGTGGCTTGATTGATTGGTTTTTGAGGTATTGCTTTTAATAGAACTTGTTTGTTTGTTTGTGTTGATGATTTTAGATATTGGATTTGTCTATTTTATTTCTTGGATCGGTTTTATAGAGTTGCTTGCTGCTATTGGATTTTGTTCCTTTAATGTGCGGAATGGGGTTTGTTTAGTTGGTTTTTAGTGAAAGGATTGGAGCTGAAGTGGATTAGAAATAAGGAGTGGTTCAGCCTTTTTTTCGAGTTAAAACATGAAAGGATTTTCTGGGGTTAGTTCATGATATTGAAGTTGAAGTAGGATGAATTTTCCTAATAATGCTTATGAAGTAAATAAATCAATCCAAAGGAACTTCAATTATGATTTTTGAAACTATAAATGAGTTCTTAAGTACGGAGTAGTATGTATTTTGATTTTGAATGAGATAATCTACTTGTCTTGTCAATTTGTGCTGCTTTAGGTGTTCATTGATTGAGGTTGCTGTCCTGTGTAGTTCATAAGCTCAATGATTATCTCTGAAAAGTTTAAGAGTGTTTTTAATTAGGATTTGTGTTGTCTGCTTTTTCAGAGAAATTTTTGTTGTATTTGAAATAGGTTTTACTTCGAGATCCATCAGATGAAAATGTTGTCCCTGTTGTTCAAGAACTTAAGAGGCATTTGCCTCCTGTGAATGCCATTCGCCAAGGTCAGGACTATACCAGCGGACAAAATGATGTTGAGGGTGACGAAGATGGTATGTGTTATTAATCGTGTCTGTTGAGCAGCTAGGTTGATGAAAAGCAGAAAACTCATTTGACATTTCACCAGATTCATCCTTAATATAACATCATAGTGTTTTGATTTTACTCTTTTGACGTCTAAACAATCTGGTACATGCCATGCAGAATCTCCATTTGAATTCCGAGTGTTGGAGGTTGCTTTGGAGTCTATTTGCAGTTTTCTAGCAGCACGAACACTAGAACTAGAGACTGCAGCTTATCCTGCTTTAGACGAGCTGACCTCCCAGGTAATTGTTGTTTCACGTTACCTTTATATTTTACAAATTTTGAATAGCTTTGTTTTCTGCCCGTCCTTCCTCTGCGCCCCTGTTCATGCTGTATTCTAATTTTTTATATATGCTGTATGCAGATTAGTAGTTGTAATTTGGATAGAGTTCGTAAATTGAAGAGTGGAATGACCAGATTGACTGCTCGGGTACAAAAGGTACAACTTCATTCATGCTGATATGTGTATGTGAAACTTTTTTTATCATATGCAGTTCTATCTCTACAGTACAACTACAGTTGTATTTAGTAATTCATTTTGAGCTTTTCACATTCGAGAAAGGATGATTATTAGATGGACTGTCGATGTATCTTTCTAAGGGATTGATGAGTTAAGCTATCGTCAACAATCAACATCATTAGCTCCTTACCTAAAACCAGACGGATTTGTATTGTTTACCATATGGATTCGTGACAATGTTTTATGTTTTATTTTTTAGAAAGATTAGTAGCAGGGCATAGAAACTCTTATATATAGAACATGAAACATTTGAGATAAACACCATTGTCCATTTCTAGGGTTCACTTTTTTACTGATGTCATCTTCCTGAAAGCCTCTATCTTCTAAATAGTCCATTAAGTTTCTTGCATATTTCAGATGGAGTTTTCCCATATTATAATGGAACCTGAATGTGTAAAGAAATTGTTTTAATAGTTACATTAGGTGGCAAGGTATGATGTTCTAATCATCGATTTTGTAGGTGAGGGATGAACTTGAACAACTACTGTATGATGATGATGATATGGCTGACCTTTACTTGTCGAGAGAGTTGGCTGGATCTTCACCTGTTAGTGGATCCGGTGCTGCCAATTGGTATCTTGCATCTCCTACCATAGGATCAAAAATTTCCAGAGCAAGTATGGCAACAGTTCGTGGAGACGAAAATGATGTGGAGGAGGTTGAAATGGTGATTTACTTCTCATGTTAAAAGATTTATCTACCAAAAAGGCTCAAGTTGGTAACAATTTGTTTTGCAGGCCTACTTTATGCAAATTGATGGAACATTGAACAAATTAACAACGGTACTCTTCACCTTGTACCCCTTTTTTCTTCTTATATTTAGCTTGTTTACCATTATTAAGAAATCCATGGATGGATTGGTTTGGACCTTTTTTTATTTTTTTTTCCAAAATCTATATTTCTAAGTTTTTTGCTGCTAACTTGAAATTATACAGTTGCGGGAATACATTGATGATACAGAGGATTACATCAATATTCAGGTAAAGCCATATTTTCTGTTAAACCTGTTGTGATGTGTACTATGATTTTCCCGGCTGAGTCGAGCTTATTTCATTTTGCAGCTTGACAACCATCGAAACCAGCTAATCCAGGTCTGTTGATCTTCTTTCTATAATGTATTCAAGTGATATTAGTTTAGCAGTTAGGGGTCTTTCTAAGTAGCTTTGACATTGTAACAATTGAAGGGATCCTAAAATTTTGCAGTTAGAACTGTTTCTAAGTTCGGGAACCGTGTGTTTATCCATATATTCTTTGGTGGCTGCAATCTTTGGGATGAACATTCCATATACATGGAATGATAACCATGGATACATGTTTAAATGGGTAAGCAAAGTGTTCCATGTGTTAAACTATTGTCATATCCAACTCCGCATCCATTCAATGATCGTTTGTTCGTATTTTTTTTATCTCATGTTTGTGATGAAAGGTGGTCATTGTCTCGGGGGTATTTTCTGCAATTGTGTTTGTACTAATAATGGCGTATGCTCGGTTCAAGAATTTGGTTGGATCTTGAGACTGTCATAATACCACATCCAATGATGTTCATCAATGAAAGCTTATTGGAGATTCTTTGCATGTGAACTACTGTGAGTGAATCGGTGAAGATTTTTACTGAACAATAAAGGGAAATTTGTAATCTCTTATTTTTCTTTTATATTTGACTTTTGGTCGAAAAAGAGAAATCACGGAATCAGAAAAGAAAGTAAAACATGGATGGTTCTATGCATTGTTTTTCATTTTATTTTACTTTTTACTTTTTAGTATTTGGAATGGCTATGATGTGTGAACTTGTTATTTTAAGTATTTATTTACTTTTAATTAGTTTAAAGTATCTATAATACCTTCAAGTTTCTGAATTTTACAATTATAATAACTGTACTAAATTCAGTATAGTGAATGTTGTAATAATAACTTTATTAAGGTTTTTATAATAAATGTCACACACAGATATGCATTTTTTATTTTATAGAATAAATTTATAAATTATCATTAAATTATGCTAAAATAACTTTTTGAACATTAAACCTTCAAAATTAAAATTATAAATATTACACTTTTGATTTTATTATATAAAATGAGAAATGTGTCGATAGTTACTATTAAAAAGATGATTTGGCATGTTAAATTAATGGTTATCAAGTATTTTCCTTTTCTTAAAAATATGATTATTTTAAAAATGCTATCGCAATCTTTTAACAATGAGTGACCAAAATAAAATCAAAACATAATATTTGACAATAATTTTGAGAAAAATAATGATCAAAACAGATCCAAAGTGATAATAGGTTAGGTGAGTAAATGTGTAGTTTACCAAAAGGAATAGTAAATGAAACATTCCTAGCCTCTCTAAAATATGAGCAAATGAAAATCTCCGAAATCAGAATATGATATAACATAAAATATGTAAAATTTTGATTTGGCTAAACATACTAAAAGTGGAGCAGGCACAATGTCTCTCCAAAGTAAGCATCAGATCAAGTTTTTGAAGATGCACAAATGAACATCATTTCAGAGGAATGAACCTAGAAGAATGAGTAGCACCAATACCAGGTCTACCATGCTTAACCGGCTTGTATGAAATTGAGAACTCAGCAAGGTAATGGCTAATCATTTCAGGCTTGATTTCAACCTGGTTAAATGTCTTGCCATTGTACACACCGATAATACTTCCGATCATTTCAGGTACAATGATCATATTCCGCAGGTGGGTTCTAACCGGTTCTGGTTTCTCACCAGGAGGGGCCTCTCTTCTCTGATCCAATACATGAAAGCAAAATATTAGGACAATATCATTCGAATGATCAAGCACTCATGCATTCAATCAACACTACATTGTGTTCTTAATCAGGGTTGACTGATCTTAACAAGCAGCCCTACTTATTAAACAATGGATCGGAACAAGGAAAATTGAAAGGAACGTGAATAAGGAAACGGCAAATGAAGAGCATATAGCTATCATGCATGCAACATAGATTCATAGTTGGCAGCCAGTAGAATAAAGACATTAGTCGATACTAAATCAAATCAGAAATAGATTTGAAACATATAATCAAGTATAACCAAGGATTAGATTATATTCAAGGTTTCTGCACATAATTTTAACATAACAAATGTAATCTGCTTCAGTAGTCAATTTATCTATTAGGATTTGCTACAATATTCATTTCTAAAGAAAATTGACTCTCCAACTACCATTGGAAACATAATGATAAAATTTGATACATGGGTCAGATAACCCTTGCATGATAAATTCCCTAAACATATCTTTTTCACAGCATAAAATAAGAGTTTTTTTTAATAATCTGAAGTGACTTAACAACACTCCCTTTTACAATTGAGGTCAGTTAATGGGTTCGATATAAGCGTTTCATGTAACACAATGACAATTAGGCTTCAAGCAAAGCTCCAATTTTCTACAAAATAAACTATACATTCCCCAGTAACTCGAGAACTAAAAGTGTAGAGTCAAAAGATTAAATTACCGCCTTGCGGAGTTTCTTAATCAAAGCCATGGGCTTCCTCTTGAGACCCCTTTGGAACCTGAACTCACATAAAACAATATAATATAAAATAAAATAAAAGCATTTCATATTTTGCAGTACAAACAAGAATAGAAGCCTGCTAAAAATGAAGTCTGTTTATCTTATTACCTTCTACGAGCACGAGCAGGGAAGAGCTTGACAAGCTCATCGGTGGACATATCAAGGAGAGCATCCAAATCAACGCCTCTGAAGCTAAATTTCTTGAATGTTCTCTTCTTAGGCACTCCGGCGGCCGCCACCTCTGTCTCCACGTCCGCCTATAAAAGTTTCTCATTCACTGTAAGAGAGAAGAAGAGAAAACAGAGTGAAAAACAAGAAGAAAAGGAAAAGAGGTAATTTACCATGATTGGAAGCTTAAGAGTTCTGAAACTGATGCAGTGGCCGGTAGGGTTTTTCTTTGTTGATTGTTTTTGTACAAGTTTTTATATACATGAGTGGATCTCTTCAAGGGCCAGCTTGAGCTGGGCTCGGATAGCATTTAGTAATGAAACAAATATTCTTTATTTAAATTTAATTAAAAATAATACAAAAAAGAAGAGTTATTATTTCATTTTACCAATGAACTCAAGTAGGCAAAACAACAAATATGTCTACTTGAACCACACTTCTCAATATTTTTTGTATGTCGTGTGAACACACAAAACTATATAAATACTTTAACATGACATATGTAAATACAAATAAATTTTGAGTTAGAAATCGATCTATCTAAGATTTGAGGGCAACATTTATGGGATTGGGCTGTTGGATTATTTGCCAAGCTTCAAGTGAAACCTGTTTTAATGCAAGATGTTAAGAGAACTCATAAGATAGATGATAACTTGATGACCAAGTAGAGTGGAGATGTCCAATTTTGAGCTTAGTAAGTGTGATATTTCCTACTTCAAAGGTTGGTTGTGCATTCCAACAGATAACGAGTTGAGGGAGGAATGGATTCTTGGAGAGGCCCATAGCTATCAATCTGTTCGGCATTAGTAGCTTCATTTGCTTCACAAATCTGTTGCTAATTTATTGTAATTAATATAGGATATTATTTTTCCAAATATACAACATCTACACTTGTAAATATACATATTCTGATTTTACAGGTGCAAACAAATCAACAACTGAAACATAAGGTGCCGATAATCCTAGCATTCTTCTTTCTTTAACTACGATTCCGATTGTTCTTCAGATGGGATCTTGCCACCATTTCTTGCAGTTGAATGCAACCATGCCATAAGCTCATCTTGGAAGTTGCATATCTAGTTTTGGTCTGACTGCTCCATCGAGAGGAATACAAAAAACCAACCACGAGTTTTGTAATCTCCCTACAAAGTTGGGAGTTTTGATCTTTGACACCACACACTTGATTATTTCTTAATCAAAAATAGAATTTTAATGGATGCCAATAACTACTTCCATGTAGTCGATACTAGCTACGGAAACAACGTGATTAACTTATACGAAGAACAGGAACTACAATACCTGATAAGTATGGTGCCTATAGCCCTAACATTCTTCTTTCTTTAACTTTCATTGCCAATTGATCTTCAGATGGGATCTTGCCACCACTTTTGACACGACACACTGGATCTTTGCAAAAAATGGAATTTTAATGGATGCCAAAAACCACTTCTATGTAGCAACGAAAATGTTCAGAAATACCTTGAGCTTTTATTTAGGTGAAGCGGTTATGAATGCTTATGATTACTAGATTGAAAATAAAAGACAATGAACAATCAAAGTTGAGTCATAGAAAAAGAAAACTTCCGAGGAAAAAGTGAGTAGTCACTGGATCATCAAGTTGAAAGCTAGTAAATTTACTTGTTGCTGACGACCATAATTCATGGTACAGGGAAAGAAAAGGTTGTCATAGGTTACATACAAAGAATTGCAAAATCTGCTGCTGATTTTGAATACGATGTTAAAGAAAAGATAGAAAAATGAAGCCGGATTTCTACCTCAAGAAAATCGTGGTTGGAGATGTATTGGCTTTCAACAAAGCATTTGATTCCCCCTACATCAACAGATATGGAATTCTTGGAATTTTGCTGTATCCCTAGTGTGTGTGACACTGTGTATTTAGAAGGTAATTAATACATAAAAATAAAAGAGAATGCAGGGAAAATGTCTTTACATGAATTATATGCATCAATAAGTGCATTCAAATGAGACAGCAACTTAAATAACAACATGCACATAATTTTAGTATTAACAGAATCGCAACCAAATAAGCACGAAATACGACAATCTGCTTAGTGTCATACCGGATATGCAGGCAACATAATAACCAGTTCCTCGTAATCCTTCCTCCCGTTTCCCAAGCCGCAAACGCAAGAAGAACCCTTCAAGATGCGCGATTGATATTTGTGAATTCATACACCTGAAGTTCACGATGCATTAAAAAATCAAAACAAAGGATTGAGCTTTCGGTAATAAGGCAATGTCAGCATACAACCCCGCTCCAACAATTCATATTCAATTCCCACTCTTTTAGGTACTTCATAGGCAACCCTTTATGGCCCAATAAGCAAAATTTCAGACAGCACAAGTTAAGAAAGTGAAATTACCAATGAAAATGATGGTCTACTTACTTCAGGATATCTGTCCGTAACAAACGAAGCAATCTAACAGCGTCAAAGATTGCCTTTGGCCTATCTGAAACCTGATGATTGATCGTATTACCCCAAGGTGTCATCTGATCTTCTTTCAACTCATTTTCCTTCAAACTGGAAGACACATATTTCTTATCCACATTTGTGGTTGATCTCATTTTGTCCGCATTAACCCCATAACTAGTATTGGAGTCTTTCCCATAATCGATCCCAACCTGAATTGTTCTTGGAGCTATAGCTTCTTGGCTGTATTCTAAAAGGTTCTTATTCTCTTCAAATCCTGCAGAACCATGCTGTTCACTGAGATTAGCCAAAGAAGCTCTACAGGTTGATTGGTGTTGACTTCTCGATGTGGTAGGACATGCAACAGCCCAATGATCAAGCCCAAAGCATCTAATGCACAGACGAGGTACTTCCAATTTATTAGAAGACTTCAAATTCCTCATAAGATCTTCGATCTCATTATCGGATATCTCCGGACAACATTTCAAATGATGGTCTTTTCTTCCACAAAAGAAACAGGTGATATTTGAAGTTGTATTGTCCGATACACCAGAAGGCATTATATGTGTTTGAGGGCATCTAATCTCCTAGCAAAAAGAGAAGCCATCACTTCTGAATCTTTTATTCTAGCAGAGGGTAAAATAGGGCTCGCATTACATTTGGATTTCTGGTCATTTTGGACAATAATTTCCTTGAACCCAACAGATGCCTCAATGTCGGTATCAGAAGGTAATTCTTTACCAGAACCGATTAGTGGCTCTTCGACGCATTGCCGCTTAGCCTCCACAATCTTGAGGTCGCTAGAAACATTCACATTGGAGCAGGGAGTAATCTTCATGCAGTCACATGAGCATTCAACAGCACCACTGTTATCATGGTTCGGCAAGAAGCTTGAAGACTTCGGAGTAAACCGGCTTATCCACAAGTTCCCTAGAAGGTTGCTTTTGTAACCAATGTTATGAACCGTCTTTCCTTCAGATGGTGTGTCGGAATCGATGTTCTCAGAATTCATCGCTCTACGTTTACCCAAGAAAGAACTAGAACTTGCTCTGTCTTTCTCCACTTCCACTGCCACGTTGCATGGATTCTGATTCTCTGAAGAATTTCCCTCAGTGCTCTTACCGAGAGATAAATTCATCGATGAAATTTTCGGCTGGGCTGGTGAACCTGCTCTGCCACCAGAAATTGGTTCTTTGAATCTTTCATTTGATAGCAGAAATACTTTATGCAAGTTAAAATTTTCTGCATGGCAGGGCGATTGGAGTAGCATCAATGTCACAAATCTTGTCAGTTTTCTCGACTCCGGTTCGGTAGTGTTCATATTGTGGTGTTCCTTGGACCTTAGTTTTTGGTGAATATACTGAGTGGAAAATTGATTGAAACCCAATATTTCTGCACGGAGGATCTTGGTTCCTATCAGTTGCATCAGGATTCTTGACAGGACTCTCATGTGACTGGTTAGGATTTGCAACAGTAAGCGTCAAAGATGGCGCCTTATCTTTCGATTTCAAAAATCCTTTCATCATATTCGATATCCAGTTCATGAACGAGCTGTCTTGTTTTACAAGTGATGAGGAACAAGGACTTTCACCCATTTGCCTTTTCACCCTTTTTCTCCCCACAATCAACTGTTGCTTGAAGCCCCATTGTTTTTTGCCTGTGGAGAATAATCCAGCACTATTACAACTTTCAACACTTTCTTGACTGTCATCCTCTTCTTGTGACATCAGTTTAACATCTCCATCATATAAAGCATTTTCCTTCCCTTTTCTTCTATACCTAAGGATTCTGCTGTCAGTCGGAGAATGTTTATCACCAGATATCTCCTCCAGTTTTATCTTCTTATAGTGTTCAACGTTCTTTTCAGCTTCAGACACAGATTCTGAACTCGAAGCCGTACTTGCAAAATACGCATCGTCACCTACCAGAACTCGCAAATTGTTTTCAGCAGTTGCCTCCAGTTTTTCCATAGGCAAAAGAGTAGAAGAAACGTACCCCTTCATCTTACTTTTTCCCTTTTTATCCATTAATGAAGCTGATTCATCTTGTTTTCTACCAGGGGATGTTGAATTTTTCGCTGGTGGTATAAATGCTTCATGTTTGTTGTCAGCATAAACTTTAGATGCCAATACAATCTCCATTCTTGACAGCTGCACAACATCTGGTTTCCTTTCATCTGTTTTTATTAGAAGAGAACAAAATATATTAGTTTACAAGTCAATTCTGGAGAGGGAAAAGGAGAAAAAGATCAACTCTATCCAAATAAATTAAGTCTAAAAAAATAATCCGCTTAGCAACAAAGAGAAGAGATAACATGTCAATAGTTCTAATAATCATATATGTTCCGGAATTCTGTGTATGTGCGTGTGTGTCCATTCAAGATGCCAAAACAGTTTATCACGGAAAAAAACCATGTTACTTTCTCAAGGTACTAAACAAGTGTAAAAGACAGTATCATGAGGCACCTAGTGGACGTGGACCTGGAAAATTGTTTTTGATCGCGTCAGCTATTTCGGCCACTGGGGTATTGTCTCGACAAGAGAAATATGCTCCTTTAGAATCTACCAGATCATTCTCTTCAAAAAGATTTTCATCAGATTCTCCTATCTTTGGGTTTAGATCTTCTCCTAAGTCAGCAATTCCTTCAGAAACTAGAAAGAGAGTTTCTCGACAGTTAAAGAGCAAACGGAACAGAAAGTTGCAACAACATGAAAAAATAAAATAAACAAATGAATTATACAAACTTGACGTACCTTTGGAAGTATTATCATTATCTGTCTGCTGTTCATGACACAATTTGATGGTATCATCATTCCCAGAAGATTTGTCCAAATCAACTATATTGGCAACTTTGGGATTCATATCATGAAACGTCGATACGGATTTATGGGAAATTTCTTCATCTATAGGCTTGTCATCACTTGACCTTGTAGATGCATCAGTTTGTTGTAGTGAAAAAAACATATTGCTTGGTCCTGCACCCCAAACAAGGGAATGTTTTTTTATCAGCAAAGCTGGACTCAGTACATTTGAGACTGAGACCTTCCCTTGGAGACCAAACTAATTCTGACGGCGGGTCGGTGGCCACAAATGTCTCATCTATCCTTGAAGCTGCATTTGCACCTGCACCGAGATCATTGCTCGATCTTCTCTGAATGTCGTGATTGGAATTCCCCAGAGCAAGTCCTAAATCAGTCACTGGTTCTATGTTCTCACTCTCGAAGATCATTTTTTGTTTGATAATCCCTTCAGTTTGGAATCCTGAAATCTCAGGAGAGTTAATGTCAGGTCTTCTTGCCGTGATAGCATATAGAATTTGTGTTGCAAAAGAAAAAAAACATTAACCATTCTCTCAAATGCATTCCCGAAAGCAGCTTCGATAATACTTAAAACTTTAATTGGATCTCAAAGATAGCAACATGATACACTCTTTACTTTGCATTTAGGTACCTCAGGAACCATATATAAACTAAGAATGTAGAAGAGAAGATATTATAGGAAATTCATTTATTGTACGAAATTCTTTTTCCATTCTCGTGGAGAGAATAGGACAAGCAGAAAGCTGCAGATTAACTTTTGAACTTGAACAAGTAAATGTGCATGGCTTACATGTTATCGTGTTACCCGGACTTGGGGTTAGTGACGGATAAGGGTTGTATCAGAAATGAGTATCCTGAAATCTCAGGAGACTTGGGCTTACATGTTATCATGTTATCAATAATTATTCAAGTCTACAGAATCAGGTGGATGAGGAATGGTATCTACAATCATCGACACCATCCCAAGAGAAGATATCATGCAAAAAAGACCAATTTATATCATGCTGACAATCACTCTCTAATCGACTCCACGAATATCAACTTATGGAACAAAATTATTCAAGTTTTTGCAATAAATTCATGACAAAAGAAAGTTAAACACCAATAAGAAAATCCATATCAAATGCAGCTCTATCATGGAAATTCAATAGTGAGCATTATAATTTCATTCTAGTAATTGAATGGCCGTCAAAAGGTATAGAAAATCAAGCTAGATGAAGATACAGAAGATCATAATCTTGTCCTAGATTCAGCACAATGGTGCAGGATATATGTTTACTCTTCTCACTGAAACAACAATCAAATTCCTTCACGAGAAATTATCAGTTAATCAACATTAATCATATTCCTTCAGCACTCAATCAATGCATATCCAAGCTCTGTAGCAGTGTGGTTCCTTAATCCTAATAAATGTTATCACTTATCAGCAATGCAAATCGGTTAGGAATAAGGAACGAGAATTGGAACCTAAATTGCTATCTCTATGAAACATAAGTCAATGCGGTATTCTTCTTCAATTCGCTGAGTAGAAATGAAATACAATTTATTGGTACGCAAAACATTTCTTATTGGAACTTAAATATATCATTTTTGAGTTTACATAAATACATAATTCTAAATAAATCATGAAGTTTGTGATTTGTTTGTCTTACTCAATAATTTTATAATGAATATATGCTACTTGGATCGTTAGTCTTACTGAACTGGATTTCTAGACGTACAAATTCAAAAGTTACATTCACAAGGGCGATAGCAATATCTAGTAACAAAGATCCTCACCTCACACACTATTTAGCAAAGAATAACAACGAACATTACAGAGACTAATGTCTTAACCAAAATCGTTCAGTTTAAATTAAGGGATCATACATTCAAGCAAAGATGGCATGTTCAACATAGAACAGCAAGCATTGATTGACAAGGTATTTTTGCTACTAAGAAACCAAATTCATGGAAACGATATCGCTATCGGCGCAATTCAGGCGTAGGTTTGGTTGAAGTTAAGCTTGGCAGTTTTCACACAAATTAGCTCTCTTAGAACTCACTCCTCTTACTTAATATAAGATGAAAATCAACATCTAAAAAACAAGCAAAAATTCCTATTAATTTCATTGAAAATACCTTCATAATAATACGATCCAAACCTTGAATGGCAAACAGATGAAAAGATTCAATGCATTGAGATAACAAATTTACAACGTAAATTAGGCAGTAATTTCTTATTTTAGTTTCAAGTCCCGAAGCATCAAGCATAGGCAAGACATGGGCAAAAAATCAAGAAAATTAAGCAAAAAGGAAATATAAAATATATAAGTAGAGAAAAATGCAGAATTCAGACTGCAAAAACCATCGAAAATTTGAGGGGGAAAATCGAAAATATACCCGAGTGAGAAAAAAGCCTGATCTATGGAGACCCACATACCTCTTGCACCCTAAATCCATGGAAAACATAGCTAATTCCTTTTTTGCAACTTTTTTTTTATAATTATTAAAAACCCAGAAAAGGAAAATTACTATTTCTTTGTGAGTTTTCTTCGAGAATGAGAAAAAGGGTAGCTTTGAGTTAAAAGAGGGAACTTGTCGATGCCATGCGGCCGGTTTACAACAGTTTTACATGAAGCAGACTGTCATGCTTTTCGGTAATTAGATTCTCCCGTATGAGGTTGAGGACTTGCCACGTGGAATCGTTGCATTCCAATGGTTCAAGTCAACTTATGCAAGTCAACCACTATTAATTTTTGGTGTCATGAAAAGACTGGCCTTATTTGCACGTGCCAATAATTTTTGGAGTTCTTCTTTTTATAATTAAGGGAATAAAATTCGACTTAAAATATTATTAAATTACTTATCTAATTTGATGTTAAAAATTCAAAATTTTACTTAGTTTGATTTGTAAATTTATAAAATTGTCTCGTCTCGAAATAAAACTCAAGTTATAAAAAGTCGTGTTCATCCACTATGTATAATTTATACAAATAATTCTAAAATTTTAATAATTAGTGGATGAGTCGTGTCTATTAAGTATGCTTGATATATATATATATATCATATAAAAAATTATATATGTATATTATGTATGGTCATAGAAAGTGGTTTAGATTAAAATCAATTAGTATCATGATACTATAAATATTTATAATTGAATTAAATATAAAATCAAACTCGATTAAAAAAATTCAAATAATTTAACTTATAAAATAATATTTATCCATTTAAATAATTTAAAAATATTTTACTCGACTAATCCAGCGCCTACTTCCTCTTATCTATTTATTTGTTTTAAATATTTATATGATATATTAATTATTTTATTAGTTCCTTTTCTTAATATATTATAATACTCTAATTAGAAACATGGATAAACCAAAACCTTTTTTGCCGTAGAATTCAAAACCTCAAAACTAACCAATTTTTTTCATCGAAACTACCACGGGAGACGCACCAGTAATTTGCGTTTGAACACATAATTTATTAGAAAATTTCACTGTTTCATCGTGTTCTTTGACCCTGCACTGTGTGCTCCCTTCGCAATCAGTTTGATCTTGCTTTTTAATGAGAAACGATGGTCGTGTAGAATTTCGATTTGAGTATAGTTTTGATATTCCTTTTAATGGTTTTAATCAGGTGCACGTCTTACCGTGCTATAACTGTTTTAATTTCATTTAATAAATTATCTATTAAATTTGAAACTAATTAAATGTTGATCGATGCCATGGTGTTATCTCTTAATCTGTGTGTCTTTATTTGTGTTACTGTAATTTGTTTTTTGAACTGCATAATTTATTGATTTGTTATCAAAAATGTTTTTAAACCGAGTCGAACTCAAAATTTCAACTCGAATCGAACTCGAAAATCAAATTGATAATTTGAGTTGACTCGAATAACTCAACTCGAAATTGAAGAAAAAATGATTTTTCGAACCGAGTCGAGTTTTGCTCACCCCTAGCTAAGTAACCCCGAGCTACACCATGATGCTTGCTTTTGTTGTTGTTAAAGTGTATGCAAATGTTAATAACCATACTATGAGTTATTTGTGTGGCACTAAGTTTGTGAGCTCAGCGTATGGAATATGTTTTCGTGCATAAGTTCTTAGGTGTTAGTCGAGGAGCTCATCACCAAATTCAAAACTTCCAAACTCTATCTCTTATCAGAGTACGTCTCGAGTATTGTAGAGGTAATATACTATCATAGACCCTAGATATTTATTTATTTGAGTCGTAAACTATATTTTATACTCATGTATTTTTTGAGATTGTTATCGGGAGCTCCATCGTATTTAAATACTTAAATTTTGTAACTGTCATATATTCTGGTATCTTTATTACGATTGTATGTTATTTTGGCTAAATGTTTTAAAAAATGGTTAGCCACATAGGTGGTTCTATATGACATTCTAATCTTATGAATTTTGGGTCGAACCGGATTAGAGTGTTACATCTAGTGGTATCAAAGCGTCAAGTTCAATCTTTCTTAGGACTCGCGGGTTAAAGTCGTTAGTTGTCGATGTAGTACATTTCTCTAGAGTATCAATCGTACTTAAATGTCTGGCAATGGAAATGTTGACTCTTCTCCTTTCTTAGAAAATTATAGGATATGGCAGACGATCTGTAACACCCCCAACCCGAATCCGACCTGGATCCGACCTGGATCTGAGTCTGAGGTGTCACATTGACTTTTTAAAACATTTACTTGTATAAAATAGCTATACAATTCAAAGCTTATACAATTCAAATCTTTTAAATACATGCCAACTAGACTTTTATACCATAAAATACATTTAAATCATCTGTTTTCTGATCTGAAACTTTGTAAGGAAAAATACTGACCTGACTTGCACCTCAACAATCCATAAGCTTGTAAGAACCTGCTTGTGAAACACTCACACGCTAAGTCTATGACTTAGTGAGGCAAATAAATATATAATGTAAAATCTAACTTGTAATCTTGCAGGATGTAACACCCCAATCCGTATCCGACCTGGATACAAATCCGATGTGTCACATTGACCTTTTAAAACATGTAATTGTATAAAATAGTGAGTAATTTAAACTTTTATAACATATAAATGACTAATTTACATAAAATACATTTCCATTATTACAAAACCAATCAGAGCGTGCATATTTCACTTATTTATTTACATATAACTATTTGTTGAGTTAATCGATCGACGGAATTAGCCAAGAAGGATGTGAATTGGCAATTAAAAATTCGGTGGAAGCTTTTGTAGAAAATTGAAAAGATTTGCACATCGATTTAGAGTGGTTCGACTTTCTCAATCAAAGTCTACGTCCACTACCTTAGCTATCCACACTAAGGATTTTCCAACAAATTCACTAATTTGTTCTTTCTTTTGAGGCCAAAGAGATAACCTTACAACACCCTCAAGAATATACCCCAATTCTTGAGAACACTCTTTTCCCAAAGAGAAGATTACAAATTTGCAAACTTACAAGGAAAACCTCACAAGGTAAGATGTTTGCACAATTCTAGAACAATAAAAGAACACTCAAAGATAATTACAAATGAGCACAAATGGTGTTCTTGAAAGCAAAATGAATATTGAAAGGAAAATTGGCTTGATTTGCACAAACTTGATGTTTGATGCTTTCTCTCTTTTTTCTCTATGATTTCTTGTTGATCAATGGCTTCAGAACTTGTTTAAATACACCTTGAATCACTTCTGAACGTTGGGGATGAGTAGTGAAGATCATATAGCCGTTTTAGTGTGAAAACAATTAATAAAATAGTTTGGAGCGTGGGGGGAATCGGTTCCCTAAGTGTAAAATTCAAATATTTCGACCGTTGAACAGGGGGGGAATCGGTACCCCCTATGGGGGAATCGGTTCCCTCCGAGCATTCTGGAAATCTCGGAGCCAAACCATTCAGGGGGGAATTGCTACCCCCTTGGGGGGGAATCGGTTCCCTCTGAGCAATCTGGAGTTTTTGGCTTTGAAATGGTTCGAAATACTTTGAAAGATTATTTTGAAATTGTTTTAAGATTAAAACTTAATTTTACACTTAAGTAAGGATTAAAAATGATTTTTGAAATATTTTGAGTAATATTTTGATATTCGAATAATTATATCGAATATACTTAGAAAATCATTTTGGAAAATCTTAAAATTCATTTAACTTAATTTGTTATATCGAAATATCAAAATGTTTTCAACAATCTCCCCCTTTTTGATATAACAAAACATTTTAGTAATTTTAAGATTTTGAAATCAAGTTTTGAAATTACTCCCCCTTACTTTAACACTTCTCCCATTTATCATTTTAAAAACACACTTAAAACACACTTCTCCCCCTTTTTGTTAAATCAAAAAGATTCAAATAAACGTGAAAAATATTTAGCCAATTGATTAGGTATATGTATGCATAAGCTGCTAAGATCACAATCAAGAGAACCGTTAGCCATTAGTTCCATAATCAATATTCATAAATAATGTGATATGGTAAAATTGGTCATATTGCTAATAATGATGTAAATGATGCAATAATGAATAAATCACACCAAACATATAAGTTCACACCATCCATAAATTCAAACATTCCAAAATATTCAAAATGTTAAAACAATAAGTTTGGAAAACAAAGTAAAACATTTAATCACATATCCGGATCAGGAGGAGGAAAACGAGCTCGCATAGCGCCTATTTCGTTAGTGAGGTCATTAATACGTGCGTTGGTTGCTTCATTATTTGCACGCATTTCCCGAAGAATTTCTAATTGTTGAGCTCCCATTATGGATAAATGGGACTCTATAGAATTAAAGCGCGAATCCATGGTCGCATATCGGTAATCAAATGTCTCTATAAAAGATTGAAAATATGGAGGCATTTGAGTCGATTATTGTGCTTGCTCTTCGGGCTGCTCCTCGGCCTGCTCAGGTTCATCTTCAGATTCATCGATGTCTCGCATTAGTTGCTCAAGCTCGAGATCTTCGTCAGCTTCGGGTGGAGCTTGTGAAGAACTAGCTGCCGGAGTAGTTGCAAAAGATCGAACCCATTCCCCGGTTTCCTTATCCTTAATCCATCCTGCTCTCGTTAAGGAAAGAAGGTTAATTTGTTTCTTAAGAGGAAAAACGGAATCTAGACCAACTCTAAGCCCAGCTTTGGAAAACAAATTACTCAAAATACAACCGTAAACAATAGATGAACAAAGTTTTTTATTAGGAACAAGATTTACGGTTTCAACAATTTCAGCAAAAATAATCTGAGGTAGGTTGATTTTAATATTGTTTTCGAAACAATGTAACCACCAAAGATCTAAGGCTCTAAGAGTAGAATAACGACCTCCAGATGGTCGAAACCACCAAGAAATCATTAGATGAAGAAAACGTTCATGAAGGTCTAGGACACTTGCACTATCCCTTCTTTTATAACGAGATCCTAAAACCTGTTTTTCATTTGAAATCCCTTCATTATCTAATCCGAATGTATTGGCTATGTAAGCCGAGTCAATATATAAGAATTGTCTTAGAAGGTAACGAATTCCTATGGTTTCAGTTTCAGTTTGGTCTTTAACACAAACGGCATTAGAATAGAAAATACGAACAAGTTGATGGTAAACGATGGGTTCAAGGTCAAAGAGTTTATCAAATTTCCACTCTTGTAAAAGAGGAAGATATTTAAAATTGATAGCTAACATAGCTTGACGAGAAGGAATACGTTCTTCCCGATTTTGTAAGAGTCGAAATATTGATAATACCAAAAACGATGATTTCTAGGACCAGGATGATTGAAACACGAATTTTGGATAGTCAAATTAGGATCAATAGGATTAGGATTAGAAATTGGAATAGGTGGAGGATTTGGAGGTGGATTTGGTTGTCGGTGTGAACGACTAGATGAAGACCTAGCACGTTTAGGATTAGACATGGTGAAGGAAATTGGAATAGATTGGATAACCTGCAAATTTAAAAACAAATGTATGCAATTTAATTAATCCCAAAACTCAATTGAGTCCTCAATATTTCAAGGTTCTCTAAATCAATCCTAATGGGCAAAGTTTTTGAAAAACTTTTGAAAAATATGGTTTTGAGAAACAATATATGTATAGTTTTCATAACAACAACATAATTTAATCAAAACACAATAATTTGAAAATTAACAATTTTTTTTATTTCGAAAATTTAAAAATTTTGGAAAATTCTTGTGTTTTTGATGAAATTAGTTGTAACATCTAGTTTCTAATCACTAAACAATCAATGCCCGATCACTATTTCAACTTAGAACTAATTAAAACTAATCCTATGTTCAAAATCAATGAAATATAGAGTTTAGAAAAATTTACGTTGAAAGATGAAGATTGAGGGGATTTAGATGTTGTTTGCACGATTTTAATGATTCCAACAGGTTTAGAAGATGATTTTTGAATCGAATTCCGATTAATATCTTTGATTTGAGGCAAAAATGGAGATTTGAGAAATTGAGAGAGAGAATGGAGGAAGGGTTTTGGGGTTTTGGGTGTTCTTGCCCGATTTTAACAGAACCTCAGGGGGGTATCGATTCCCCTGTGGGGGGAATCGGTTCCCCTTCAAAGGGGGAATCGGTTCCCTCTGCACCAAAATGCTAAAATCTGACTTTTAAGCACATAAAATGCTAAATTTATCTTCTCTAGTGGTATAGGCAACTCATATATTGAAAAATAATTATGTTCAAACAATTAAATTAATCTTTAATCAATATTTGAACATAAAGTTAATTTTTCATCAAGAATCATAAACTCCCCCTAACTAATAGCAATGAATGCAATCAAAAATTACTATTATGAGTATTTTTCAGTATTTATTAAAAGTGCTGAATTATTTTAAACACTAAGTGAAGATAGGTCAGTTAAACCTAATTCTCTCCTAAGTGTCCAAAACCTTTCCTTATCTAAGGGTTTTGTAAAAATATCCGCTAATTGATGCAAAGTATCAACAAATTCTAGAATTACATCTTCCTTAGTGACATGGTCTCTAATGAAGTGATGTCTAATTTCAATATGTTTAGTTCTAGAGTGTTGGATGGGATTTTTAGTGAGACAAATAGCACTAGTATTGTCACACTTGATAGGAATAGTACATACTTCAATTCCATAATCAAAAAGTTGTTGTTTCATCCATAAAACTTGTGCACAACAACTACCGGCTGAAATATATTCCGCTTCAGTGGTAGATAATGCAACATAATTTTGTTTCTTTGAAAACCAAGAAATCAGCATATTTCCAAGGAATTGGCAAGTACCGGAGGTGCTTTTCCTATCTATTTTACATCCTCCATAATCCGCATCAGAAAAAGCATGCAAGCTAAAGCTAGAGTCTCTAGGATACCAAAAGTCCTAAACTAGGAGTGTCCTTAAGGTATCTAAAGATTCTCTTAACAGCTAGTAAATGTGATTCCTTAGGACATGATTGAAATCTAGCACATAAGCAAACACTAAACATAATGTCCGGTCTACTTGCAGTTAGATAAAGCAAAGAGCCAATCATTGACCTATATAATTTAACATCTATACATTTACCTCATTCATCTAAGTCAAGCTTTACTGAAGTGCTCATTGGAGTGTCATGAGGTTTCCCATTTTCTAATCCAAACTTCTTGAGCATATCTTTGACGTACTTAGTTTGATTAATGAAGATGCCATCTTTTCTTTGCTTGATTTGGAGTCCCAAGAAAAATGAGAGCTCCCCCATCATGCTCATCTCAAACTCACTTTGCATTAGCTTAGAAAATTCTTGGCAAAGAACATCATTAGTAGAACCTAATATTATATCATCGGACATAAATTTGAACTACTAATAAATCTTTACCTTTATGCTTTAAAAACAATGTAGTGTCAACCTTTCCTTTTGAAAAACCTTTTTCAATTAAAAAATTTGACAATCTTTCATACCAAGCTCTAGGAGCTTGTTTTAAACCATAAAGAGCTTTTGTCAATTTAAGAACATGATCTGGAAATTTTGAATCTTCAAAACCTGGAGGTTGTTCCACATACACTTCTTCTTTTATAAAACCATTTAAAAATGCACTTTTAACATCCATTTGATATAATTTAAATTCATGAAAACATGCAAATGCTAATAACATTCTAATTGCTTCCATCCTAGCTACGGGAGCATATGTTTCATCATAGTCTATGCCCTCTTCTTGAGTATACCCTTGAGCAACAAGTCTAGCCTTGTTTCTCACTATATTACCACTCTCATCAAGCTTATTCCTAAATACCCATCTAGTACCTACAATAGATTTATTACTAGGCCTTTCAACTAATGTCCATACTTTACTTCTCTCAAATTGATTTAACTCTTCTTGCATAGCCATAATCCAATGTTCATCATTTAATGCTTCTTTAATATTCTTAGGCTCTATGCATGAGATAAATGCAACATAATTACAAATAATTCTAAGAGAAGATCGAGTTGTTACCCCTTTTGATGGATCACCTATAATTTCACCATCCTTGACATAGTTGTACTCTCTTGGATAAGATACTTCCCTTTCTTCAATGGTTGGATTCTCAAGAGGATCATGAGTTTCCTCATTTTTCGTTTCTTCCTTTGATGATGGTTCTCCAACTTCATGTCTAACATCATTTGTATTTATAACACCTACATCATCATTCACACAAGAATCCTTCCTTGGAAGGGGATTATCATCGAAAACAACATGTATAGACTCTTCTACAACTAAAGTTCTTTTATTAAATACTCGATAAGCTTTAGAATTTAAGGAGTAACCCAGAAAAATTCCTTCATCACTTTTAGCATCAAATTTGCCAAGGTTTTCTTTACCGTTGTTTAAAACAAAACATTTACATCCAAAAGGATGTAAATAGCTAATGTTAGGCTTTTTATTTTTGAAAATTTCATATGGAGTTTTCTTTAAAATTGGCCTAATCATTACTCGATTAACAACATAACAAGCAGTATTTGTGGCTTCCGCCCAAAAATATTTTGGCAAATTATTTTCACAAAGCATGGTTCTAGCCATTTCTTCTAAAGTTCGATTTTTCCTCTCAACAACTCCATTTTGTTGAGGGGTTCTAGGTGCTGAAAAATTATGACTAATACCATTAGAATTACAAAATTCAATAAATCCAAGATTTTCAAATTCAGTGCCATGATCACTCCTAACACTAGTTATAGAGTAACCCTTTTCATTTTGGATTATTTTTGAAAATGTGATGAAATGTTCTAATGCTTCATCTTTAGTACTTAAAAATAGAACCCAAGTATATCTAGAATAGTCATCTACCAAGACAAATGCATATTGTTTTCCACCCAAGCTAGTAGTCCTAGTTGGCCCAAAAAGATCTACATGGATCAATTGTAATACTCTACTAGTTGATACGTCATTAATGGATTTAAAAGAAACACGCTTTTGTTTTCCTTTAGCACAAGCATCACAGATTTTATCATTATCAAATTTAAGCTTAGGCAACCCTCGAACTAAATCACCTTGAATTAGCCGTTGCAAAACACTCATACTAGCATGTCCTAGTCTCCTATGCCATAACCAACTATCATGTTCATCTTTAGCAACTAGGCATAAATTAGTCATATCAAAAGAATCTAAATGCACCATGTAAATGTTCCCTATTCTATGACCAACAAGCATAATCCGATTAGATGCAATGTCAATGACTTTACAACCATTAATTTCAAATAAGACATTGAATCTTTTATCGCATAATTGACTAATACTCAATAGATTATGCTTTAATCCATTCACATATAAAAATTCTTAATTTGTATGGAAGAGGTATTACATATTGTACCAATACCTTCAATGTGACCTTTTGAATTGTCTCCAAAAGTCACTTCTCCTCCATTTTTGGCGTTAAGCTCAATGAACCGGCTTTTGTCTCCGGTCATATGTCTTGAGCATCCACTATCAAGGTACCATGAATTTGAATTTGTTTCCCTTGCCTTGTAGCAATGCTCCTTTCCCTACAAACATAGATTAATTTTTTATTTTTGGTACCCAAATTCTTTTGGGGTCCATATTCATTAGTTTCCAAAATCCTAGTCCCCTTAGGTATCCATTTGTGTAGGATATTTTTATCTTTAGTAGTAATGAGTTCTTTAGGAACCCATATACTTCTAACGATTTTTCCATTAGAGGTTCTTTGGGGACATCTATGATTGTAGTTTCTAAAACTTTTTCTAACAAAGTTGGATTTTGAATTTCCACCTTTTTCAAAATGTTTTGTTCCAACTTTATCAAAAGAAGTTTTAAGATCATCAATTTTCTTTTGATGATCATCATTGATCTTTGAAAGTAAATTTTGCAAATCTAAATTTTTCTTTTCAAACTCTTCTAGTTTGATTTGCAAATCTTTGATTTTACTTTAAAGATCGTTGTTGGTTTTGGATATGAGTTTGTTTTCATTTTTCAATTTTGAAACATCGTTTTTTATATTTTAAAAATAATTTCTCATAATCCGAAGCCAACCCATTATATTCCTCTAATAACTCATCGTAGGATAAATCATCAAAATCGGATGAGTTAGAAGTTACCTTAGAATCTTCCCCAAATGCCATCAAGCACAAGTTAGCTGCTTCTTGTTCCTCTTCATCGGAACTTTCTTCATCGCTCCATGTAGCCACATGAGCCTTGTGCTTATTCTTTGATTGACCCTTTTTCTTCAATTGTGGGCAATCATATTTAACATGCCCTGGCTTTTTTCATTTGTAGCAAATGATTGGGTCATTCTCTTTCGGTTCATTTTTGAGGCCTTTATTTCGTTTGAATTTTCTTCCTCAATAAGGTCTCATCATTTTTCTGAACCGTTTGGCAAACAATGCCATTTCCTCGTCATCGTCATCGTTATTCGAATCACTCTCATCTTTTGTGGATTTGAGAGCAACTCCAATGTTTTTCTTCTTCTCCTTCTCCTTTGGTGTCTCGTCAATTTTGTCGAGGTCCACCTCATCTTCGAGCATCATTTCATGAGTGAGGAGTGACCCAATTAGCTCTTCAAGAGTTAAGGACGTTAAGTCCTTAGACTCGATGATTGCCGTCTTCTTTGATTGCCACGATTTTGGGAGGGAGTAGACTAACTTCCTCATAAGCTTTTCATTTGAAATGATCTCTCCATATGATTTGAGACCATTGACAATCGTTGAAAATCTATCTGTCATAGCTTTGATATCTTTATTTGGTTTCATCCTGAAATTTTCATAGCTATGCGTTAGAATACTAATTTTAGATTTCTTTACCTCATCGGTACCTTCATGAGTGACTTGAAGTTTGTCCCATATTTCTTTGGCGGTTGTACACGATGAAACTCTTCCGTATTCATCTGGTCCAAGAGCACAAAAATGATATGGATGGCTTTGGAGTTGAGCTGGAACATTCTTGTCTCTCCTTCACTCCACAATCTTGGATGAGTGAGAGGTTTGATGTATCCTTCTTCTACAACATTCCATGCTCCCATGTTACTTACTTGAATGAAGTACATCATTCTATTCTTCTAATAGGCATAGTTAGCTCCATTAAAGAAAGGAGGCTTGTTGACGGGCATCGAATCGAGACCGGAGTCGAAGTTTGAAGCGGAGGCCATTGATGACTTTGATAATCGATATAACTATTCCCGAATCGATTCAAGAGGCGATTAAACCTTCAAATGAGTTAGGCTCTGATGCCAATTGTTGAGTTAATCGATCGACGGAATTAACCAAGAGGGGGGTGAATTGGCAATTAAAAATTCGGTGGAAGCTTTTGCAGAAAATTGAAAAGATTTGCACAGCGATTTAGAGTGGTTCGACTTTCTCAATCAAAGTCTACGTCCACTACCTTAGCTATCCACACTAAGGATTTTCCAACAAATTCACTAATTTGTTCTTTCTTTTGAGGCCAAAGAGATAACCTTACAACACCCTCAAGAATATACCCCAATTCTTGAGAACACTCTTTTCCCAAAGAGAAGATTACAAATTTGCAAACTTACAAGGAAAACCTCACAAGGTAAGATGTTTGCACAATTCTAGAACAAGAAAAGAACACTCAAAGATAATTACAAATGAGCACAAATGGTGTTCTTGAAAGCAAAATGAATATTGAAAGGAAAATTGGCTTGATTTGCACAAACTTGATGTTTGATGCTTTCTCTCTTGTTTCTCTATGATCTCTTGTTGATCAAGGGCTTCAGAACTTGTTTAAATACACCTTGAATCACTTCTAAATGTTGGGGATGATTAGTGAAGATCATATAGCCGTTTTAGTGTGAAAACAATTATTAAAACAGTTTGGAGCGTGGGGGGAATCAGTACCCCCTATGGGGAATCGGTTCCCTAAGTGTAAAATTCAAATATTTCGACCGTTGAACAGGGGGGGAATCGGTACCCCCTATGGGGGAATCAGTTCCTGAGCATTCTGGAAATCTCGGAGCCAAACCATTCAAGGGGGAATCGGTACCCCCTTGGGGGGGAATCGGTTCCCTCTGAGCAATCTGAAATTTTTGGCTTTGAAATGGTTCGAAATACTTTGAAAGATTATTTTGAAATTGTTTTAAGATTAAAACTTAATTTTACACTTAAGTAAGGATTAAAAATGATTTTTGAAATATTTTGAGTAATGTTTTGATATTCGAATAATTATATCGAATATACTTAGAAAATCATTTTGGAAAATCTTAAAATTCATTTAACTTAATTTGTTATATCGAAATATCAAAATGTTTTCAACACTATTCAAAACATTTATAAAACTATTCATAGCTTAAATAATATATTCTTTTGAAAACATGCCAACTAGAACTTTATATACTAAAATACATATTATTCACATCTTTTCTGATCTAACCTTTAGTAAGGAGAACTGACTTGTCTTGCTCCACATTGCTCTTTACTCTTCTCGAAACCTACGTGTAAATCACTTACACGCTAAGTCAAAGACTTAGTGAGGCAATAAACATATAAGGTAAACGGTAACTAATAATAATACATAAACAATTACTACTATCATTTCATACAACTCATACTTTTACATGTAACAAATATATATACATACATATATGTCATTATCATTCATATCTCTTATCTCATGTTCCTATGATCTCTTATGTCCATCTCATATATCTTATAAACTCATTATTATATCATTATTTCAATAAATTATACTCATTCACATATACCTTAACCTGTACTCAAGTATATCATATAACATATACCATATATACTATTATAAAACACGTACACCTAGGCAACTATAATATCATCTTCATTTTTATTAATATTATCTATTTAATAGCCTATGGTACACATGTGAGAACTAAAGATATGCGAGTACATAGAGGTTGTGCACTAATGTTGTCACCACAGCTCATATAATTGCACCGAAGTGCCACATATAATTGCACCGGAGTGCCACGTAGAATTACACTGTAGTGCTACATAATAATGTCCATAAGGACCACATATCATTCCTTAAGAATCATATACATATACTAGGGATCAAGTATGTGTCTCACCAGACTTCACACATGTTTCAAAGAATACATATATGTCCCAAAGAAACCACATATCATTCCTTAAGAATCATATACATATGCCAAGGATCAAGTATGTGTCTCACCAGACTTCACACATGTTCCAAAGAATACATATATGTCCCGAATGACCACATAGACCCTCGACTCTTGGCATGCCAACTATACCCCTAGCTCTCATGACACATAACATGGGCATTATCTTTTATATCCTTTTTCGTATTCATGTAACCATATCATATATTCATATAAGCTCATGGTTTCATTCACATATACATGTAATCACGTAGTTCATGTCAATTCTCATATGAGTTCATATTCATATAAACATATGATTCACCTTCACGTATCACATATACTTTCTCTTTCATATAGCTCATAACATTTCTCATGTGTTCATATGATATGTAAATCATTGTCATCTCATCATGTTATCACATAAACATATAATCTTACAATACATACAAAAATACCTCAATACCTATATTCACATATACCTATCATTTCATTATCCTTATTATTATTCTTATCATCACCATTAATCCCTTTTACTTACCATATTCATATCAATAACACATATACTCATGCACACATATAAATCATAACAAATACATACTTCTATGAATTCATGTTTTTCACTATTGGAAATAGACTTATCGCAAGTTTTATTTTCCCTTGAACCTCATATACTAGAGAATGTGCACTCACCTAGCTTTCTTTGTCTTTCCCTCGATTGATCCTACTTGTCGATGGTTTCGGAACTCGATTAGGCTCAATATCTACATAAGCAAAATTTTCAAGACGATTATCAGATGCCTAAGTCTTGAAATTAACCTCTAATAGCCTAACAATTTAAGGGATTGATAGTTTAGTCTATCTTCTTTCTTTTTATTTTTTTATGGGGGAATTGGTTCCCCCCTGGGGGTATCGATTCCCCTCTAGCATTCTGGAAATTCATATTCGTTTGAGGGGGGATCGATTCCCCTTGAATGGGTACCGATTCCCCTAGCCCAGAAATCCCATTTTGAGCTCGAAAATCACCTTATTTCGGCTCAAACCTTCCTCTTTCACTCCCTTTAATATTCCTAACTTTAATACACATACTTAAACTCATTTCTACTCCATAATCACTTCTTTAAACTCCAAATCTAGTCATTCCTATGTAATTGCAAAAATTATACTAGTTTTGCAACATGTTCAAATTCCTATTCTAACAATTCCTATCCCTTAATTAACTTGATGACAAGTCAAATCTCACTTCCAATTCTTATTATGAACTCTAATCTAAGATTTCACTTTTCTACTTCATTTCTTTAATCTCTTCTAACCTCTTCATCTTTGAGTTTTCACTTATCTTTAGACTTCTTTAAGCTTTCTTACTTTCGAAAGAATCAAAACCAACTTAGAATTCAAATAATAATCAACTAATAAAAATTCTCACCTTTGCTCTTGGCTTCCACGCGTGAAGAAGAAAGGAGAAGAAGAAAACTCTGGAAACTCATTTCCCACGTTTTTATATCCCCTAAAAGGGAAATAAAAAAAATCTTCTCTTAGAAAAGACCATAATACCCTTATTACTTTCAAACTTTACTATTAAATCCAACCTCAAAATTCTCCAATTAAAATTTTGAACTTTTAACTTATTTCGAAATTGAACACAATGCTTTCAAAATTCACCTTTGGGTCACTAGCCTGATATTGAGGATGTTACAAATTTTTCATCCTTTTTAAGAAAATTTGTCCCCTAATTTTCACTGCACATCCTGAGAAGAACATATCTTCTAACGTTCTCATGCTGCTTTCTGAACTTAATCTTTTGTATCATCATTAATAACTTGGTTCTTATCTTTTCAATTATTCGACTACCTTTTTACTTTATATCTCCTATCATGTCACTTATCAGATAAACAATAACATTAATTCTTATTACCCAAACTCATAAATCAATCAAATTCCTTATCAATCTTCAATTGTCTTTCAAGAATCACCAAACTTTTATTTCATCCTTACTTGACTGACTCCAAAACTTCCTTAATACATATAAATCTTTCTTCATTTCTCTGACTACATCCACTTGACCAAGAAACATAACCTTAAATCTTCATCATAGCTGATTAAACATACACTTTGCATAACTAAACAATTTCTCATATTACCTGACATACCTTTCTTACTTCTGGTTAAACTTATAACCTATATCTCAACATAATCTTTATCACATCTAATTCTTTAAACTTCATCCTTTCATTTTCTTCATAAATCAAAATCTTCTTATACACCAATCATATCTTTCTTTCATGTTCACATACTCTTTTCCTATCACTTAAACTTATATTTGATTACCAATCTTTATTATATCTTTATAACTTTACTAATCAACTTCACTTATACAGAACCTAATTCTTATCGTATCTTGCTTGTATTTTCTTCCTTCAAAACTTTCTTTAAACACATAAATATTTATCTCCTTGCCTATATCATATCTATATGATCAAAATACACAACCACATCCAGATTCGTATCTCATTTGATTAACTTACTTTATGTTTCCTTCAAATCTGATAACTCTAACATCCATGCCATTACATCTAATTAATAACAACTTTTCAATCTAGGGCGTAATCCCTGATCAAATTAATCATAAACATCATTTCATTTAAAATCAACCCAGTGTAATTCACTTATTGAACCCATACTCTCATTCATATACAGTATTATGCCTTGTCTCCTTTATTACCTTTCATTTCAATGATTAAAATACATAACCATATTTCAATCCACACCATACTTAATTAGCTTACCCTGAAATAATCTTCTAATTCTTTAACTTTAATACACTACTATCTTATAACTCTGTTAGTCAACATCGGTTCTTCAAATCTAAAACGTAAACTTTCATCGAACCATTCCTATATATTCTTTGCAGTCAAAATTATTTCAACAATAGTTTACTCAACTAATCAAATAAACATTCAATCTCATACACCATGTCACTTCCATTGTTCAAGCTTAACATTATAACTTCCTTTATTTATAAACTGATCATTGATGTACTTATACTTAAACTCTTCTTATCAATCCTTAGTTTTACTCAAACATATGAATCCTCAATTCCTTCACTATTTCATATTTCTATGATCAGAATATATATACAATTGTATCCATATCCACTTCATATTTGGTTATCATAACCCACCATATCTTGAAATCTTATAATTCCAATACATTTCATCCCATAATATTGTTAGCCCACGCTAACTCTTTCCATCTTAAATACAAAAACAATACTTGCCTCACTTGATACATTTAAAATACTTCTTATCCTTCACATTATTTAATTTCTAGCAAAACACTTAATCCATTCCTTGGTCTTTATCCATTTCTCCTTTTATAATCTGCATTGTCTTATACATAACTAAACCATATCATGTTCTTCATACTCCCATGCTCTTTTATATCATATATATTTATCCTTAACTATCACTCCTTATCAGATTTTCATTACTTTGATAGTCAACTTTACTTGCACAAAACCTTATTCTTTACCATTCTTATACTTATGTTTTCTCCACTTGTTTCAAAAATCACCAGATTTCAATACTCATCTAATCCATTTAAAATACTTTTTCTGCTTCGATTTACATAACTTCTAAAAGAGCTTTTAACCCAATTCACAAGGGTTGTCTTTAACCCTGACTTATCCTCAATTAACTCTTTGTTTAATCTTTCAATATCAAACCTACTGTTGGAGTTTGTCGAACTCTCATTTGATTTGATTCTCTGACGGAGAATACAACTAATTCATGTCTGGTTTAAAGTTGAACCAGAATCTCTACCTTTCTTTGATGGTGCTAAATTGTATGAAGCACTAATTCTCTTAATCATCTGAGATTTTTTTTCAATCCTTTTATTCTTAGCTTTCTCTAGAGCTTTAACACAATCAACCATTTCTTGAAATGAGAACAATTTCAAAACCAGTAAAACTCTTTTAATTTAATGCACAAGCCTTAAACAATCAATCAAATGTATCTTTTTTATCCTTCTTAATCAGAATCAATTCAACAATAAATCTGCTTAACTTATCAAACTTACTTTTATACACATGCATGGGTAATTCCCTTGCTTCAAGCTCATATATTCGAGCTTCATTTATCCGCCATACTCTAACTTGCCAAAGTAGTAACGAAACTACTCAATTTAATTTCTCCTCTTTGGAGAAATAAAAAACCTTCTATGATATCATCTAACCATAGGTCTGTAACAACAGAACCTTCCTCAAATCCATCCTTGAACTCGGGTGCTCTTAACTTTTCAACTAATTCGATACATTCATTCTATGAGTTAAAAAAAGTATAAATTGAAAATTCATCAGAATATTCTTCAACATGGTGAAGACATTCCCTAAGTTTATACAGGTACTTCCTGAGGTTTTTCGCTCTTCTCCCTGCCTGGCCAGGGCAGGTGAAGGCTATTACCTTCAGTCTATTGCCTTGTGCTTCACTTTGGAATCTCTCATGATCATACATCTAATATAACATAACTGTTTAATTCTATTAGCAAGACAATACACTCCTTACACTATCAGATCAGAAATTATTCACTTTACGTTGGGATGTATACTTTTTAAAACACTTTTTACTTCGATTGATTCCTAGAATCGGCTAAACCGTAGCTCTGATACCATTAAATGTAACACCCCAACCCATATCCGACCCGGATACGAATCCGATGTGTCACATTGACCTTTTAAAACATGTAATTGTATAAAATAGTGAGTAATTTAAAACTTTTATAACATATAAATGACTAATTTACATAAAAGACATTTCCATTATTACAAAACCAATCAGAGCGTGCATATTTCACTTATTTATTTACATATAATTATTCAAAACATTTATAAAATTGTTCATAGCTTAAACAATATATTCTTTTAAAAACATGCCAACTAGAACTTTATATACTAAAATACATATTATTCACATCTTTCCGATCTGACCTTTAGTAAGAAGAACTGACCTGTCTTGCTCCACATTACTCTTTACTCTTCTCGAAACCTACGTGTAAATCACTTACACGCTAAGTCAAAGACTTAGTGAGGCAATAAACATATAAGGTAAACGGTAACTAATAATCATACATAAACAATTACTACTATCATTTCATACAACTCATACTTTTACATGTAACAAATATATATATATATATATATATATACATATATGTCATTATCATTCATATCTCTTATCTCATGTTCCTATGATCTCTTATGTCCATCTCATATATCTTATAAACTTATTATTATATCATCATTTCAATCAATTATACTCATTCACATATACCTTAACCTGTACTCATGTATATCATATAACATATACCATATATACTATCATAAAACACGTACACCAGGCAACTATAATATCATCTTCATTTTTATTAATATTATCTATTTAATAGCCCATGATACACATGTAAGAACTAAAGATATGCGAGTACATAGAGGTTGTGCACTAATGTTGTCACCACAGCTCATATAATTACATCGGAGTGCCACGTAGAATTACACCGTAGTGCTATATAATAATGTCTATAAAGACCACATATCATTCCTTAAGAATCATATACATATACTAGGGATCAAGTATGTGTCTCACCAGACTTCACACATGTTCCAAACAATACATATATGTCCCGAAGGACCACATATCATTCCTTAAGAATCATATACATATGCCAAGGATCACGTATGTGTCTCACCAGACTTCACACATGTTCCAAAGAATACATATATGTCCCGAAGGACCACATAGACCCTCGACTCTTGGCATGCCAACTATACCCCTAGCTCTCATGACACATAACATGGGCATTATCTTTTATATCCTTTTTCATATTCATGTAACCATATCATATATTCATATAAGCTCATGGTTTCATTCACATATACATGTAATCACGTAGTTCATGTCAATTCTCATATGAGTTCATATTCATATAAACATATGATTCACCTTCACGTATCACATATACTTTCTCTTTCATATAGCTCATAACATTTCTCATGTGTTCATATGATATGTAAATCATTGTCATCTCATCATGTTATCACATAAACATATAATCTTACAATACATACAAAAACACCTCAATACTTATATTCACATATACCTATCATTTCATTATCCTTATTATTTTTCTTATCATCACCATTAATCCCTTTTACTTACCATATTCATATCAATAACACATATACTCATGCACACATATAAATCATAACAAATACATACTTCTATGAATTCATGTTTTTCACTATTGGAAATAGACTTATCGCAAGTCTTATTTTCCCTTGAACCTCATATACTAGAGAATGTGCACTCACCTAGCTTCCTTTGTCTTTCCCTTGATTGATCCTACTTGTCGATGGTTCCGAAACTCGATTAGGCTCAATATCTACATAAGCAAAATTTTCAAGATGATTATCAGATACCTAAGTCTTGAAATTAACCTCTAATAGCCTAACAATATAAGGGATTGATAGTTTAGTCTATCTTCTTTCTTTTTATTTTTTTATGGGGGAATCGGTTCCCCCCTGGGGTATCGATTCCCCTTTAGCATTTTGGAAATTCATATTCGTTTTAGGGGGGATCGATTCCCCTTGAATGGGTACCGATTCCCCTAGCCCAGAAATCCCATTTTGAGCTCGAAAATCACCTTATTTCAGCTCAAACCTTCATCTTTCACTCCCTTTAATATTCCTAACTTTAATACACATACTTAAACTCATTTCTACTCCATAATCACTTCTTTAAACTCCAAATGTAGTCATTCCTATGTAATTACAAAAATTATACTAGTTTTGCAACATGTTCAAATTCCTATTCTAACAATTCCTATCCCTTAATTAACTTGATGACAAGTCAAATCTCACTTCCAATTCTTATTATGAACTCTAATATAAGATTTCAGTTTTCTACTTCATTTCTTTAATCTCTTCTAACCTCTTCATCTTTGAGTTTTCACTTATCTTTAGACTTCTTTAAGCTTTCTTACTTTCGAAAGAATCAAAACCAACTTAGAATTCAAATAATAATCAACTAATAAAAATTCTCACCTTTGCTCTTGGCTTCCACGCGTGAAGAAGAAAGGAAAAGAAGAAAACTCTGGAAACACATTCCCCTCATTTCCCACGTTTTTATATCCCCTAAAAGAGAAATAAAAAAAATCTTCTCTTAGAAAAGACCATAATACCCTTATTACATTCAAACTTTACTATTAAATCCAACCTCAAAATTCTCCAATTAAAATTTTGAACTTTTAACTTATTTTGAAATTGAACACAATGCTTTCAAAATTCACCTTTGGGTCCTAGCCTGATATTGAGGATGTTACACAGGAACAACTATTATGATCATATCATACACATCATATCAAATCATCTCACTTATATGCTTTTCATATAACAATTGCATACATATCATAATTTATGTTTTTATCCTGCTCCTATACTATTATACTTCATATCTCTTATTTCTTATTTATATGATCTCTTACATTCATATTCTATAACTTATAACAAATTCTTATATCATCATATATAATTCATTTATACTCACTCACATATACATCAACATATATTCATGTAACAGATACAATAACCCATATCACTCGTATATCATATCATGCAATTCATATACATATATCACATACATTGATTTCACAATTATCTCTTTATTAGCCCATGTACACATGAGAGAACTATAGATATGTGAGTCTATTGAGGTTATGAACTATGCTGTCACCACAACTCGTATAATTCCCACTAGGGGCGCATAGAATTTGTCCCGAATGACCACGTAGATGTCCCAAAGGACTACATATAACACACATGTCCCGAAGGACCACTATATCCCGAAGGACCGCGTAGACCCTCGACTCTTGGCATGCCAACTATACCTCTAGCTCTCCTAACACTTACATGGGCATTCTCTTTTATATATTTTCACATAGTCATATCTCATATGCTTATAGCTTTTATCATATCATTTCTCATATTTATATAATAATATGATTCACTTCCAAGTATCACATATACACATTCATATCACATGTTCTTATAAACTCATAACTTCTTTCACATGTACCTGTAATCAAGTAGCTTCTTTTCACGTAGTTCATGTCACTTTTCATATCATTCAATTATCACATACATAATCTCTATCATATATACATTTCTTCACTTATCTCATAGTTGTGTACCATAATACATAATTTAACTTATATCATATTATCATGTGTGTATATATCATGGACACTTAATATGTATCATATACACATTTATTCACTCATATCATTAACATATGTAACAATCAATAACACACACATAACATATCAAACATATGCTCATATTAATGAATTCATGCATTCTACTATAGGAAATAGACTTGTCACAAGTCTTATTTCCATTAAACATAATACACTATCTAATGTGCACTCACCTTGGCCTCACTACGTTCCAATACACTTTATGATTTTCCTCTCTTTCGATCGAATCTTAACTTGCCAATCGACCCGGACTTGTTCGTGCTCGATATCTATATAATCATACATTGATACATATCAGTATCCAATTGATATACCCTAATTTATCATTTCTTAGACCAAAAGAAATGTCTATTTCAATTTCCCCTTGAAGTGCATCGATGCATTCTTTAACATGTGCATCGATGCACTACCCATGCATCGATACACAAATTACATTTGATGTTTTCATTTTTAAAGGGATGCATCGATGCACTCCTTATGCATCGATGCACCAATTTCATTCGATGTTTCTTCTTTAAAGAGTGCATCGATGCACATTCAATGTGCATCGAAATACCTTGCCCAGAATTTACATTTTAAGCCCGAAAATCCATTTAATTCAACTCAAATGCTTCATATTTCATCCCCTTTCATATTCCTAACTTACATATACATATTTGCACTCATTTCTACTCAATAATCACTTCTTTAACCTCCATATCCTATTCTCCTTAAGAAATTCAAGAATCATACCCAAATTTTAATATGTTACAAATCCAATTCTAACACTTCATATATGTTAATTAGATTGATGACAAGTCAAATTCACTCTAAAACCTCATTAAAAACCCTCTTTCAAGATTTCACTTATTCCTATCTTTTCTTTAATTCCCTCTATTCTCTTCATCTTATTGTTTCAAGATAATTTAAGCTCTTCTTACGCTTAATTATCACCTAATAATCAAAATGCAACCTTAAATTTCAGCTAATAATCAACAACAAGAAATCTTACCTTTGCTTGAGCTCTCACGTGGAGGATGAAGAAGAAGGGAGAAGAGTTTTCCAGATAACTCTCCCCACAAGCTTATCTCTTAATAAAGAGATAAGATAATTATCTTTAGATAACAAAGACCATTTTGCCCTTAATCTCCTTTAATAATTACTAATAACTTTCAGGAAATATCTCCACATAAATCATTGAACTATTCAGCTTTTCTACTTTTATCCCCAAATTTTGAAATTTTATAATTTAGTCACTAACCCGATATTGAGGATGTTGCAAATCTCTCCTCTTTTAAAGAAAATTTATCCTCGAATTTTCATTGTACATACCAATAAAAACATATCTTTTATTGTTCTTATGCTGCTTTCACAACTTTATTCCTTACGTAATTGCAACTAATGATTTGCCTTCAATTTCCAAATAACTCAATACATTTCGATCTTTTCTCTTCTTTGGTTATACACTTACTTTTGACCGTTGAAAATCAATTTCCAACCAATGACTTAATTTTGCCTCCATTCCCATCACTTTATAAATTTAATAATCAGTTTTACTTATATAGAACCTTATTCTTTACCATCTCTTGCACTTATATTTTTCTTCCTCAAAGCTCCCTTTAAAACTTGTAAATACTCTTTTCTTTGTCTTCATCATATCTATATAATCCAAATACAAAACCATATTCAAATCCATATCATACTTAATTAACTCACTTTATCTTTTCTTCCAATCTTTTTAACTCTATCACCTTTACTCTTACGGCTAGTAAATAACAACTGTTCAATCTAGAGCACAAGCCTTAATTAACCAATCATATACATCCAACCTTTCATCATTTCTTAATTCTTATTTGTACTTTAAGGCACATGATCTTTCATATTACTTTATACTTCTCTTTCAATTCTTACTTTCCCTCAAACATAAAAATCGTTATTTCCTTCACTATATCACATTCATATGATCAACACATTTTTCATCGTGTAACCTTGTTAGCCAATTCTAACTCTTTATTCTAGAGTACAAGCTCTTATCATATCCACACTCTTGCTTATATACAATACTATCCCTTTATTTCAAATCCATAACTCTGATTTCATTCATCTTATAAATGTATCTCTGATGCACTTATTCTTGAATCCTTTTTCAAATTCTAACCACCTCACTTGATCTTTTAACGTTCTTATGGTGACATTTGTTCACCATATTCTATATTATCCATGTAATAGCGAACTTCTTAATTTAACTTCTTCACTTTGAAGAAATGAAAACCTTTTAACATTATCTTCATATCGTTTATCCAAAGGTATGTAACAACATAACCTTCCTTAAATTTACCCTTGAGCTCGGGTGCTCATAACTCTTTTTAACTATTTCGATACATTCTATGAGTTAACGAAGTATACATTTGAAAACACATAGGAATATCATTCAACATCATGAATCATTCTCTAATCTTATACAGGCATTCCCTGAGGTTTTTGCTCTTCTCCATGCCAGGCCAGGGCAGGTGAATGCTATTACCTTCAGGTCTATCGACTTGTACTTCACTTTGGAAGCTCTCATATATTCATGTGCTCATATCATTTCTTCTATCACATATCACGTGTGCATATGATCATCCAATTCATATCATATAACATATGTCATTTACATATGTTCACATATCTTCTATCACATCATATAAACATATATATCTCATAAATCATCCTCAAGTATTCACTTATGTTATATAACATAACAACTTAACTTATTAACAAGATAGCACACTCCTTACCCTATCAGATCAGAAAATTTTCCACTTTGTATTGGCATGTGTACTTTTTAAAACACTTTTTGACTTCGTTTTTAGCCTAGAATCGGCTAAACCTTAGCTCTAATACCATTAAATGTAACACCCCCAACCCAAATCCGACCTGGATCCGAGTCTGAGGTGTCACATTGACTTTTTAAAACATTTACTTGTATAAAATAGCGAGTAATTTAAAAACTTTTATAACATATAACTTATTCAAAACGTTTACAGAACTATTCAGAGCTTATACAATTCAAATCTTTTAAATATATGCCAACTATACTTTTATACCATAAAATACATTTAAATCATCTGTTTTCTGATCTGGAACTTTGTAAGGAAAAATGCTGACATGACTTGCACCTCAACAATCTATAAGCTTGTAAGAACCTGCGTGTGAAACACTCACACGCTAAGTCTATGACTTAGTGAGGCAAATAAATATATAATGTAAACTCTAACTTGTAATCATGCAGGAACAACTATTATGATCATATCATACACATCATATCAAATCATCTCACTCATATGCTTTTCATATAACAATTACATACATATCATCATTTATGTATTTATCCTGCTCCTATACTATTATACTTCATATCTCTTATTTCTTATTCATATGATCTCTTACATTCATATTCTATAACTTATAACAAATTCTTATATCATCATATATAAGTCATTTATACTCACTCACATATACATCAACATATATTCATGTAACAGATACAATAACCCATATCACTCATATATCATATCATGCAATTCATATACATATATCACATTCATTGATTTCATAATTATCTCTTTATTAGCCCATGTACACATGAGAGAACTGTAGATATGTGAGTCTATTGAGGTTGTGCACTATGCTGTCACCACAGCTCGTATAATTCCCACTAGGGGCGCGTAGAATTTGTCCCGAAGGACTACGTAGATGTCCCAAAGGACTACATATAACACATATGTTCCGAAGGACCGCGTAGACCCTCGACTCTTGGCATGCCAACTATACCTCTAGCTCTCCTAACACTTACATGGGCATTCTCTTTTATATCGTTTCACATAGTCATATCTAATATGCTCATAGCTTTTATCATATCATTTCTCATATTTATATAATAATATGATTCACTTCCAAGTGTCACATATACACATTCATATCACATGTTCTTATAAACTCATAACTTCTTTCACATGTACCTGTAATCAGGTAGCTTCTTTTCACGTAGTTCATGTCACTTTTCATATCATTCATTTATCACATACATAATCTCTATCATATATATATTTCTTCACTTATCTCATAGTTGTGTACCATATTACATAATTTAACTTATATCATATTATCATGTGTGTATATATCATGGACACTTAATATATCATATAAACATTTATTCACTCATATCATTAACATATGTAACAATCAATAACACACACATAACATATCAAACATATGCTCATATTAATGAATTCATGCATTCTACTATAGGAAATAGACTTGTCACAAGTCTTATTTCCATTAAACATAATACACTATCTAATGTGCACTCACCTTGGCCTCACTACGTTCCAATACACTTTATGATTTTCCTCTCTTTCGATCGAATCTTAACTTGCCAATCGACCCGAACTTGTTCGTGCTCGATATCTATATAATCATACATTGATACATATCAGTATCCAATTGATATACCCTAATCTATCATTTCTTAGACCAAAAGAAATGTCTATTTCAATTTCCCCTTGAAGTGCATCGATGCATTCTACAGTGCATCGATGCATTCTTTAATATATGCATCGATATACAAATTACCTTCGATGTTTTCATTTTTAAAGGGATGCATCGATGCACTCCTTATGCATTGATGCACCAATTGCATTCGATATTTCTTCTTTAAAGAGTGCATCGATACACATTCAATGTGCATGGATACACCTTGCCCAAAATTTGCATTTTAAGCCCGAAAATCCATTTAATTCAACTCAAATGCTTCATATTTCATCCCCTTTCATATTCCTAACTTACATATACATATTTGCACTCATTTCTACTCAATAATCAATTCTTTAACCTCCATATCCTATTCTCCTTAAGAAATTCAAGAATCATACCCAAATTTTAACATGTTACAAATCCAATTCTAACACTTCATACATTTTAATTAGATTGATGACAAGTCAAATTCACTCTAAAACCTCATTAAAAAACCCTATTTCAAGATTTCACTTATTCCTCTCTTTTCTTTAATTACCTCTATTCTCTTCATCTTATTGTTTCAAGATAATTTAAGCTCTTCTTATGCTTAATTATCACCTACTAATCAAAACTCAACCTTAAATTTCAGCTAATAATCAACAACAAGAAATCTTACCTTTGCTTAAGCTCTCACGTGGAGGAGGAAGAATAAGGGAGAATAGTTTTCCAGATAACTCTCCCCATAAGCTTATCTCTTAATAAAGAGATAAGATAATTATCTTTAGATAATAAAGACCATTTTGCCCTTAATCTCCTTTAATAATTACTAATAACTTTCAGGAAATATCTCAACATAAATCATTGAACTATTCAACTTTTCTACTTTTATCCCCAAATTCTAAAATTTTACGATTTAGTCACTAACCCGGTATTGAGGATGTTACACGATCCCGCTTATAGTCAAAAGGGTTGTGAAGAGAGTCGTGACTCTCTAGTTGGAGAGACGAGTTCGATCATAACTATGAGGATATGGGTATTCCAGAGGAGGCAGGGATAGACGAGGCGATATTCTTTCGAGAGGCATATAGTTAGGATTATCCCTAGGACACCCGCTGCACCCATTTAATCTGTTTCACCTCTAATAGCCCCTCAGAAGTCCCCCATCGAAGGACTCCTACGTTATAAGACCACCGACTTTCTGGGTTTCTGGGGCAACAATCATGTAGTCGCTGACTAGTGGCCTCGCGAGACCTTGCATACCTTGCGATAGTTTCATCTTACTCTTAAGGGGAACTTAGAGTGCATCATTACCTTGCTGAAGGGTGGTACAATAGACTGGTGGGAGACCTTTAAGTAGGCACTAGAGCTTGAGCAACCGACTTGGGAGTTGTTTCTATTAGAGTTTAGGCATAAATACATCGGCGAGACCTACACTAATGACTTGAAGGACCTATTCCTATACTTGACCCAGGGTGACTGCTCCGTTTACGTATATGAGAGTGAGTTTTTACACTTAAGTCACTACGTCCTATAGCTAGTTACTACAAAGGAGCATCGTTGTAGAAGGTTCAGGGATGGCCTCCATATAGACATCTTTACTCACCTAGCAGCCGATCTACCTATATTTTTTTCTGAGTTTACCCGCCGGGCAAAAGCAAATGAGAAAGTTTTGAACAAGTGGGTTGACTTGTATAGTGACACTGATGGACAAGGCCGATAAGCCCCCGACACTGCCAGATCATCCCATAAATCGACCAGGAGGTCTAGAAACTCTGAGGGTCGTAGAGACCTTCACCTTCTCAGTCTTAGAGGCCAGGATAGGGATCTGCCAGTAGGCAAGGATCAAAGGGTCACAATAGGCCACTAACTTCAGTATCTGTAGCGAGCATCGACGGTTCAGCCAGGGCCGTATAGCATCTGACTTGTAAGCACCGAGGGAGTGCCATATAACTTAATGAAATTAAGACTACATATTTTATTATTGTAACACCCCGAATCTTGGATTAAAAGTTTTAGGCTAACCCGAGAGAGAATTATATTGACCCATTTAGCATGTGTGAAGCCTTAGACCAATTATGAAGTAAATTAGGCTTGATTTGAGCCATTATAATTTAAAAGAGTATTTTTAAAATGAGGTTAGAGGAGGAATGACCAAAAGAACAATTAACCCCTAAACTATTTTAAAAGTTGAATTCTCATTAAAATGGATTGTGTATACGTGTATAACCTCTTCCTTTTCTTCATCATTCTTTGCCTTATTTCTATCATTCTTCTTTTTTGTTTCCTATCTAGTAGAAACTATCAAAGGAAACATCTTTGTAGCCATTCTTTCATAGTCCAAATTTGTAAAGTAAGTTGTGAAATCATCTCCCTCAGAGCTTCAATTTGAGCTCACAACCTTATAGTTTGACTCTGGTGGCCATAGTGGGGTTTTAGAAGGGTTTTGGCATTATAGAGCTCTTGGTGTTCCAAATCCATCCCAAAGAGTTTAGAATAACGTTTTTACTCTTTATAACCCTTCAAGTAAGTTAATAATCCATTTAGTTTCTTTTGGTTAGTGGGAGAAGTGGGTGAAAGCTCAAAAGTGAAATGTAATGAGAAAGAAGTGCTTGGGTGAGTTTGAGGTTATTCTCACAACCCCTGGGTATAGATCAACATGTATAGTTTTGATGTTTGTATAAGTTTATGAACTATTTGGGTGAATTTGGGGGGTTCAATGCATGAAAATGAGAATTTGTAACATACTCATAACATTTCCTTACTGGTTGTAGATTAACATGTATAATTTTTGATGTTTGTATAAATTTATGAACTATTTGGGTGCATTTAGGGGTTCAAGATATGAAAATGAGAATTTATTGTTGTAATGCATTAAGTGATGACCTTTTATTATTCTTAAGTACTAAATAAGATTTAATATTATTTGGGGTCTTGAGGATACTTTAGGAGGGTTTTTGGAAAGTTTTAGACAAGTGAATCAGAGTTTTCTAGGCATAGGGTATCGATACTATAAGAACAATGTCGATATTACTCGTTGTGGATGGGCAAAAATTTAAAGAGTTTATAAGGAGAGTATCAATATTGCTCAGATGGTATCGATACTCGAGACTTGATTAGATTCTAGTGGGCCATTTTAGTATCGATACTCATAGGAGTATAGATACTTAGAGTAGAGAATCGATACTCTCATTTGGGGTATTAGTACTGAGGTATTTTTCAAAACATTAAAGGTAAAATTGGTATCGTTAATCGAGGAAGTATCGATACCCTAGGAGATAAAGTATCGATACCCAGGGGGAGTATCAGTACCCTCATGAATCTTTGGGCTATAAGGTTAGTTTGAATCTGAATGATGAAAAATGAGTCTTGGGCTTAGAAAAACCTTACAATAAGCTTACAAGTGAAAACCTTAATAATTGTGTGATAACATAAGATCTTTATAAGGTAAAATTTCATAAGACTTATGACTTGCTTGATGCTTGGGAAAACATTGAGGACACCCGAGTTACTTATATAAGATGCTGGTATAATTGAGTAAGGGATTATCCAGACATATCTAACCTAGTTCTTGTGCACTTCAAATTATAGTTGGACGTCATGTCGATGCTAAGTGAGTCGGACACATCCCAAGTACTCTAGAGGAGTAAAATAGATTGGCGAGGTATGTAATATCCCAAACACCAGGTTAGTGACCAATTTGTAAGATTTTAAAAATTTGTGATCAAATTAGATAAATTGAAGAGTTTAGAGACTTAATTGAAATATCTTTGTGTATGATTGAATAACAAAAAGGGGAAGTTTGAAGGGCATATTGGTCATTAGATAAGGGAAAATAATTAAAAATCCCTTATGGCTGTTTTATATAACCATGTGGAAGATGAGGAAGGAAAGAATCAGAGAAATCTAGACAATTTTTCATCTTTCTTCCTCCTCTTAACGAACTCCATAGCTAAGGTGAGTTTTGTTTTCAGTTGGTTATTTCTTGAAATTCATGAATGGTTTGAGTGTTGGAGCATTAGGAAAGATTATGGAAACTTAAAGGGATGTAGAAACTAAAAGAATTGTAAGTTATTGAGGATTGAATATAAGAGGTTTATAATTGAAATTGTGAGAAAGAGTTAGTAAGTGAAGTTTGAGATTATATTGGACTTGTCATCAATTAGAATAAGAAGTATAAAGTGTTAGAAATGAAATTAGAACATGTTAAAAATTTAGCAAGATTCTTGGTTTCAAGATTTATGATGAGATATTGAAGATGATGATGTGTTATATGGATATAAGATGGTTTAAGTAAGTGTAGTTGAGTTTAATGGCATGAAAGAAGTTCAAAATGAAATGTTTAGGTAGGTATTGGTAAATTTTCGGGCTATAGAAGTGAAGTCTGGGCAAGAAGTATCGGTATTGTTCATCTAGTATCGATACTTCAAAGAGAAAATGGACGATATCTGGGTATAAGTATCAATACTGGATGAACAGTATCAATACCATAAGCCAAAAGTTGATGAATCATTCAAGGAGTATCGATATTGAAGGGTAGTATCGTACCAATAGTACCGATACCATTATGCAAGTATCGATACCATCTTTGATATGGAATTCCAGAAGCAGAAAAGGGTATCGATACTACAACATAGTATCGATACCATAGTAAGGGAGTATCGATACCATACATTGGGTACCGATACTATTCAAAGTAAAAATATGAATTAAGTACTTTTAGCTTAGGTTATTGATGATCGATTCATAATGTTTAAAATTCTGATATTCGCATCAAATGTACATTTGTGTAGATATCGAACATAAGCAAGTTCTGAACAGTCGACGGGTTAAGATCGATCGATCGAGAGATAAAGAGTTATAAGAGTTGATTGGACTAAGTGAGGCTAAGGTGAGTGCATACTATATTATATATGGTGTTTTATGGAAATAAGACTTGTGACAAGTATATTTCCCAGGTTGATTGGTTGATTTCATAAATACATTCATGTGATTAATATGATTATTATAAGTACATGAATACATGCATGAGTTATATGTGTTGATATGTGAACATAAGAGAATAAAATATAAGTTATATGATAAAAGCTATATGATTACATGTTATGTGATATGAAAATATGTGATATAAGTTATATGACAATGATCTATCAGACCATATAAGAATGTTACATGAGTTACATGATAATAAGTTATTAGATTACATGCCTAGATGATATAAGTGATGTGAATTGTTATAAATGGTAAAGTCCATGTTATGTGATATGAGAGCTGAGGGTATAGCTGGCATGCCAAAAGTCAAGGGTTCTACGAGGTCCTTCGAGACATATATGTGGTCATTCGGAACAATTCTACGAGGTCATTCGGGACATATATGTGGTCATTCGGGATAATTCTATATGGAACTCAATACATTTCATACGAGCTGTGGTGATAGCATTTGTGCACAACCTTAATGCACTCACATACCTTAAGTTCTCAGTAACGTACATGGGCTAACAAAAGATATAATATGAAATAACATTGAATAATGTGATAGACTATTATTTGTTAAATGCAGGTTCATGTATGATTTTGTTAAGTAGATATATGATGATTGTTATTACATTCTGACATTAAAGGATTGCATGTTATATGATTTTATTATTTTATTATTATATATTATTGTTCGCGTGTTGTGAGTACTATAAAATATACGCAAATAATGTACAAGTATACACAATCACTCAAGTAATAAAGTGATGAGTGAGTATCGTCTCCACAGGGATTGGAAGGATATTGAGTAAAGTTTATGCACTATTCTATCTAAGTATAGTTAGTCTTGATATATACAAATATCACGGCAATGGATATGTGTATGCTGGTGAATGTGGATTGATGGTGTGATGGTGTAGCAAATGGAAATGCAGTGGCAAGAATAGATGTTTAGTGTTGAAAATGATGAAATGTCAAGACAATGAAAAATGGTAAAAACAATAAATAAAAGATAAATAAAATGAAAAGAAGATAATCCTCACGTGACAAGCTTTTAATGGAATGAATGGTAGGGATTGATCTAAGAATGCTAAACTAATCTCTCAGGCAGATTTAAGATATCTGGTCTTTACTTACTCGACAGGGCTTTCCTAAAATGTTCTCACAGGAACCTAACAGAATAGTATGCCAAGACATCTGCTCTCACTCAACGATGTTGGACAGCCTACCCTATTGATAAATACACCATTTTTAGTCGTTAAAATCCTATCCTAGTCTCTTTCGAGATCTAAGGGATTAGGTTATAATATTCCTAGGTCGGTTCAAAGACCCTTGAAAATACTATAACCCATTACTTATGAGGATCTTGTCCTGCGTTTCTTCCGAATACTTACAAGTATTTTTAGCTTAGGATTCTTTCGAACACTTAACCTTTATCTAAGAAATGGACATTTTCATGCCTCTTACAAGCCTAGATGGTGAAGCATTCATAAGCAAAGCAAATAAAGAACCAAAATAAACTTAAATATACCATTAAAATAAAGTTAAAACATCCATTAAACCAACCACCACCAAATAAATTAGTTCATGGTGGGGTTCGAAATATCCATAGAAAAATCCACAAAATATTTGTTCCAACAACCCACAAATAAAATAAATAAAATAACAGCAAAGGGAAGTGAGAAAGAGCCTTCGACGTGCGCCACCGGAGGTCTCCTCGGCCACCACGAACCACTTTAAGCTATCTGGTCTTTACTTACTCAACAGGGCTTTCCTAAAATGTTCTCATAGGAACCTAACAGAATAGGATGCCAAGGCATCTGCTCTCACTCAACGATGTTGGACATTATACCATATTGATAAAGACACCCATTTTAGCCATTGAAACTCTATCCTAGTCTCTTCCGAGATCTAAGGGATTAGGTTATAATATTCCTAGGCCAGTTCAAAGCCCCTTGAAAATACTATAACCCATTGCTTATGAGGATATTATCTTGCATTTCTTCCGAATACTTACAAGTATATTTAGCTTAGGATTCTTCCGAACACCTAACCTTCATCTAAGAAATGGACATTTTCATGCCTCTTACAAGCCTAGATGGTGAAGCATTCATAAGCAAAGAAAATAAAGAACCAAAATAAACTTAAATATACCATTAAAATAAAGTTAAAACATCCATTACACCAACCACCACCAAATAAGTTAGTTCATGGTGGGGTTCGAAATATCCATAGAAAAATCCATAAAATATTCGTTCCAACAACCCACAAATAAAATAAATAAAATAATAGTAAAAGGAAGTGAGAAAGAGCCTTCGAAGCGCCACCGGAGGTCTCCTTGGCCACCACGAACCATTTTAGCTCGCTAGCTCCTCTCGGCGCCTAGCTCTCCACTCCTTGAAGCTTTATCAATGGAGGAAAAACCAAGGAAGAAGAAAGGAAAAGGGAAAATAAAAATCTAATCTTTCTGCTACAATATGCATCTCCTTTCTTCCACCCACTCTCTCTCTTGTGAGGTGTAATATATAAAAAATATCTAGGGGTAATGATGAGGTTGTTGGGTGCAAAATACCCCTCATACCCCTAGAATCACATGTTGTGCATGAACCTTATCCTCCAGGTGTCAGTGGTCCCCTAGCAGGCTGTTACAACCATCATTTCACGTGCAGAGCCAGCTGTCCACGTACAGCTATATATTTTTGTCATTTTTTGCACCAGAAATGCCGAGGCATTTCAATCTGCTTCAGCGACGTGTGATGCTGCGACATTACTTCCCAGCTCGCCTATTTTGCTTGTTATTTCCTGCACCTTAATAAAATAAAATAATACAACCACAAAAAATGCAATTATATACAGCTACATACATCTAAAATGACCTATAGGTACCCTTAAACAAACAATAACTTAAGTTGAAAAGGCCTTAAAAATAGTCTTTTTACGGAGTTATCACACCCCCAAACTTAAGCTATTGCTTGTCCTCAAGCAATGGATAACAATTAACACAATCAAAATGTCAAGGCTAAGTCAAGATTCTTTATGGTTGTGTGTGTGTGTGATTGTATCTAATCTATACTTAACGAATTTAGGCAATTTCTAATTGAGTTCCCTAGTTTCGCCACAACATTTACTCATTCATTAAGCATATTTATACTCCCTTTTCATTTAGTACACATTTTTTTTCACTTTTTCACTTTTTTACGCTGCTACGAAGGGAGTCAGCTCATCACACCTACCATCCCACACTCTAGGTGAAAGGGAGCATACCTTCTACCCCCAATCTAGTCATGCAGAGTCATCCCGTGACTACTTTCATTCACTCGTATGCGTGGCTGCCATTTATTTAAGAGAGTTCCAGGTAATGCCACGGCAAAGAGGAGTGTCCCTCTACAGCTATGCCGAAGCATTTATTCACGATTAAACAAAATTCAGAGATAAGGGAGTTCTTAAACAGTGATTTATCATTTAAGCATAATACCATATTTTAATGCCAAGGCTAACCAGAGTTCTTTCATAAAAACTTCCTAAGTTCTTTAAGTATAGAAAACATACAAATCGTGTAAGAATAATTCACAAAGCATCAAGCCCTATAGTCAGTTCTATCATTCTCAATAGTCATTTACATTCAATTTCTAGCCTAAAAAGTTCATCTTCATTTGGTATCATCAAAACATTTCATCTAACTGTCCTACCATTTACTGATGCCATGGCATAACATTATGTTAATATTATCATGCACATGTTCTACAAAGAACACTACCTCCCCCAAACTTGAGAGAAGCATTGTCCTCAATGTTGAATAAAAACTAAGTTAAAACTAGACTACATGCGATGCGATGCAATGCAATGCAAGGTACCTTGTCTTCCTAAGATGGTGGTGGAGTCACGCTGGCAGTGCTAGTAGTATTGTGTCTGGTGCACTTCCTCAGTGATATGGGGCTTTTGTCAGGATCAAAACTGGGTTCAGCAGGTGGTGTGCTAGGGCCTTCAGTTTTCTTAGATGTTGAGGTCTCCAAACGCCCAACAGATGACTTCAGACGTCATCTAGTTCATGTTGACTGGTTTAGCATCCTCTGACTTGGGTGTACTGTTTGCTGAGTGACATTTGCAAATGTCGTGGCATCCTAAAATGATGGCAAAATCTCATCCAGGATGATCGAAAGATTATAAGCCCAATGTGAGAGCATCTCCTTTGTGAACAGGTGCAATGACTGCGTCTTGTTAGAGCCTCAATTGCATCTAGCTTTGTCGTGGCATATTGGTTTGCAACAGCCTATGAAGTTCCCTCATGATATTTCATCATATTCATCCTCCAGAATACCCTTCATCCTAAAAAGAACTAATATTAAAAATAAAGAAATAAAACAAAGAAAAACAAACAAACAAACACTCACGACAAAACAAAACTTCTAAAACATAAATTAAAAAAGGGTTCAAGGGATACAAACTCCAAAACATCATGAATTATCATGGCATTTTTGTCGCGTTTGATTGGAGCACCAGTATAGACCAAAATGCTCCATATATATAACAGCGCCACTTTCAGTGTAAGTCGATAGAACTCAATTTGTATGACCTTTGCAGTAGTCCTCTCTTTTCTCTCCCCGTTGCCATGGCATCTTTTAATTGCTTGGGCAGTAAAGTCTTTGAAGAAGTAGGGGTCATCATCCTGCATCAACTTGTTCTTGCCCTGGCTATTCAAGTATGGAAGCAAAACACCACTAACGAAAAAATTGAAAATGTCAGCATACCACGATAATGTCGTGGAAAATAATAATTTCTCATCAAGGAATTTTTTCTCCATTTTAATATGTAGTTATTTCAAAATTTCTAGCCTAGAAAAATGGGCAACTACTTGGGATTTAGGATGAGTAAATTCAATGAAATCCAAAGGTTCAATTTTTGTACCTAGTCTAGCTATGAGTAAGCTAGACTGACCCGCCTCCTTTGAAATATCCTTAAGCTCATCTTTGTCTTCTTCATCGAGCTTCAAGTACTCACAAGTGCTTACAAAATTGTCGTGGCATGATTCTACAGCTTCCCTTTGGTCATCAACTTCTGCTAGTGGGGGTTTTTCTTTTGCCATGGCATTATTTTGCTTGCCATCATCGGGTTTACTCATTGAACATCCAGCTTTGTTCTCCAGCGAATGTAAGTCCTCTTGCAATTGAGACTCTTCATGCACAATCTCATAGCTAGGTTCTTCGAGTGTTTCCCCCCCCCCCAAACTTAGCATCTTTGTAGATATAGGTGCCACTCCCTGAGGTGAATGTACTAAATTGCTCACTGCCTTTAGTCTTAGTGACTTCAGTATCACTAGGCAATCTGTCTGGTTGGTATTCTTGTAATGCCGTGGCAATTTGATCCACTTGCATTTCCAAAGCTCTCAAAGACAAACTATGACTTTGCAACCATGCCCCTTGACTTTGTAATAATTCTTCTTGACTCTTAATAGATGCATCGTGATCTTGTAATAGAGCCTTTGTAGTTGCCATAAAGTCTTGCATAGTGGCCTCTAGAGAACTTGTATTAAGTGAAGATGTTGTCCCTTGATTATGCCATGGCATATTCGTTTGAAAGGCTGGGGGTTCATCTATATATTGCTGCTGAGCGAGATGACTGACATTACGAGCTCATTGATTTTCCCATGAGAAATTTGGATGTTGACTCCATTCTTGGTTGTAGGTGTTGGAGTAAGGGTTGTTATTGCATCCATTGAAGCTTCCCGCATAGTTGATGGACCTTTGATTGTTCAGGCATTCACAGTCATGGTGATTGCCTTGGCATAACAGACATGCCAATCTATCAACCTTAACTTCTTTCACATCCTTAGAATTTTGCAAATTCTTCAACATATTGGTGATGGTAGAGAGTTGGGCCGACACTGAATCTTCAGCTTCCAACTTGAATGTCGCAGATGCCTTTCTTCGAGATTCAAACCTTGAAGAGGGAAATTGGTAATCATGGTTAGCGATTCGATCAAGAATGCTAAAAGCCTCTTCAGGTGATTTGTCAAGCAAAGTGCCATTTGTCCAGGCATCTAGCATCATCCTCGTGGGTGCATTGGCTCCATTATAGAACATCACGACTTGAGTTCAGTCGTGGAATCCATGGTTGGTACATTTGCGAAGCAATTCTTTGTAGCGGTCCCAACATTCATGCATTGACTCGTCATCAGCTTGGTGAAAAGATGATATGGCATTCCTAATATGGTTGTTCATATTCGGTGGATTATGCCGTAGCAGAATATTTTTGCACAATTCAACCCAAGACCTTATCGAGCCGGAAGGTAATCCATTGAGCCATACCCTGGCATCATATTTCAAAGAATATGGAAATAACTTCAATTTCAGCACATCTTTGTGCACACCTTCTTGTCGAAAGGAGTCACAGACCTCCAAAAATTCTCGAACATGTTGCCTTGCATCCTCATGAGGAGCACCACCAAACTTTCCAATCAAGTCCAACATGTCAAACATAATTGGTTTAAGCTCGAATTGGGTTGCATGAATCTTGGGAGCTATAATAGCAGGTTTTAGGTCATCCAAGGTAGGAGCTAAGTAATCTCTAATAGTTTATGGTCGAGCAGTAGTCCCAGCATTTGGAATTGTCGTGGCATTTAGAACTGCAGGATCCTTCACTTGATTTTGAACAACATGAGCCTCAGGTTCTATATGAAATAATGGTTCTTTGGGTCTTTTACGTGTCATGTGACAACGTAACACCTGAAAAAGGTAAACACAAAAACAAGTAACTATGTACAAAGAAAATAAATAAAACAGTGCAACAACTAAACTCAACATTGCCAATTGGCAATCCCCGGCAACGGCGCCAAAAACTTGTTCGCGTGTTGTGAGTACTATAAAATATACGCAAATAATGTACAAGTATACACAATCACTCAAGTAATAAAGTGATGAGTGAGTATCGTCTCCACAGGGATTGGAAGGATATTGAGTAAAGTTTATGCACTATTCTATCTAAGTATAGTTAGTCTTGATATATACAAATATCACGGCAATGGATATGTGTATGCTGGTGAATGTGGATTGATGGTGTGATGGTGTAGCAAATGGAAATGCAGTGGCAAGAATAGATGTTTAGTGTTGAAAATGATGAAATGTCAAGACAATGAAAAATGGTAAAAACAATAAATAAAAGATAAATAAAATGAAAAGAAGATAATCCTCACGTGACAAGCTTTTAATGGAATGAATGGTAGGGATTGATCTAAGAATGCTAAACTGATCTCTCAGGCAGATTTAAGATATCTGGTCTTTACTTACTCGACAGGGCTTTCCTAAAATGTTCTCACAGGAACCTAACAGAATAGTATGCCAAGACATCTGCTCTCACTCAACGATGTTGGACAGCCTACCCTATTGATAAATACACCATTTTTAGTCGTTAAACTCCTATCCTAGTCTCTTTCGAGATCTAAGGGATTAGGTTATAATATTCCTAGGTCGGTTCAAAGACCCTTGAAAATACTATAACCCATTGCTTATGAGGATCTTGTCCTGCGTTTCTTCCGAATACTTACAAGTATTTTTAGCTTAGGATTCTTTCGAACACTTAACCTTCATCTAAGAAATGGACATTTTCATGCCTCTTACAAGCCTAGATGGTGAAGCATTCATAAGCAAAGCAAATAAAGAACCAAAATAAACTTAAATATACCATTAAAATAAAGTTAAAACATCCATTAAACCAACCACCACCAAATAAATTAGTTCATGGTGGGGTTCGAAATATCCATAGAAAAATCCACAAAATATTTGTTCCAACAACCCACAAATAAAATAAATAAAATAACAGCAAAGGGAAGTGAGAAAGAGCCTTCGACGTGCGCCATCGGAGGTCTCCTCGGCCACCACGAACCACTTTAGCTCGCTAGCTCCTCTCGGCGCCTAGCTCGCCACTCCTTGAAGCTTTATCAATGGAGGAAAACCCAAGGAAGAAGAAAGGAAAAGAGAAAATAAAAATCTGATTTTTCTGCTACAATATGCGTCTCCTTTCTTCCACCCACTCTCTCTCTTGTGAGGTGTAATATATAAAAAATATCTAGGGGTAATGATGAGGTTGTTGGGTGCAAAATACCCCTCATACCCCTAGAATCACATGTTGTGTATGAACCTTATCCTCCAGGTGTCAGTGGTCCCCTAGCAGGCTGTTACAACCATCATTTCACGTGCAGAGCCAGCTGTCCACGTACAACTGTATATTTTTGTCATTTTCTGCGCTATAAATGCCGAGGCATTTCAATCTGCTTCAGCGACGTGTGATGCCGCTGCATTACTTCCCAGCTCGCCTATTTTGCTTGTTATTTCCTGCACATACTAAAAGCCACATCTTCCTCTTCATATAGCACCTTAATAAAATAAAATAACACAACCTTTAGCTTAATGATTTGAAGATAATGTTATCCTGACAAGGAGTTTTCTTTAGGACGTTGGACGTTATCCTGACACGTTTCCAACCTACTGCTCATTCAACCATCAGAATGAATGTAGCTAAAGAATTGAAAGGATTAGGAGCTCTTGAATTCAATGGGTGAAGCTGAGGAAAGTCCTGTTGCTACGGACCTTTAGCTTAATGATTTGAAGATAATGTTAGACGATCTCCACTGCTCTGAAGTGGAGAAGTTAGATAGTGTTGTTTCCTTGTTGAGAGGGCAAGCTAGAATATGGTGGACGAATGTCATCATAAGAATGACAAGTGACCAAATCATATGGTCCTTGTTCTTAGAAGAGTTTAAACGCAAGTATATTGGAGAACAATTCATAAGGAAAATGAAGCAAGAGTTTATGAACCTGAATCAATGGAATCACACTGTGTATGAATACGAGTGTGAGTTCAACAAGTTAAGTTGCTTTGTTGGCAAACTCATTCCGACTGAGAAGGATGCATGTGAATGGTTTGTTTAGGGCTTGCGCCCTCGATTGAAAGATATGTTAATTGTCTTGAATCTATCCTCGTTTCAAGAGGTAGTCAACTATGTTAAAGCTCTTGAGAGAGCCCAGAATGAAAGGTTTGGAGAGTAAAGAGTTCAGACGTCTAAGAGAATTGGTGCTTCATCAAGTTCTACACCATCAAAAAGGGGTAGGATTATAGTTTTCGATCTCAGGCGAGGTCTGAGTCAGTTGAATCCTCTGCTAGAGGATCAAATCCGATGATAGCCAAATAGACACAATTTGTAGGGTCTAGAACTGGGAGATATAATCAGGGTTAAGCCAGACAGTGCCAACTTTGTGGAATGAGCCATACCAGAATATGACGAGTAATCTCTGGAGCTTGTTTTCGATGAGGAGACACCGAACATTTTATCCGGCATTATCCAATAATGGCTAGAGAGCCTGCACAGTCAGAGCGATCTGCTTCGGTATCTCAGAGAAGAAGAGGAAGAGGTAGATGAAGAAATCAACCTGAATCCTATACTCAACAGGAAATCCACTCAACTGCTCGGGTTTACAACACAAAGATCAATGAAGAACGTGATGATCCGAAGATTATTGCAGATACTTTATTCGTGAAATTTTAATTATATTATCATGAAAAATGAATTAATAACACCAAGAATGAATTTATTAAGGGGTTGACAAAATTAATGTCTTATTCAATTTTTTGATATAATAATATTTAAGAACTTTTTATAATTTAAATATTAATTAAATAAAAAATTACCTCTTTTTAAAATTTAAATATTTAATAAAAAATATTCTTCTAAATATAAAACAATTAAGGTATAACCGTAAATAACACATGGACATAAACATAATTTCTTAAAATCAACAATAAATAAAGTTTAAAATAAGGGTAACATACATAAATAGTCCCCAACTATCAGTTGCTGCTTTATTGAGTTTGTCGACTATTGAAAGTTACAAAATGATCTTCTAATTAGCTGGCGTTGTTTTGTTGAGTCTCCCGACTATTAAAGTTACAAAATGGTCATTCGACTACTAATATGTTTCAAACTCGCCATTTTTCGTTAAAAATGGACATTTGTCAGAGTTTTTTTATTAATATGAGTTGGACATTAACATATTGATTGTGATATGATAAAATTTAATCCCAAAAGCATTTGAGTTGTATTTTGTGGAATGATTCTCTGTTTATGTTATGTCGTCGAGCCAGTGTTTGAAGCATTATACTGTCGAGCTAGTGCTTAAAAACAATGACAGTGTCAATTGACATTATTAAAATATGATCTTATTATATCTTAGTCAGTGGGTTAATATCTTATAATCAGAAACATTTAGGTGTATACCGTAAAAATAATTAGGCATGACCAAAAAAAAGAAAAAAAATTATTTATTTATTAAATTTTACATAAAATTATAATTAATTATAAATTAAATAATTAAAATAAATTTAATAATTTAATTTGATTAGGATTAGGAATTAGAATTTTTAAATTATATAAGTTAGAATCATCATTATTATCAGTCGCCGCCGGTGAACTCTTGACTCGCCGGAAAAATAAAACAACTCAACATCTAGCGCTGTCGTTGCCGTCCCAGTTTGACGTCGCCCAGAATCGTCCATCCAAATGAGAAGCTCTGTCGTTTGCGTCGGCCGTCGTCTTGTTTTTTTTACGTCAGTGATCTAATCTGTACACTGGAGTTCATATTTAAAAGATAACAAAGCAAATATTACATCACGCAGGGAAGCGACAGCCGCCAATGTTTGGACTAATTCTTTTCGGTTGCTTGAGAAACATTTGGACGACATCATCGATATTCTTGCAACCTCGTTTTTCAAGCGTTGAATCTTTGCGTCGGTTTGCGCCGGTGATATTCGAAATGTCATTCCTGATAGTCGGCCGGCCTACCCAGACCAACCACGACCGCCGTTCTCGTTCGTCCCCAACCGCCACCGCTTATAAGGCCATCTCACAATTTACTCCGGTCGTCTCTTTCAACTTGCACGTTCTTGTTTGTTTTTAATTTATTAATGGTAAATTTACATTACAACCTCCCATATTTATGTTTACTTTTGAATGGTTAAATTGCATGAAAACCCCCATAGTTTCATCCGTTTATAGTTTTTAAAAATCTTAATCCTAATCAAATTAAATTATTTAAATTAATTATTATTTTTAATAAAAAATATAATTTTATTAAAATTAAATTTAATAAATGATTAATTTTAAAAAATTATTATACATTTTAATATAATAAAGATACATTTATTTAGGGTAAAGTATATTAATGGTCACTAAACTTTTCTAAAGCTTTCATTTAGGTCCCCTAACTTTTAAAACTTGCAATACAGTCCCCTAATATTTAGTATATTTGCAATATGGTCCCCCAACATTTAGTCCGTTTGCAATATGGTCACTGACATAACTGTCGGGGGACCATATTGCAAACATACTAAATAGTGGGGGACTGTATTGTAAGTTTTAAAAGTTAGGGGACCTAAATAAAAGCTTTAAAAAAGTTCAGTGACCACTATACTTTACCCTAATATTTATTCAAAATAAGCAAAATATATATTCCCTCTTTTTGTGCAAACTAAGTCACGTGAGCAGCTTTATATTACCATGTTATGTTTATTGGTAGCTCATATACAAGGACATGAGTAAAAAATACCACTTACAAGCATAACAATAGCGATAAAAGAATATTTCTTTAAAAGTTACCTGCAATAGGCATGCCAAGTTCTGGGCAGTAGAACCCGCTCCAGGTTGACTTCCACCAGACACAAATTCAACCTTTTGATTCTTCTTACTTTGTTGTGCCTTCCTCCCCCTTTCACGTTTCATGTCGGCCTCTGCATTAGCCATTAAACAAACAAGTGTACAGAAGCTTAAAAAACAAATAAGAAAGCCTACAGTTCAACAAGAAAAGCTTTGGCAGAACAAATAAAATAACGCAAAACTCAACAACAAGAAGTAATACTTTGAAAGTGTCCAATGTCATTCAGACATGCTAAGCCTTTTCAATAGACCAGGAGAGAACTACATAAGTAAATGCAATAACCTATTTCATCATAGTAGTCAGTTTTGTCGTATCCATGAGGATCAAATACATCTTTGCCGAAGCAAGACCCTATCTGATCAATATCTTGATACTGCACAGGATGTAGCAAAATGTCGGGGTTCCTATAATCCTTCTTATTACAAACTTCCGCATTGTAGCTTTTTCCAGATCGCTTCAAGTAGAGAAATTTGTCTATTCTCCTCTGCAATAACGTAACAGAAAGAATGAAGGTCATTTAAATATGTTCATTGAGCCAAAATGACAAAAAGAATGCAACCAGAACATGCATGAGCTACTCATCTTTTTGTTAGAAGATAAAAAGAGATAAATTACATTGAATCAATCAACAACTTCAAAGCAGCCAGTGATGTTACACAAATATAACCGGACCCCATGAAAAGCAGCATAAAACCATCTGCAGCTTAAAGGGTGCCAAGCATCTGCAGATCTTGTGATAGCAAACTTAAAAACTTAAACTACAATACTATATCTACCTTACTTTACATATAATTAACATAAAACTTGCAACACTACATATTCATCTACCTCAACAGTACAACATGTAGGTAGTTTTACAAGGGCAACATAAGTGTAAACATTACATCCAAAGAAGTATAATTACCATCTGCTAGCATAAAAAAGACACTTGTAACTCCTCTGAACACTGGTCCTGTGATGGCGGTGGAAGAAACTTATCCAAGGGATCAACTTTGTCTATATCTGACTCAGTAATAGCGTTGTTTGCCTCTGGTTGTTATGGTTCTACATTAGGTGATTCCGGTGTTCCCTGAACAGCCGCTGGAGATGTTTTTCCTTGAAAATCAACTGAAAACAAATAGTAAATTGGAAAGAATGCGCTTTCAAGAGTAACATTTGAAGTTAAATTTATCATAAGAAAAACCAAATAAGTAGTTAAGTACCATTAGCAATCTGATGCTCTAAACCAAACATAAGATCATCATTGCTTCCTAATTCTCTTTCCTGCACTTAAAAATAAAAAATCAATATAACCACAAGTCATTAAACAAGGATTCTTTTCTTTTCAAAAAAAGACCCTGCCTTGGGGGAGCAGCGTAGAGAGTTACCTCGTGCTCCGACGAGACGACAGCTTCATCGTGGCCGTAATCAACAATGTTAAGCTTTCCTCGGTCACTACTTTTCGAAGAAACTAGTTGTTGATATTGAGAAGTGGAGGGGAAACGACAGCATATTATCGTCAGTTGTCGAATCTTCTTCCATTCTGTTTGATTCTCCGTGGTCATTTTCTTCCAGAGGCGGTTTGATCATGTAATTCTTCAGCTTGTTGGCAGTGATCTTCTTCGATGTCTTCCATATCTTCGTCATCCTCGTCGTTGTACATGGACAGCAAGCAATTTCTTCGGATTATTTCTTCCTCGGCGCCATGGAATCTAGGATTCCGAAGGGATTTTCAACTAAACTGTGGAGGACAGTGGAATTAAAAGCGTAAAGGATTACGGAACTGGATAGAGCTGTAAATGAAAGATACATGAATTATCGCATATTGATTTGAATTTTTAACGAGTCTAAATCAACTGTATAATATAAAAAGAGTAAAGTATAGTAATGGTCACTAAACTTTTCTAAAGCTTCATTTAGGTCACCAACTTTTAAAACTTGCAATACAGTCCCTCAATATTTAGTCCATTTACAATATAGTCTCCCAACATTTAGTTCATTTGCAATATAGTCCCTGATGTAAGTGTTAGAGACCATATTGCAAATGGACTAAATGTTTGGACACTGTATTGCAAGTTTTAAAAGTTAAAGGACTTAAATGAAAACTTTAAAAAAATTCAGTGACCATTACCGTACGCGCGGTAGAATTTTTCTGCATGGAGTTAGTGGGGCCCCACAATTAACAAATTTTTGATCCTTTTTAAGACAGAACATAAACTGACCTGTCTCTCTTATCTCGTGTCACTGTGCTGACTGCACCTACTCTTACTTCCCTCCATTACAGTGTATTATAAAAGCTCTTCTCTCTCTCTCTCTCTCTCTGAATCTCACCTCCCCGTGTTTACGTCCATGGCTTCCTCCTTGTTAACTTCCTCAAAGTTCTCACCTTTCCTTATACCCTCCCCAAAATCCACCATTTTCCTCCCTCCTTCAACCTTCCTCCTCTTCCCTCCTTCCAAGCCACCATCTTTCCCTCCATTCCCTTCCAAATCACTCCCCATTTCCTCTTCTTTAACCCCAAACCCCCTCTCCCCCCCTCCGCCGCCCCCTCTACATCCCTCACCATATCCCCGACCCCAACTACGTCCGCGTCTTCGACACCACCCTCCGCGACGGCGAGCAATCTCCCGGCGCCACCTTGACTTCCAAGGAAAAGCTCGATATCGCTCGCCAACTAGCCAGGCTCGGCGTGGATATAATCGAGGCCGGGTTTCCCGCCGCTTCCAAAGACGATTTCGAAGCCGTGAAGGCCATTGCTAGAGAGGTTGGGAATGCAGTGGATGGAAACGGGTATGTGCCTGTCATTTGTGGGCTCTCACGGTGTAATGAGAAGGATATTAAGGCGGCTTGGGAGGCGGTTAAGTACGCCAAAAGGCCCAGGATTCATACGTTTATCGCCACCAGCGGTATCCATTTGGAATATAAGTTGAGGAAGAGTAAGGCCGAGGTTTTGGATATCGCTAGAAGTATGGTTCGGTTTGCTCGGAGTTTGGGTTGTAATGATGTCGAGTTTAGCCCTGAAGACGCCGGCAGGTTTGGATTTTAAACTTACGGGACCAAATATGTACATATTGAAGACATTTTTAATATTTTTACAAGTGATCCATGGCTCTACAGGTCCTTTATGTGTTCTGTCACTAACTTTATTATGATTATGACATGTTTGTGAAAGGGTTGTTCAATGGATAAGGTTATTTGCATATGTTTGTATAAACAAATGGAATCACAGAAAGGACTGCCATTAGCAGTTGAAGTTCAAATATGGATAAAGATAAATCTATGCGTGTTTGTAATTGAAGCTAAATTTTTGTTTTCTTGGTGAAAGTTATGTGCTTGATAATAATAATTGCTGCAATGAGGGTGCATGCATGTCATTGTAGGAATTAAGTTGATAATTATTCCCAGAGCTAACATGTATGCATGTCCATTTTGTGGAACTGACAAATTATGTATGTTGTTGGCTCATAATTGTGTATTTCATGTTTTAGTCATTATTTTCTGCATCCTGTTATCGGGTATTTTGCAGTAGATTTCTGCCTCTTCTCTTTCTTACTTGATATTATCGTTTCTTGTGATCCTACCAGATCTGACAGAGAGTTTTTATATGAGATTTTGGGTGAAGTGATCAAGGCTGGAGCGACGACTCTAAACATACCCGATACTGTCGGCATAACCATGCCTAGAGAGTTTGGTCAGTTAATTGCTGATATAAAAGCCAACACCCCTGGAATCGAGAACGTTGTTATTTCAACACACTGCCAAAATGATCTCGGGCTTTCTACTGCAAACACGATAGCAGTACGTTGTAACTTTTTTCTTGTTGTTAATCGATGCAAGGTGAGGTATACTTGGGTTGTATTTACATGTTAGCTATTATGAATTCAGGGAGCTTGTGCTGGTGCAAGGCAAGTGGAAGTAACAATCAATGGCATTGGAGAGAGAGCTGGAAATGCTTCATTGGAGGAGGTGAGATTTCGCTCTTCGCAATTTATATCGATTGTGCATTTCTGATTTCAGTCACACAGAAGTATGTGGGGAAAAGCCTGGTTTTCTTTAGCGCTATATGGTGACACAGCTGCTCGAACCGAGTCCTCTAGGAAGAACAATATTCCCTTACTATTGAGATCACTCAATGGTTTTGAAGATCACCTATGTTTTGTTGTATTGTTTTGATTGTTACATTTGTTTGTCCAGGTTGTCATGGCGATAAAATGTCGCGGTGAGCATGTATTAGGAGGTCTTTATACCGGAATCAATACTCAGCACATTGTGATGGCAAGCAAAATGGTATTCATTTGTGAACTTTAGTTATGATTCATCGACCTTACTTTCGGCTAAATTAGCTCAGGTAGTTATTATCGACTTATCGTTTCTTAGGTAGAGGAGTACACGGGGTTACATGTACAGCCTCATAAGGCTATTGTTGGAGCCAATGCTTTTGCTCATGAAAGCGGTATCCACCAGGTTAGTTTTTTCGTATATTTGACTGCAAATATGTTGTGAACCTCAGAATGTTTTCTGTCCATCAGTGAAGTTTTTCTTTACGGTTGATCTTGTTGATTGATTTGCGAGTGATTTTACCATTGTAGTTGAAAATTGATAGAATGCAATGACTCTTGTTATGTTTTTCTTTTGCTAGTTTTGTCGCTGCAAATACGACTTTGTTGTTTTATCTTAAGAAAACTAAACTTATTATCCTTTTTTGCCTTCCATTAATAGTTTACATGAAATTGTTGACAGTTAGTGATGGTGTAGTTAAGATCTAACTCAATCAAACTCACTTTTAACCCCAAACTAAGTGTGCCCGGTTATAAGAATCTGTTTTTGTCATTCTGTTTGGTGAAGGCCATTCCTGTGAAAGATCTGAAGAAGGCAACAAATTCGTTTAGTTGTTTTGCTGCCTGTGTTTATATATATATATATATATATATATATGCTTACAAAAATTTAAAAGCAATAAAATTTATAATCCAAACTTTCTGCTTGGTAGGATGGAATGCTTAAGCACAAAGGTACTTATGAAATTATTTCTCCTGAAGATATCGGTCTTGAACGATCCAACGAAGCTGGTATTGTCCTTGGAAAACTTAGGTAGGTATTTCAGCTTTCAAGAAATTTCCACCATTTTTGTGGTGATTTTTTTCCTTTCGATATGTGCTATGTATGAAGTGATGTAGATGGATTCCATCTTTTGTTATTTTGCTACAACTTAAATCCATGCAGTCATGAAATTTATCAGATTCATGTGGTTGGTGTTTTCCCTTTCACTTTTTTTTGCTATGATTTCATTTGTTACTAAACTTATGCTTCCTCTCTTAATTATTTTTTCTTTCGCAATTCATCGCTAAAGCGGACGTCATGCTTTGAGAGACCGATTGAAAGAGGTATGCCTGCTATTTGGCTTGTTTAAAATTGATGTGATCATCTCTCTTTGCTTCATCTAAGTGCCTAGTTCTTGCTGTTTACCTCAGCTTGGTTACGAGCTTGACGATGAACAGCTCAGCAATATATTCTGGCTCTTCAAAGCAGTGGCCGAACAAAAGAAGGTGAGCAAAATTCTTTACTGATTTCTAAATCTAGCTCTAAAGATGTGCTATATAAATGCTTGATTTCTGTTGTTTATTTATGATGATGAATTGATGATGTGGTTGATACGTTTTGATTCACTGTTCTTACAGAGAGTCACCGATGCCGATCTGATAGCATTGGTTTCAGACGAAGTTTTTCAACCAGAAGTTGTTTGGAAGCTTGTTGGTCTGCAGGTAACTAGATATAGTTTTGAACCATAGTTACTGGAATGTGCGACAGATTTCATCGTATAGTGGGCGTACGCTTCATTAGTTCGTTGTTTTGGATTGCAATATCATATAAAACATTATCGGGGTTGTGTTGCTTTAAACTATATATGTTATGCATTTGTTTTAATTTGAATATGTAGATATAAGTGAATGTATGTACAGTCTATAAATCATTAGCAGACATGATTATAAGGAAAAGCATTATATATAAATGGAAAACATCAAATGCAGGTTACTTGTGGAACTCTTGGCCTTTCTACTGCCACTGTTAAACTCGTTGATTCTTCTGGGGTGGAGCATGTTGCGTGCTCGGTCGGAACTGGTCCAGTAGATTCAGCTTATAAGGCTATTGATCTCATTACAAAGGTTCGATACCGGAGATTCTTTCTGCCCTTTGTGTTTTAATACTTCTCTCTATATATTTTTGCCAAGAATTTTTAGCAGTGCTTCAAGATTTCTTCCTTCATTTTGCAGGAACCAGTTACGCTTCTCGAGTACTCCATGAATGCTGTTACAGAAGGCATTGACGCTATAGCCACCACTCGTGTTCTACTCCGTGCTGAAAAAAGTCATGTTTCAACTCATGCTTTGACGGGCGAAGCCGTCCATCGAACATTTAGGTATGGTTTCTCACTCCCGTTTCCATTCAACATTTTTACTACTTCCGCCTCCGGAATTCATTGCATAAGATCGATCTCCTTTTGTGCCAGTGGAACCGGGGCAGGAATGGATGTCGTCGTTTCGAGTGTCAAGGCTTATATCGCCACAATAAATAAGATGTTGGCTTTCAAGGAACAATGTCAGACACAAGCTCCGGCAGGGAAAACTCCGGTTCCTGCATAAGTCGCGCTTATCATTGCCGCCGTGATCCCGTACATGCATACTTCATGTCGGTCTTGTGACTACATCTGACAATGCTTTGAATGTGGTTTTGTTGTGCAAGTTTCGTTGACAGAAATGTTGATAAATGATAAGTATAAGAAAAGACTTGTTTTTGTCATTTCTCGTGAACTTGCAGTTTGTATTAAGAAATTATCAAAACTGATCAAGAAATAAATGGTTTCTATGTTTATAAATACCATTTTTTTAACAATTTAAAATCCTTAATAATTTAAGTCATGCTTTATATGCAACGACTTCGTTTATCTTGTTTTTCTTCTTAAAATTACTTATACGCACTTTTAGATGTTTAGATTAGATGTAAAATCAAAATTCATATGTAATATTTGATTGGATAATTATTTTACTTTTAAATTTTTAAAAACATTTTAGTTTTAAACGTTTTATTTTGAGATAAATACTTCATGATTGGACATACCATATCAGTTAACTAACGGTCAATACTTGTCACTGACAACAAATTTTATGTGTTAAAAATATTGACATCAGAATATTATAAATGATGACAATGACACATGTCACGTATTTACAATAATTATGTCACATTCCCAATATTCAAATTGTTATCATTGCATTGTCACATTTTCATGGTAATGACCTAACACATATTACATGTCTAAACTGATGATATGTCATATGTCGCATGTTAAATCAATAACTCAAAACTATCACACGTTCAAAGTAATTATGTAAGGGTGTCACATTAATAAAATATTTTATTTTTAATTATTAAAATAATATTATTTATATTTTACCAAATTAATTTCATTAAAATATATTGTGACATGATAATAAAAAAATGAGTTATTTTAGCCCATGTTTTTTGTGTATTTTTTTCTTCAACATTTTAAATTTTGATCAAAATAGTTCTTATTGGACAAAATTTGTTAGTTTAGTAACGATATGCATATTTGTGAAGTGATATTTTCACAAGTATATAATTGTTGACATGATATATATCACATCATAAATTTAGATGACATGACACATTCAATATCATTATCTTGGGTGACACATCATATATCATGTCATCTCTTGGGTGATGTGGCACATATCACATATTATATTTGATGACATGATATATAACACGTAAGTAATTAAACATATGTTAAAATATCATATCAACAACAACAAGCGTTAATTGATAATAGCTATTAGTTTTTATCCAACATAAATTATTTTAATAAAAAGTTAAAATGTTGAAGTTTTTTTATAAAAAAATTGAATAATTTTTTATAAAAAAATTAAATAAAAAAGGTTGAAAGTTAAAGTACTAAAAAGAATAAATTTGAAATGATCATTTGGATAAACATTAACAGTGTAATAATCAACGTTGATTTTTATTAATAAAAAAGATAAGATTAAGAGTTTAAAAGCTAAATTAATATAATTAAAAATGAAAGACAACGTTATTAATTTGAGACAATTAAGATAATAAAATAAGTATAGGACAAATTGAAAATTATCCCAATTTTTAGTAAATGGAGAAGTTTTGATAATAAATATCAATCTATAAAATCCATTAAAATAAAAGTGCTGTCAAGTATGGTTATCGCTGAAATCTTTTGGAATTAGAGGAAATTGAAATATAATTTCATCACTTTCTCATGTTTGATTCAAGTTTTCAAAAGGAGAATTGGAATTCAATTTCATTGGGAAAATAAATTTCATCTATAACATGATGGAATTAAAATCTTTTGGAGGAGGGAATGTGAAATTTGACTATACTACCCTTATCAATCTTTTGATATTCAGGTCGGATTTTTTAAAAAAATTTTTAGATCAGGCCGGATTTTTTTTAAAAAAAAATTTGGGTTCGGGTCGATTTTTTTAAGTGTGATATTTGGGTCGGGTCGGGTTTTTTAAGTGTGATATTCGGGTCAGGTTCGGGTTTAGGGTGAAAAAAACTCGACCCGACCTAAAAAATATATAATTTTACCTTATATATTTAGGAATAATTAAATAATATCAATCTATATATAATTTTTTCAATTAAGTAACTGTTTTTATTGAATAAAAATAATATTTTTATTATTTTGGGTCGGATTGGGTTTTTAATTCATATATTCGGGTCGGGTGGACCAAAAATCCGACCCAACTTGACCCATGACCATCTCTAATTGGGATGATTTTAACTTATGATGTTTATTAGTATGATTTTTATAATTTATTGAAATGAATAATCAACCAATAAAATGAAAATTTAATATTTTTTAAATTTTTATAATATATTGCTACATGTGAATTATAAAATAAATTAAAATTAAGTAAAATAATAAAAAGACATTTATGTCATTTTACATTACTAAAATTAAATTCATCTGACATGTCTGCGAATTAAACAGAATATGGAATTGGATTCCAATTCAATTTCCTGCCAACCAAACATGCTTCAGATTTAAATTCCAATTCTTTCATAGATTTCAATTCCTTCGTAAACATTCAAGCGAACCAAACGCTACATAAAAAATATATATATATATTTAAAAATAGAAATGAAATATTCCATTGATTTGTATATTTTTTTTGCGTTGCATCTGTTCTCCAAATAAGAAGAAAAGGGTCCAACTATCAAAATCTTCCGATTTTCTGTTTGTTTCTCTCTTTCTCTCCGACACAACAATCAAAACAAATTATAAACCATCGGAAAGAGAAAGAGGAATTTGCAATAAGGAGAAAAAATTTGAGGGAGACGCCAGGTGATTCTATTATATATGTTTTTTCTCTTCTCAGTTTGTCATTAATCTTTTGATTCTTTGATTTCTTCTGCAAATGTCCGTTGATCCATTTCAGAATTAAGGATTAATTCTTTGTGTCGTTTAATTTTTGAGGTGTTTGCGTAATCCTCTGTTTTATTTCCTTTTAAATTGGCGTGGCTCGGTGATAAGGTTAATCTCTTTTAACTTTATATGTACTAGATTGTAAAGATTTAAATTCTATTAATTGTTTTAAATTAAATGGCATTGCCTTTTGATCATACTCTGTTGATTGTTGAATTTTCTTTTCCTGCATATATGAAGGTGTTGTTCTATCAAATAATGAGCGTCTTTGGTGATGGTTTTTTTGTGGAAAATTTCCTGAATCTTTATATAATGATGGGACGAGATTGCTTTCGCCTGTTTGGAATGCTTGCAATGATGGATGAATGTTGAATTAAATATCTGTTACATGTCATATCCTTTTGAAGCTTGATTGAATCTCTCTTACATGTCATATTGTTGATGGTCTGAGTAGAAAAGTGGTGGTCTTAGGCAGTTCGCCCTTTTTGGATTGGATGGAGGGGCGCAATGGTGGTGATATGGAGAAAAGAGAAAGGAATTGGAGAAGATAATGAACAGTGGGTGTGGGGTCGAAGCTCTCCCATCACCATCACTACAGCTCTCTTACATGCCATATCCTTTTGAAGCTTGTTTCCGATCCCGGGTTTAGGCAAATTCGATTGCACGGCAAGCGGAATCAGTTGTAATACTCATAGTTTACTAATTTTACAATGTGTAGGATTATGATGAATGAATGTGTTTTGGAAATGCTCCTCCTCTAGCTCCATTGCTTGACTAGGAAATACTCCTCCTCTAGCTACATTGTTTGACTAGGAAATACTCCTCTAGTTACATTGTGTGACTGACGATTTGTATTTGAAGAAAAAGCAAGGATGCGTCGGTGGCTTTGTTGTACCCGTCAGGGAAACGAGAATAATGGATCATATGAATGTGAGTACTTCAAGAGCCCCGCGCCTCTACCACTAGGTACGTTCGTTTGATTCGGCATTTCTGATTTTCTGTTTGTACTTGGCCATTGGAATTGTCTTGCAAGTATTCTTTGTATGTATGTTATCAATTGTCTTTTGATAAAGTACTCGATTTATGTGAAGATACGAGGAAGATGAGAAGTTCTTTGGGCTCTATTTGGTTTTAGGAAATATATGTTATTATTTTTTGTTGGAAATACTATAGAAAAGATATGAATAAAAATGTGTGAAAATTAGAAAACAAGTGATTTTTAAAATATTTTCTATTTTCATTTCTAAAAAACAACTTTTATTTTTCTATTTTCTGAAAATTTAAATTTTTTTGGTAAACAGAAATAAAATTTTGATTTTTTTCAATAAGAAATACATTTGGTAACTATTTTTAAAATTGTACATAGGAATATGTTAAAAACACTTGTTTTTCTTTTTATTTTCCATTTTTTAAATATTTCAATCAAAACATATTTTCTTAATTTTTTTTAATTTCTTGAAGATCGGGTTCGAGATGTTCAGGGGTGTGAACATATGCTACCTTGTATTTACCCAGATTAATCAAAAAAATGAAAAAAAAATATAAAAGAAAATAAAAAAAATTTAATGCAAAATGATAGTGTAGGAATTATAGAGATATGATTTGTTATCATTCCTTTAGTTAAGGGATTCTGTAAATAGATTTCTTCAATTCCTTAAGGGATCATATCCTAGGATTAGTATCTTTTCTTTCGTAGAGTTTCTTACTTTAGAGAGATAATTTGTATATAAATATGTAATCTGTCCTATTGAAAAGTATAAGAAAATACAGAGAATTACTCTGATTTCTACATGATATCAGATTAGATTACGGTCTCTTTCCAACCTAGACGATGTCCACAACTTCTTCTACTCCGGAGATCACTTCGAATCTAGAAAATTTTTCTGGTTCTGCTGCTCAATCAGAAGGTAATTTGGTCATGAAAGAACCAGAAGGTAACCCTTATGCTACAGTTTTTTTCTCCTCTCAGTTGGCCCCTAATTGGATCCTCGATTTTGGTGCTACGGATCATATGACTGGTAATAAAGATTTGTTTTGCAATTTTTTTCCAAACTTTGGCAAAGTTGTCAAAACGGCTGATGATTCCTTGTGCAAAATAGAAGGACATGTCACTGTTATTCTCAATGAACAGATTGTACTTAAAAATGTCCTCTTTGTACCAAATCTGGCTTGCAATCTCGTTTCAGTTAGTAAACTTTCCACCGACTTGCACTGCTCTGCAATTTTTACTGATATTGATTGTACTTTGCAGGCACTAAACTCGAAGAAGATGATTGGTAAGACCAGCTTGCAGAATGATCTCTATATTCTTTCTATCTCTACTAAAACTGAAATCTCGAAATCTTTCACCGCTTTAAAAAAAGATGATAATGTTATGTTATGGCACTATCATTTAGGCCATCCTAGTTTCCACTATCTTGCGAAAGTTTTTCCTGCTCTATTCATTCATAGAAGGCCAAATTCTTTTTCTTGCAAAGTTTGCTCTCTTGCCAAACATATTAAATCATCTTATTCTCCTTCTTCATACAAGCCTTCTCACCCTTTTGCTTTGATCCACAGTGATATTTGGGGCCTTCTCGGGTGAAGAATACTGATAATTGTAAGTGGTTTATCACTTTCATTGATGATCACAGTAGGATAACTTGGACTTATTTGCTAAAAGATAAATCTGAATCTGCTGATGTTTTTTCCCAATTTTATAACATGGTTCTCACTCAATTTGGGTCTAAAATTCAGCTCTTTAAATCTGATAATGGCAGTGAATTTTTTGCCAAGTCTTTGGGTGCTTTTTTCAGGGAAAAGGGCATAGTTCAACTTAGTTCTTGAGTTGGAACCCCACAGCAAAACGACATTGCCGAAAGAAAAAATAGACACCTCCTTGAAGTTACCCATTCTCTTCTATTTACCACTAATGTTCCAAAATATTTGTGGGGAGAAGCCTTATTAACTGACCCCATTTTAAACCTATCTCCTCCATTCTTCCACTTAAAATATTTGGTTGTATTATTTTTATCCAAAACATTACTCCTAATAAGTCCAAGTTAGATCCTAAATCGTTAAAGTGTATAATGGTTGGGTATTCTTCACTTAAGAAGGGTTATAAATGCTATCATCCTCATTCTAAACGATTTTTTACCACTATGGATATAACATTTTATGAGAAGAATCCCTATTTCACTCAGGCTGAAATTCAATGGGAGACATGGAAGGATTTTAAGCCACATCAGGTATCTCCTCCTACTCTTCATTCTCAACCTTTAGAATTGCCACCAATTTTGTCTTTACCTACAGATTTGTCACCTGTAACTAATCCCACTGATTCATTTGTAGTACCTATCACTACTTCACCCACACCTACTTTAAACACCCTTCCTAAAAATACACCTATTCTCATTCAAAATCTTCCACAAAATCACCAATCAAACAACTTCGTGTCTATACAAGGAAAAGAAAACATATTCCTGAGGTTGTTTTGCAATCTGATGCTTGCCGAGAATTGGATTTGGGTCCACTTCCCTTACTCTAGATGACTTCCCTATTGCTATTACAAAAGGGGTTAGACAGTGCATCAAACATCCTATTGAAAATTTTGTTGGTTATAATTCATTGATGCCGTCTTTTCAAGTATTTATAGAAACCTTAGATAAAGAACAGGTTCCCACAAGCATAGCTGAAGCTCTAAAGGATTCAAAATGGAGAAGGGTTATTGAAGAGGAAATTTGTGCACTAGAGAAAAATGCTACTTGGACCGTTACAGACATTCCTCAAGGAAAAATGTTATTGGCTGTAAATGGATCTTTATTGTAAATTATAACTCCAATGGTAGTATTCAACGATACAAAGCTATACTAGTGGCTAAAGGCTTTACGCAAACATATGAGATAGATTTCACAGAAATTTTTGCACCTGTGGCGAAGCTGAATACTGTTCGAGTACTCCTAAGTTTGGTTGTAAATTGCGATTGGAAATTACACCAACTTGATGTAAAAAACGTTTTTCTTAATGGCAAACTGGAAGAAAAAGTCTATATGAAGTTGTCACCTGGCTTAAAGTCTGTTGAAGGAAGCAACAAGGTTTGCAAGTTCAACAAGTCTCTATACAGATCAAAACAATCACCCAGAGTTTGGTTCGAGAAGTTGTCATTATGAAAAACGGCTACAAGCAGTCCCTCGCCTATCATACTCTTTTCATCAAGGTAACTTCTACAAATAAGAAAGCTATCCTTATTGTGTACGTGGACGACATAATTCTTACCGGAGATAATGAAGAAGAGATTTGCAATTTGAAGAAGTTGTTAAATAAGGAATTCGAAACCAAGGACTTGGGAAAGTTAAGGTATTTCCTAGGAATGGAGGTGGCAAGGTCAAAAGGACTTGTGATTAACCAAAGAAAATATGTACTTGATTTACTCAAAGAAACTGGTTTTCTTGGTTATAAGCCGATTGATACACCAATGGAGGCAAGCTTGAAATTTAGCAAAAAAGATGAGTCCTTAGTAGACAAAGAGAAATTTCAAAGATTAGTTGGAAAACTAATTTATTTATCCTTGACAAGGCCAGATATAGCCTTTCTCGTAAATGTGACAGGTCAACACATGACTAATCCTACTGAAGAGCATATGACAACAGCAAATAGAATTCTCAAGTAATTGAAGAAAACTCCAGGACACTGTTTAATATTTAAGAAGACACAAGACAGAACTGTTAAGATCTTTACAGACTCTAGTTGGGCTGGAGACCTTACTGAAAGGAGATCCACTAGTGGCTACTGCACCTTTGTTTGGGGAAACCTTACAACTTGGAGAAGTAAGAAACAACCTGTCGTTTCAAGAAGTAGTGCTGAAGCTGAATTCAGAGCACTAGTATTGGGAATATGCGAAGGAATTTGGCTACTTAAACTACTGAAAGAACTTGTCACTAATCAAGAGGATCACTTTGAAATTTTGTGTGATAATCAATCTGCTATTCAGATTGCCAAGAACCCAGTTCAACATGATCGGACAAAGCATGTTGAGATTGATAGGCATTTTATTGCTGATCAAGTTAACAAAAAGACAATCACACTTTCATACACTCCTTCAAAAGAACAAGTTATTGACATTCTTACTAAGGCTTTGCCAAAGCTTGTTTTCAATAAATTCCTATTCAAGCTGGGATTATACAATTTATATTCTCCAACTTGAGGGGGAGTGTAGGAATTATGGAGATATGATGTGTTACCATTCCTTTAGTTAAGGGATTTTGTAAATAGATTTCTACAATTCCTTATTTTAAGGGATCATATCCTAGGATTAGTATCTTTCCTTTCTTAGAGTTTCCTACTTTAGAGAGATAATTTGTATATAAATATGTAATCTGTCCAATTGAAAAGTATAAGAAAATACAGAGAATTACTCTGATTTCTATAGATAGGAGTTGAAAATTAATTTTTATTAAATGAAAATAGAAAATTAAAAACAGAATATTTTACAGTAACCAAACTAAACCTACTTTCTCATGATCTCCTTTTCTTTTATTTCATTTGTCATACTTTTGGTTTAAATCTGCCTTGCATTCTAATCATTGCATTTCAGCGCGGATCGATATTTTGTTCATTATTCGAATTTGGAAAGTAATAATTTTTTTTTGGGTGATTCAACCTTTTATTATTCAAGATTGAGGAATTAATTTAGATTGTTTTCTTTATCGTTTGGCTTTTATTTGCTAAGAGATTGTTTTAAGCCGTCTTTCTTTATTAAATTTATTTGTATTTAGTGTTCCCCTAACGAAAATAATAATAATGATAAAAGTTTGGAATAAGCTTATTAGCATATGTTGTCCATTCTTCTAATCTGGTATCTTAAATTTGAAATTCTCATCAGTCAAAAGGTTTTTTAGAAGATGTTTTTTTCCTTCTCATTACTGTTTAATTGTTCAATTTCTTATCAACTTGGATGATATTCTTAGAACATTTTCTGAATGCACATTCTACATGTTTTCAGAGAAGGAAGAAAACTCTAAGGAGGCGGCTCATGCCAAACCCGCAGTGCGTAAATCAATACCACCTATTGAAGTTCCTTCACTGTCACTGCAAGAATTGAAAGAAAAGACTGACAATTTTGGAACAGAGGCATTGGTTGGTGAGGGTTCCTATGGAAGAGTTTACTATGCAAACTTGAACAATGGAAAAGCAGTGGCTGTGAAAAACATTGGCGTCTCCTCCGAGCCCGAGTCAGATGTGGAGTTTTTGACCCAGGTGTGTAAGTAATTTGTAAGGTGTTTTCTGAAATACATACATACACATATATTTATGTGTGTGTGTATTCTTATGGTTAATGCAGATTCAGGTTGTTGCCATATCTTGTTTTCCACCTTGTTTCTTAACACTTCCTATTGTACAAATTTAATCTGTTTAGGTTTCCAAGGTTTCAAGGTTAAAGCATGACAATGTCGTCGAGTTGCAAGGTTACTGTGTTGAAGTAAATCACCGCTTGCTTGCATATGAGTATGCAACAATGGGATCACTACAAGACATACTGCACGGTTTGTGAGGCCATCATATAATGGATAAGTTCCTGGTTTTGATTTATCCGACAAGCTTTGTTATATGAGTAGGCTCCATTAGTTTGACTTTTTTTTTTTCTGGGAATATTAGGGAGGAAAGGGGTTCAGGGGGCACAAGCAGGTCCAGCCTTGACTGGATGCAACGGGTAAAAATCGCTATTGATGCCACAAGGGGCTTGGAATACTTGCATGAGATCGCTGAACCCTCTGTTATACACCGAGATATTAGATCTAGCAATGTTCTTCTCTTTGAAGACTTCAAAGCCAAAATTGCAGATTTTAACCTCTCAAACCAGTCTCCTGACATGGCTGCTCGTCTTCATTCTACTCGTGTTTTGGGGACCTTTGGTTATCATGCACCAGAGTATGCTTTCTAACCCTCCTTTAATTATGTATATGATTAGTCATGTAGAACATCAATTTGCAGATAGTTATAACTGGTTATGGCATCACAATTTCAGTTGATTTATGGCTCTACTTTTTCCAGATATGCAATGACTGGACAGCTGACACAGAAGAGTGATGTGTACAGTTTTGAGTCGTCCTTCTAGAGCTTTTAACTGGGAGGAAACCTGTTGACCACACAATGCCTCGCGGACAGCAGAGTCTCGTTACATGGGTGAGCTTATCCCTTTCGCTTCCTTCGGTCCATCATTTCCGTTTTCCTTATCAGGTTTGATATTGCATAAACTTGAATGCGAGTATTGGATATAAATATACGCCAGATACAAAATTTTTATCTTCATTATTCCTTTTTCTAAAGTTTTTGAGTTGTTAGAGGATCATATCCGCTACGAATGTTTGAATATGTGTCGAATATAGGTATCAGATCGAGTACTCATTATATATGATTAAGTCTTCAACATTACTTTTTTCTCCATTTAGGCTACCCTAGACTAAGTGAAGTCAAAGTTACACAATGCGTAGATCCAAAACTGAAGGGAGAGTATCCTCCTAAAGGAATTGCCAAGGTATTTTCATCTTTTCATTGCACAAGTTCAATTCTGTAACTCTCAATGACTCGTCGAGGTAAATCAGACTACCATATAACGGTTTCCATTACATTTTTTCGTTGATGCAGCTAGCAGCAGTGGCAGCATTGTGTATACAGTACGAATCTGAGTTCCGTCCAAACATGAGCATCGTTGTTAAGGCTCTCCAACCTCTGGCAAAGGCACAAGTGCCGGCATCAGATACATAAGTCTGGTTCTTCACCGTTATCGAAATTTCCGCAACTTACGCAATGTTCGTTTTCATTCTGACTACAACAAATCCCATCAGATCGCAAAATATCTAACGTGTTATATATTTATTTATTTCCGGGTTTTTCTTCCTATACAACATCGATGTATAGAACTGTTTAACGTCACTGATACGATCTCGCTGTTGCCGGTTTTCGAGCTCCGGGGCCTGTCTTTTTGAGTTGTCAACCGTTGCCGGTTTTCGAGCTCCAGGGCCTATGTCTTTTTGAGTTGTCAATTGTCATTCAGTTAAGCAAGGGAATAGGTCTTGTGGTGCATATAAATGTTTACAATTTATTATTGTTAGCTTCATGCTATTATTATTACATGAGAAGAAAAAAATAAGATGAATGAATGTATAAATATTTTTAAGTTTATATAAGATGAATTATTATTAAGTATTAATTTATATATTCATGCAATGTGTGTGTTAATTGTTTAATGATTTCATGTATATTTTGTATATTGACCTATTTTTTTTTTATTTTTGGACAAGTAAATATTAACCCATAACATTCATTAGAAAAAATAAATCTATTATGGAAAAATGTTAGAATGGTGTAATGATTACAATTTTAAAAATAAAATTATACCGGGTATTATTTCCAAAATTATATGTTAAATTGGAAAACAATCTCGTATTGAATTAAAAAAATAGTTATTACTTGGTTAAATTACATTGCTGAACCTCTTATTTTCGTATATCACATACGAAATAGGATAAATTACATTACGGATCCTTTTATTTTCATTCTATCTTATTTTAATAACCAATTTTAAAAAAATTGTTTTTGTTACTTATGCTATTAGTTCATTATATTTTGATCAATGCATCGTTAATTCTAGTTAATTTCATAATGTCTGAATCCAATCAACTCTCCATCATCTCCACCACTCATTATTTTTGTGGAAAAATTATGTCAGTAGTCCCTTTGTTTTCGGTCTAATCGACTTTGGTCATCGGTTTTTAATTGTGTTTGGTCTCTTACTATATAAATCAGTTTGATTTTAATCCCTCGATCGTTAACTCCGTTAACCTTTTAACGAAAGTGTTATGTGGAAATTAAAAATTAAAAAAAAATCCACATTGATTTCTTCTTCTTCTTCTTCTTCTTCTTATCATCATCTTCCTCCTTCTCATTCTTCTTCTTGTCATTCTTCTCCTTCTCCTTCTTCTTCTCATTCTTCTCCTTCTTCTTCTCCTTCTCCTTCTTCTCCTTCTCCTTCTTCTTCTCCTTCTTCTCCTTCTTCTCATCCTTCTTCTCTTTCTTCTCCTCCTTCTCCTCCTCCTTATCCTTATCCTTATTCTCCTCCTCCTTCTCCTTCTCCTTCTTCTCCTTCTTCTTCTTCTCATTCTTTTTCTTATTCTTCTTATTCTTCTCCTTCTTCTTCTTCTCCTTCTCCTTCTTCTTCTTCTTCTTCTTCTTCTCCTTCTCCTTCTTCTCCTTCTTCTCATTCTCCTTCTTCTTCTCCTCCTCCTTCTTCTCCTCCTCTTTCTTCTTCTTCTTCTTCTTCTTCTTCTTCTTCTTCTTCTTCTTCTTCTTCTTCTTCTTCTTCTTCTTCTTCTTCTTCTTCTTCTCCTCTTTCTTCTTCTTCTTCTTCTTCTTCTCCTCTTTCTTTTTCTTTTTCTTCTTCTCATCCTTCTTCTCATTCTCATTCTCATTCTTCTTCTCATTCTCCTTCTTCTCCTCCTCCTCATCCTCCTCCTCCTCATTCTTCTTCTTCTTCTGCTTCTTCTTCTTCTTCTTCTAACCTCTTTCCATCTTCCTTCCTTTGCCCTAAGAACTTCCATCTTGTTTTACTGTTGATGTACGAAAGCAACATAACATAGAGTTCGACTCCACCAACACTCCTTGGGAGGAACCGAGTCAGCGAGCGAAGTCAACCTAAACTCATGCAACATCCAATTAGTTTTCACCCATTTGACTACTCTTCCTTTGTAGAAAACAAGAGATTTCTTCAACCCAGTGCATTGGTTTCCTTCTGAGAAACATATTGAGCGGTCGGTTCCAGTGGCTTTCTAAAATCCAGCTCCGATTACTCAGTTTTGACCTTGCACTATTTCTGTGTTTTCTACCCTCGGACAGTAAAAATACCATTTTTTTCTCACTGGTGGTCACCAACTCGTCACTACTTCATTAAAAAACAAAGAAACAACAGCTCCATACTACATCAGAGCTTTAAACACTATAATATATTCACAATAGTGTTAACTTACTTGGAAGATCCCATGGATCATATTTGTAAATGTCGAGTTGCTTAATGAGTTCCATTGAGAGAGGTGGTTGTTAAACTTTTCTTTTAAGATAAAACCCTACAGGCTCTTCATCATTTGGATGAAACCTGAACCCTATAACCACTATTTCTTTCATTTTATCATTTTCATTTCTTTCATCTATGAATGGAAAAGTTCAGAGGAAACTATACCTAAAGACTCATTTTTTTGTCTACGCATGAAATCTATCAAGCATCTTGAAATTTTTTGTTGATCCATTTTTCTCATCCATGGACTTCATTATTCTCTTTTGAACCGTGTTCGACGACCATCATTGTTCAGCCAACTACCTAATAACATGAAGAACTACAAGGTTTTGGAGACCTCCTCGACATCAACAATTTCTGAAGGATTTCACCTTGTTAGTCGATTAACGATTTTACTGAGGCTAAGAAAATCTGATAACCAAGATGGAAAAAGAAGACATGAAAAACAAAGCTGGTTTCGTCATAGTTACTATCAGCTTGATCTCAGGCATTGCCGAGCAAAGTAAGTTAGTGTACAAATGGATAAAAATGGGTATCTACAAGTTTATGGAAGGTCTTTCTCTTATTATCCATTATTCTCTTTTATAGGTTTGAAAAAAAGGAGGAAGAGGAGAAAAAGAAGAAGAAGAAGAAACATTGATTGACTCCATTATTCTGAAGAAAAAGAAGAAGAAGACAACCACTCCTAAAGAAGAAGAAGAAGAAACAACCATGGATTCCATGTTGAAAGTCCAACTTTCGGTGAAAAAGTTGGAAAATAATAATAATAATTCCACCGAAAATTTGGTTGGAATAGTAGCTGGAAATTATTGATTTTTTGAAAAATGGTAAAATCATTTTTAGTTATTGTAATTTAGGGTATTTACAAATTAGTCCTTAAACTTCAACTATAAATACCCTAGCTCATTGAGCTTCAAAACCATCCCAAAGCATTCTAGCTTTCTTCCAATACTAGAGAATTTAGAGAGTTTCTTGAGAGTTGTTTTCTCCTTTTTGATTAAGAGAGAATTATCATTGTTTTCTCTTTGGTAGATCGAGAAAAGTTGTAATTCCTATTTTCTCATAGTGAAATTCTTCTACCGTTGCATGTGGTTTTTACCCTATATTATTTAGGGGTTTCCACGTAAATTTTGTGTCTCTTTTATCTTCATTTTTATTTTATCAAATTATCATTTACGTTTTTGCTCTATTCGATAGCCGCCTTCTGCAACAATTGGTATCAGAGTCAGATTAGAGTGTGTAATATCTGTTTATTGTCTTTGTGGTTGCCACCAAAAGGTGGATCCCCCAACATAAGAAAGTAAGAAGTTATTACTCATTCTTTGAAGGTCGCAGAGAACTATTCACGATAGTAAAATAGTGGGAGTTATCCGTAAAAAAAGCTATGGCAACGAAATTTGATATTGAAAAGTTCAATGGGAGAAATTTCCCAGTGTGGAAATTGAAAATGAAGGACATCCTGAGGAAAGACGGTTTTCTATTAGCTATCAGTGAAAGGCCGATTGATTTCACAGATGACAACAAATGGATCGAAATGGACGGGAATGCTATGGCAAACTTTTATCTAGCATTAGAAGATGAAGTATTGTCAAGCATCGAGGAGAAGAAGATAGCTAAGGAGATATGGGATCATCTCACCAAACTGTACGAGGCCATATCGTTACACAATAAAATTTTTCTTAAGAGAAAATTGTACACTCTCCGTATGCCAGAATCTACTTCAGTGACGAAGCACTTAAATACACTGAACACTTTATTTTCTCAGCTTATATCCTTAAGCTGTAAAATAGGAGAACAAGAACGTACTAAACTTCTACTTCAAAGTCTATCGGATTCGTATGATCAACTCATCATCAACTTGACAACCAGTAATGTCACCAGTCTAGTCTTCGATGACGTTGCAGCTATTGTTCTACAAGAAGGAAATCAACGCAAGAACAAGGAAAACAGACAAGTAAATCTGCAACAAGCAGAAGCGTTGACAACGACAAGAGGGAAATCAACAGAACGTGGCCAAAGCAACAGTCATAAACATGGTAGATCGAAGTCGAGGAGCAAGAAGAATTTAAAGTGCTACAACTGTGGAAAGAAGGGTCACTTGAAGAAAGATTGTTGGAGTCTAAATAAAAACTCCAATTCATAAGGCAATACTGCAAACACTTCAGATGATGGAGATGCTCTATGCTGTGAAGCGTCAACCACCGTGGAAGGCAGAAAAAGATTTGCAGATATATGGCTCATTGATTCGGGAGTGACATATCACATGACCTTAATAAGGGAATGGTTCCATCATTATGAACCTGCCTCAGGAGGATCTGTGTATAGTTGCAATGATCATGCCTTAGAGATCGTTGGTGTGGCAATCAAATTAAAGATGTATGATGGAACAATTAAATTTGTTCGAGATGCGTAGCACGTGAAAGGCCTGAAGAAAAATTTATTATCCTACGGATTGCTGGATAATAATGAAAGCAAGATTGAAACATGGAAAGGAATCATGAAGATGTTTCGTGGAGCGTTTGTGGTGTTGAAAGGCAAAAAGATAGTAGCAAACTTGTACATGCTGAAGGGAGAGACTTTGCTAGAAGCAGAAGCCTTTGTTGCCTCATGTAGTTCAGATTCTGCAATGCTATGATATCAGAAACTTGGACACATGTCAGAACAAGGAATGAAAGTTCTTGTGGAGCAAAAGCTACTTCCAAGCTTAACAAAGGTAACACTTCCTTTGTGTGAGCATTGCATAACAAGTAAGTAGCACCGGTTAAAATTCAACACGTCAAATTCTAGAGGCAAAAGTATTCTAGAATTGGTTCATTCTGACGTATGGCAAGCACCAGTTACATCCCTAGGTGGAGCAAAATATTTTATCTCATTTATTGATGACTACTCCAGGAGATGTTGGGTGTACCCTATTAAGAAAAAGTCAGACGTGTTTTCAACTTTCAAAAACTTCAAAGCGCGGGTGGAACCTGATTCTAGAAATAATATCAAGTGTTTCAGAACATATAATGGAGGAGAATACACAGTGGTGAGCACTCCTCAACAAAATGGAGTGGCAGAGCGGATGAACAGAACCTTGTTAGAAAGAACAAGAGCAATGTTGAGGGATGCAGGCCTACAAAAATTATTTTGGGAAGAAGCAGTCAATACCGCCTGTTATTTGGTGAATCCAGCTCCATCAACTGCAATAGAGCTGAAGACACCAATGGAGATGTGGACTGGTAAACCAGCTGATTATTCAAACCTCCATGTATTTGGAAGTATTGTATACGTGATGTACAACTCCCAAGAAATTTCAAAGTTGGATCCAAAATCCAGGAAATGCAAATTCTTGGGGTATGTTGATGGTGTAAATGGGTATCGCTTGTGGGATCCCACTGCCCGCAAAGTGATCATCTGTAGGGATGTTATCTTTGTAGAAGATAAACTACAAAGAAAATAAGAAGAATGTAGCGCTGAAAAGTCAGAGACTACACAGATACATGTGGAAAAGAAGTTTGAACAAGGAGATTCTTTTGAAGAAGAACCAACACATTATGAACAAGAATCAGAGAGTTCTGAAGCTCCAACAACTCGTCAATCAGATCGTGTGAGAAGACGTCCCAATTGGCACTCAGATTATGTTATAGAAGGTAATATTGCATACTGCCTTTTAATAGAGGACGGTGAGCCATCAACATACCAGGAGGCAATAAACAGCTCAGATGTTTCACTATGGATGATGGTGATACAAGAGGAAATTGAAGCCCTTCATAAAAATAATACATGGGACCTTGTGCCACTACCGCAAGAAAGGAAGCCAATTGGTAACAAATGGGTCTTCAAAATCAAGCGAAATGGTGACTATCAAGTTGAGAGGTATCATGCAAGACTGGTGGTCAAAGGATATGCTAAAAAAGAAGGTATTGATTTCAATGAAATATTTTCTCCTGTGGTTCGACTAACAACAGTTCGAGTAGTTTTGGCAATATGTGCTACATTGAGCTTACATCTAGAGCAGCTAGATGTTAAAATAGTTTTTCTTCATGGAAATCTTGAATAAGAGATTTACATGCTCCAGCCTGAAGGCTTTGAAGAAAAAGAAAAAAAGAACTTGGTTTGTTGGTTGAACAAATCTCTGTACGGTCTAAAGCATGTGTCGAGGTGTTGGTATAAAAGATTTGATTCCTTCATTATGTGCCTTAGATACAACAGACTTAATGCAAACCCTTGTGCTTATTTCAAGAGGTCTGGTGATAACGATTTTGTTATATTGTTGTTGTATGTGGATGACATGTTGGTTGCAGGACCCAATAAAGATCATATTGAAGAATTGAAGGCACAACTGGCTAGGGAATTTGAAATGAATGACTTGGGATCAATAAACAAGATTCTAGGGATGCAAATACACCGAGACAGAAGTAATAGGAAGATTTGGCTTTCACAAAAGAATTACTTGAAGAAGATCTTGTCACGATTCAACATGCAAGATTGTAAGTCAATTTCTACCCCTTTTCCTATTAACTTCAAATTATCCTCCAGTATGAGTCCTAGCAGTGAAGAAGAGAGGATGGAGATGTCTCGAGTACCGTATGCATCAGCAGTGGGAAGTTTAATGTTCGCTATGATATGCACAAGACCAGACATTGCACAAGCAGTGGGAGTGGTTAGTCGGTACATGGCGAATCCAGGCAAAGAGCATTGGAATACAATAAAGAGGATCCTGAGATACATCAAAGGGACTTCAAATGTTGCATTATATTACGGATGATCAAACTTACTAATCAATGGGTATGTAGATTCTGACTATGCAGGCGATTTGGATAAAAGCAAATCTACTACAAGATATGTGTTCAAAGTTGCTGGTGGAGCTGTAAGCTGGGTTTCAAAATTATAGTCAGTTGTGGCTACATCCACAACAGAGGCAGAATATGTAGCAGCTACACAAGCCAGTAAAGAAGCAATTTGGTTGAAGATGCTATTGGAGGAGCTTGGGCACAATCAAGAGTATGTCTCTCTATTTTGTGACAGTCAAAGCGCCTTGCATTTAGCAAGGAATCCAACATTTCATTCAAGGACAAAGCACATACGAGTTCAGTACCATTTCATTCGTGAAAAGGTAGAAGAAGGGACGGTAGATATGCAGAAGATCCATACCAAAGATAACATAGCAGATTTCATGATTTTCTTGTGGCCTGTCAGAGACGTAAGCAACATGATGGTACAAGGTAGAAAGAATGGTGTGAAGATATGATTGTTTCAATCAAATCTTCAAGTGAGAGATTGTTGAAAGTCCAACTTTCGGTGGAAAAGTTGGAAAATAAAAATAATAATTCCACCGAAAATTTGGTTGGAATAGCAGCTGAAAATTATTGATTTTTTGGAAAATGGTAAAATCATTTTTAGTCATTGTAATTTAGAGTATTTACAAATTAGTCCTTAAGCTTAAACTATAAATACCCTAGCTCATTTAGCTTCAAAATCATCCCAAAGCATTCTAGTTTTCTTCCAATACTAGATAATTTAGAGAGTTTCTTGAGAGTTGTTTTCTCCTTTTTTATCAAGAGAGAATTATCATTGTTTTCTCCTTGGTAGATCGAAAGAAGTTGTAATTCCTATTTTCTCATAGTGAAATTCTTCTACCGTTGCTCGTGGTTTTTACCCTATATTATTTAGGGGTTTTCCACGTAAATTTTTTGTATCTTTTATCTTCATTTTTATTTTCTCAAATTATCAGTTGCGTTTTTACTCTTTCCGATAGCCGTCTTCCACAACACTCCATTATTCTGAAGAGAATAAGAAGAAGAATACGACACCCACCCTTGAAGAAAAGAAACAACCATGGACTCCATTATTCTTAAGAAGTAGATTAAGAAGTAGAAGAAGAAGACACTCATACGTGGTTATTTTTTAATTGCCAACTCAAATTTCTGTTAACTAGTTAACGGAAGTTGACAGTCAAGTGATTTGAACAAACAGACTGATAACATTAGGGGCCAAACACAATTAAAAACTGATGATCGAAGTTGGTCATACTGAAAATAAAGAGGACTATTGACATAATTTTCATTTTTTATATAGAAATCCACTAGTTTTATTAAAAAAAATTATTCAGAATTATAATAAAGATATGAAGATTTACAAACATAACCATAAACGTAAACTAAATTATAATTAAAACATTTTCCTATAACTATTGACACAAAAACTAACTAACTAGATCTCACAAGGACCATCAAAAGAAAAGGTTTAAAAATATAACCAATGATCGAACAAAATAAAGATACGAATAAATCTGTCTGTATCGGAAAACGAATCACAAAAGGAGATGAAACTACTAAAAGACCACATACAAATCGCAAAGCAGAGTCAAGCGACGTAAGAAAACCATCAACAAGCACAAAACACATATCTTAATCAATTTGATGATCCAAAGCATGAAATATTAACATGATAACAAATAAGAGTCATCTTGATCAGTCGTGATGATGTCAAATCTAACTCGGAGAAAAAAGATAAACGAAAACAATGACCAAACGACCGAAAACTACCAAAAGACAGAGATAAACGTGTCACAAAGGCAGAGATAAACATTCAACAAAAATAAAATTATTCTTATTAAAAAACTAAAAAAATAAAAAGAAAAGACAACCAACGATCGACAGTCAGTATCAAAATCGGTGTCGCCCCCGGCTAAACAAAATCAAGAAAAAAAAGATTGATTTGATCTATAAAATTTGTCACAAGTTATAAATAAAAAAAAGATGGAAAGAGATGGGGGAATAAAGCGGCTAGAGTTCCTTCTTAGGGTTTTTTTCTTTTCCCACCACTCATTGTTGTTGATGGTTATTGTTAGTTGTTGTCATCGATCACCACCGAGCATCGTCGCTGACCACTGTTGAACTCCAAAATTTCTAGTTGAATCATTTTTGCCTCATAAACTTGAATTCAATGTTTGTTTCATAAAAAATGTCCGAAGTTGAAAAAGAAGACTGATGAGAATAGTGATGTTTCATCCAAGTCTGTGAACGTGGTCGAGGATGATAATTCTGATTGCAGTGAGGGTGATATGCTTTCTATTTCAATGACTCAATTGACGGATGCGTGGATTCTTGATTCTGGATGTTCTTATCACATCACGCCAAATAGGGAATGGTTTTTGACATACAGGTCGGTTAATTCTGGTTCTGTTTATTTGGGTGATGATCGATGTTGCAATATTGTTGGTATTGGTGATGTCAGAATTAAGATGTATGATGGCTTGTTCGGACGTTGAGTGGTGTTCGACATATCCCAGATTTGAAGAAGAATTTGATTTCTTTGGGCACTTTGCACAAGAATAGTTTTATCCCTAAGGCTGATGAGGATAGGGAAACCATTCGGATTGTTAAAGGTTCTTTGACTGTGATGAAAGGAAAGATGATTGCATGAAATATTTATAGATTGTTAGGGAGTACCGTTGCAGGTGGAGTTCATTCTGTTGAGTCCTGTGATGATACTACAAAAGTGTGACATATGCGTCTTGCTCATCTTAGTGAACGTGGTATGACAGAATTACACAAAAGAAATCTGTTGCATGGTGTCAAAAGTTGTAAGCTCGATTTTTGCAAGTATTGTGTTCTTGGTAAACAGACTAAAGTCCGTTTCAAGACTGCGAAGCACACAACTCAAGGGATTCTTGATTATGTGCATTCTGATGTATGGGGGCCTTCCACGACATCGTCTTTGGGTGGATCTAGGTATTATGTTACTTTTATTGATGATTTTTCACGAAAAGTTTGGGTGTATTTTTTGAAACAGAAATCTGAAGTTTTTGAGAAGTTCAAGCTGTGGAAAGGTGAGGTAGAAAACCAAACATGACGAAAAATCAAGTGTTTACGGTCTGAAATGGTACGAAGTACACAGATTCACAGTTCTTACACTTCTGTAAGGAGCACAGGATTAAGAGACATTTTATAGTGCACAAGACACCACAACAGAATGGTGTTGCGGAACGGATGAACAGGTCGTTGAATGAAAGAGCCAGATGTTTGCGGTTGAATGCGGGGCTTCCCAAACACTTCTGGGCCGAGCCTGTTAACATGGTGTGTTATCTTATCAACAGATCGCCAAGGGCATCATTGGCTGGGAAAGTTGCAGAAGAGGTAATGGACTGGTCATGATGTTAGTTTTGATAACTTACGGATTTTTGGTTGTCCTGCTTATGTGCATGTACCTGCTGATGAGAGATCCAAACTTGATGCAAAATTGAATGAGTGCATTTTTCTGGGTTACAAGAAAGGTGTCAAAGGATTCAAGTTCTGGGATCCAGTTGCGAAGAAAATTGTGATCAGTGGAGATGTTGTTTTTGATGAACAATCCATGTTGCAACAGAAGAAAGACACGACAGTGGTGGATTTCGAGCAGTTTCCAGTTGAGAAACCAGAAACGTCTCAACCGACTTCTGGTGGTTCCACTACAGATGATTTGCATGATTATAGTCTCGCTAGAGATAGGGTAAGACGGACTAATATAAAGGCTCCGAGTAGATTGGGTTTTGAAGACTTGGTCTCTTTTGCACTTATTGTTAGCAGTGATGATCCGATTACTTTTCATGATGCTGTTACTAGTCAGAAAAACGACAAGTGGATGGTAGCCATGGTTGAGGGGATGGAGTCTTTGAATCAAAATCGTACATGGGAGTTGGTTCCCCTTCCTGAGGGTAAAAAGCTGATTGGTTGTAAATGGGTGTATAAGAAGAAACCAACAGTAACAGAAAAAGAGGGGGAGAAGTTCAAGGCTCGTTTGGTAGCAAAAGGTTTTTCACAGCAGAAAGGAGTTGATTATGATGAAATCTTTTCTCCTGTGGTCAGGCACACTTCAATTCGAGCAGTACTTGCATTGGTGGCCAGTTGAGATTTGTATTTAGAGCAGATGGATGTTAAAACTGCTTTTTTGCATGGTGATTTAGAGGAGCAGATCTACATGCGGTAACCTGAAGGTTTCACTCAACCTGGAAATGAGCATTTAGTTTACAGATTGAAGAAATCTTTGTACGGGTTGAAACAGTCTCCGAGACAGTGGTATAAACGGTTTGACTCCTATATAATCAAGATTGGCTACAACCGATGTGAGTATGATTTTTGTGTCTATGTTAAGAGCCTTGATGATGATTCTTTTATTTTTCTATTCTTGTATGTTGATGATATGTTGATTGCTGCGAAGAACATGGATGCTGTTATCGGTTTGAAAACTTTATTGAGTCAAGAATTTGATATGAAAGATTTAGGTGCTGCAAAGAAAATTCTTGGAATGGAAATTTGCAGGGACAGAGACTCAAGGAAACTGTGGCTATCTCAACGGGGTTATGTTAAAAAAATGCTAGAAAGGTTTGCGATGAGCAGCGCAAAACCAGTTAGCACTCCATTGGCGAACCACTTTAAGCTCTCATCAGAACAGTGCCCTAAGACAGATAAAAAAGCTGAATATATGGCAAAGGTTCCGTATTCTAATGTTGTTGGCTGCTTGATGTATGCAATGGTATGTACTCGTCCTGATTTAGCTCATGTTGTTAGTCAAGTTTGTAAGTACATGTCTAAACCTGGTAAGCAACATTGGGAAACAGTCAAGTGGATATTTCGGTACTTAAAGGGTACTGTGGGACATGGAATTGTTTTTGGTAGTCAACGAGATAATCCTTTGGTTGTATGATATGTGGATTCAGACTATGCAGGTGACTTGGATAATAGAAGATCTACGACAGGGTATGTTTTTACTCTTGGTGGAGGACCTATTTGTTGGAAGTCTACTGTTCAATTTGTTGTGGCACTATCTATAACTGAAGCTGAGTACATGGAAGCGGCTGAAGCTACAAAATAAGCTTTATGGCTCACTGGTTTAGTGAAGGAGTTGGGTGTTCAGGAAGGTGGAGTTCAGCTGCTCTGCGACAATCAAAGTGCTATTCACTTAGCTAAGAATCAGGTATATCGTGTTAGAACTAAGCACATTGATGTACGTTTTCACAAGATCAGAGAGTTGGTTGCATCTGGAGAGATTTTGTTTCAGAAGGTACACACTGATGAGAATGCCGCTGATATGTTCACCAAGCCAGTTACAACAGACAAGTTCAAGCATTGCTTGGACTTGTTGAATGTTTCAAGTTGTTAAAGAAGTAAGGTAACCCAACCCACATTGAATGTTTCCTAAGGGGCAGGATATTCGCCAAGGTGGAGATTTGTAAGGTATGGCTCATAAATATACCAGTAAAGAGGACAGGGGATGGAGCGGAGTAAATTTTGGAATTATGTACCAGGGTTTTCTATTATAAATAGAGATGTAACCTAAACCTATTATCATTGAATAAAAAATTTCTAGCGCCGCCTAGGCACCGAGGATGTAAGCACATTACCGAACCTCGTTAAAATTCTTGTGTTCTTTCGTTTACTTTGCCCGATTTATCAACACTTCGAAATGAATCCAATATCCGTTGAACACCCCGAAATTTCAAGTTGTTTCCTTTTTGACCTCCCAGACATGTAATTAATATCCATGTTATGACAGAGAAGAAAAGAAGGCAGAATCCCCTACAATTACGATTATGTTTTTCTTATATGTGTTTTAATCATTTAACTAAGCCTTTGGTTGTCGTTGTAACTATTTATTATGGTGCGGAATTTCTCCAAGTCCAAGGCATTGTTTAGTGTATCATATGGATGTTCTCATGCTACTTTGAGTTCTGACGGTGCTACAACTTTATTTCTCTTAGTATGGCTCACCTGGAAACAAGTTGTTGTGTCCTTATATAAAGGGTTGATCTTTAATGAATGTGAGAACATGCCTTTACATTTTTAGTTTGCTTTCATACTTATCCTACCATTCCGTTTTTTATGGCGTAAATGATCACCAAAACTTAATTGTTTTTTTGAATTTGATCAGCAAAATCATACAAATATAGAATATAAGCGATGATTGTTGAATCTTTGGGTATTTCTATTGTAAAGCTTCAATAAACCTGTAGATACTCGCTTTTTCCGGGGCTAAGTCGGAGCAGACCCGAAGCAGAGCAGTTGGAGGCCCAATCCAATGATCAAGCCCAGTCCACGTGAAATCTTAAAAAACTAAAAAGGCGGTTATTGGGAGTTAACCAAAGCAAAGTGGAGGTGAGGGTCGGTTTTTATGTATTAACCACCATACATATAGAAGGGGGGATACAGAAAACATTGGAGAGACAGAGAGAACAAGGATAGAAAAAAAATAAAAAAAGAGATACGACCCAATAGAGGTATTAGCCGAGGGAGATATCAACCATCACGAGAGGACGAGAAGCAGAAAATTGGATTAACTATCAGCAATTTCGCAGTGTTGAGAGAATACAAAAGGAAATCACAGTGTAATCATACAATTCAAAAGTAGATAAAGCAATAAAGGTACAAGTTTCCTAGGAGTTCTTCTCCTATGATGGTAATCACCTCCGCATGGACATAAAGAGTGTGTTCCCTCGAAATTGAACTCGATCCCTTAAAGCCTATCATGGGCCAGGATTGAGGGTTCGGCAACCCAAGGGGGCACCGACAAGGACAATTCGAGAACCTATTACTTTAGAACTAAACCCGGCATATAGTGAACATAGAGCCTGAACTTAGGTTGAACCAAACCCGAACCTTAAGAATCCCATGAGAAGGGTACACAAGGAAAAGCTTTTTGAGTCATTTATTTTCGTGTTTCGAATAAATGCATGCGAACTAGATATCATGCGGTTAGGTTTATTTTTCGAACAAGCATTCGAATTAGATATCATACGGTTAGGATTTTTTTTATAAATAACAAAGCATGGGGGTAGATATCATGTTGGGTAGGATCTGATAAAGCATGATTGGGTAGTCAGCATGTGTGGGTAGGATTCTTGAACAAATTATTATCCCGACTTAATTGCTTTATGTTTACTAACTAATCTTTTGTTGTCTTTGCTTTATTTCTTTTCTGTTTTTCATTGCAATGTCCATTACATGGTGTTGATTTGGGATCGACGTCCATATAGAAGGCAAGTAATATGGAACGAACGGTTTAGAAAGAGGTTGAGGATATGCCGATGTTCTGAGGTGGTCGGAACAGTCCCAACTGACCAATGGGGACAGCGTGATGCCTGGATATGTGTCAGAGTTATTTGGTTATACTCACATCAACATGCGTCAGAATGATCTAAGTGAGCTAAAGGAGATACGGGGAAGATGGACGGTAGCCGATAAGGAGATGTTTTATCAGTTGTACGGCGATATTCCTTATCTTCTAGATGTTCCTATTGACCGTAATCTGTTTAGAGCATTGGCGCAGTTCTGGAATCTGGCTTATAGTTGTTTCACATTTGGTAGAGTGGATCTAACACCAACAATAGAGGAGTATCAAGCTTTGGTCCGTTTTCCGAGGTCCCAGATAGATAGAATATATACCAAGCTGCCAGTCACTCCTTCGTTTAAGAAGAAATTACTATTGATGACCGGAATGAGTGAAGATCGGGTAATCAGAAAAATAAGAAGAAGGGAGACAGTGAGTGTATCTCTTGGGCTACTTTGAAAGAAGTAATTGATCATCACCCTGATAAGAGAAAGAAGTTTGACTTGTTTTCTTTAGGGATTTATGGGCTCGTTATTTTTCCAAATGTGCTAGGATATGTAGACGTATCAGCCGTTGACCTGTTTGAAAGATTAGACAAGCACGTAGATCTTGTTCCAGTCATTCTAGTTGAGACGTTCTGGTCTTTGAGTTCTTGTAGGTGCGACGGAGAAGGACGTTTTATAGGATGTGCACCTTTACTGCTAGTGTGGATTCTGAGTCATTTCAAACATGTTAAAAGAGCACCAGGATGAGTGTTTCTAGAGGGGGTTTCGCCTTTGAAGGATTTTCTTTCTAAAGAATGGCATGGGGGCTTCACTGAAGAAAAATGGATGGTCATCTTCAAAGATATCAGAGATGGTGATATTTTGTGGCGAGCATCGTGGAATGTCTCTTCGGCTATACTTTACCGATGTGGAAAGCGAGATTGGGTTCCTTTACCAGGTATATGGGGTTCTGTTGGGTATGCACCGCTACTAGTTTCCAGACAGTATGGGTCAAGGCAGTTCATTCCAGCCACATGGGACTTGGTAGGGTCAGATTTTGCATTCAAATGAGATCAGTATAAGGGTAAAGTTAAAGGGGTTGCTGAGGCCTGGAAGCAAACTCGTCGTGTGAATCTGTTCACTTATGATCTCGAGTTATCTCAAGAGTACGAGCAGTGGAGAAGTGGTCGATTAAATGACAACATCCCGATAGTGAATCCTGAAAATATTCAGCCGGTGGAGGAACAGTTGAGAGTGGTGCCATCTCTATTAGAGTTAACTAAGCACGATTTCGAAGTAGAACGGAGACAATGGAGAATGACTTTACAGAAGCTAGAAGATGAAGTGTATCAAAAGGGATTGGAGATTGACATTCAGAAGAGTAGAGCAGATCGAATTGAAAAAGTGGAGAAGCAACTTCGACTAGACTTTGACGATCTTCGGTCAACTTATCAGCGAATGGTAAAAGCTCAGGCAGGTTCTAGCTCGAGTAAGTCTGTCGAATTGAGGCAAGAGGTGGCGAGCCTCAAAAGAGTAGCCGAAGAGAGTCAAGAAGAGCTCAAGCAAAGCAGACACCAAGTTAAGATTTTATCGAAGGAAAATGATTCTTTAGGGCAGCGGTTACAAGAGAGTCAAGCCCATAACGAGAAGTTGAATGAGAAGATTTCAAGTTTAGAGACTGTATTACGACAATACCGAAACAGGGAAGATAGCTCAAGCCGTGGGGAAGTTGAGAGTTTGAAAAAACAAGTGAGTGAGCTTGAAGCCATGGTTTAAGATTTTCAGAGGCAAGCAAGTGAGTTATCGATAGTTCCTTATTAGGGGGATATAAGTGGCATTTTCGATGGGAGCGAGCTCAGGCGAGAGTTAAGAAAAGAGAGGACCTTATTGCTTGTTACTTAGGACACGCGCGGAGAATAGCTCAATATTTGGTCATTCTATCTGAGGAAGCTATTAATGTGACTGAAGAACTGGATCCCGAGGCTGAAGAAAACCAGAAGATCGTGGAGTTGCTAGCACATGTACAACAAATAGGAGAGATGGTGCAGATTTATTTATGATTTGTTTCAACTTTGTAATTGAACGTCGTTCTAATATAAAGAGTTGTTCTAAGGAGTCGTTCCAGGATCAACACCCTGCATTTTGCATATGCATTTTTTTAATACATTTAAATTTTTGCATCGCATTTTATTCATTCATAATCATATATTTCAATATTCATTAATAAACATCAACATTAACAAAAGGACTTGTGACAGAGGAATACTGAAAAATCCCAAGCATACCTACAGAACCAGGAAGAAAGTTATGGAGGACAAACTTGCCCAAATTGAGAAGGCTCGGTTGGAGTTACAAGATAATATCAAGAAAATGCAAGAAGATATGATGAATACCCAAAATGAGATGTTTGCCAAGTTTGTGAGTATGTTGGAAGGAAGAAATCCAGAACATGGGAAAGGACCTATGCCGAGAGCTGTAACTGAAGACCCACTTTATCCTCCAGGGTTAACCCCAGAACAATCTCAGAACGTTCAAGTAACCCCTATTCATATCAAGAAAGTGCACATTAATCCAGTCGGTGCTTCTGTTAACGTACAACCTGGATCTAGTTCGTATCAGGAAGAACATCAATATCATCAAGTTCCGGACCTTGATAAAGAAGACAAAAAAGACCAAAATAATCCGCTGGAAGAGAAATGGAAACATTTAGATAGAGAAGTTAGAGCCATGAAGGAAGATACCAGTGTCTATGGATTCGACGCAAAGGAATTAAGTCTAGTTCCTGATTTGGTTTTGCCTTCAAAGTTCAAGGTTCCTGACTTTGAGAAGTTTGATGGTACCAGGTGTCCCTCTGCGTATATCACGATGTTTTGTAGGAAGATGACCGGATACATAGGGGACGATCAATTGCTGATACACTATTTTCAGGAAAGCTTAACTGGTTCGGCAATCCGGTGGTATAACCAGCTGAGTAGAGCTAATATTAAATCGTGGAAAGACTTGGCTAAGTCCTTTCTTGAGCAATACAAACATGTAAAAGAAGTTAGGCCCAACAGGATGATGTTGCAAGGAATGGAAAAGAAGTCTAACAAGTGTTTTAGACAATATGCTCAAAGATGGAGAGAAATAGCGGTGCAAGTCCATCCGCCATTGAAAGAGGAGGAAACAAATATGCTTTTTGTCAATACCTTAAGGGCTCCTTTTTTCTCGCATCTTATCGATAATCCTTATCGAATTTTTGCTGATGTAGTTACGGCGGGAGAAATGATTGAAATGGTAGTTAAGAGTGGAAAGCTCGAGGGAGGAGAGTCTAGTAAGAGGCCACCAACGAGGAAAAAGGAAAACAAAGTCAGTAATGTGAGGCAGTACGATTCTAATAACATCACTGTTTCCCATCCTCAAGGAGTAGGGTCATCAACACAAAATGACAATAGACAAGGAGCAAGGGACCAGAGGAGAGAGAGGCCTCAATTTGACCCCATCCCGATGACTTATAAGGAATTATTTCAGATTTTGTATTATTGGCATGTGGTTTCGCCGTATCACGTGACACCAATGCAACCTCCTTTTCCCAAATAGTATGTTGCTAGTGCTCAGTGTGAGTACCATGCGGGGAATCCCGGGTATTCCATTGAGAATTGTACTGCGTTTAAGAAGGTTGTCCAAGCTTTGAGAACGAGGAATGTCATCAACTTTGGTGACAGTGAGTAGCCGAATATAGCTCAGAATCCGTTGCCAAGCAATGCAGGGGCAGGAGTTAACGCGATTACTGAAGAGAAAAGAAATAAAATTGTAATGAATGTTAGTGACGTGGTATCACCCATGAGTTGGGTGTGGTGCTAGATGGTTAAGGTAGGATTGTTGAAGCCCAGTTTGATGGGTGAACAGTTTGACAGTGGAGAGGTATACCAGTATCATAACAGTGAAGGACATAGTATTCAGCAATGTCCTGACTTCCTATATTTGGTACAAGAAATGATGGACAGTAAAGAAATTGAGTTCTTTAAAGAGATTGCTGAAGAAGAGAAGTGGAAGTTTGCGCTTCAGAAGGATCGTCTAAAGGGGTATACAATTCTAGTTGTCCCCTAATCATTACTCCCAAGAATCGATTACCTGAAAAGATAGCTCCGAAAGTGGTTATTACACCTCCATCTCCATTCCCATATCGGGATAATAAACAAGTGCCTTGGAGATATGATTTCCAGATGGGAGATATAACAAAAGAGAATGAGGAAGTAGATGAGGTGGGACACTTTACTAGAAGTGGTAGGTGTTATTCTCTTAATCCACTTAAAGAGTCTAAGAAAAAGGTTGCGGTTGATAAGGGGAAAAAGATTGATGTGCAGATAGAAGAAGATAAGCCTGTTATCAATGAACCTGTAACTGAGAGTGAAGCAATGGAATTTTTGAAGTTTCTGAAGCACAGTGAGTACAGTGTTGTTGAACAGTTACACAAGTTGCCTACCCGTATTTCTGTTTTATCATTACTTTTGAGTTCAGAGGCCCATAGGAATGCTCTGTTAAAGGTTTTGAACCAGACTTTTGTTACGAAAGAGTTGCCCAATGAAAAGTTGGACCGGTTAGTTTCCAATATACAAGCTGATAATTTTTTATCTTTTTCTGAGGATGAGATCCCTTCTGGGATGATTGGTAGTCAGAAGGCTTTGCACATCACAGTTAAGTGTAAAGGGCATGTGTTATCCCGGGTTTTGGTTGATAATGGTTCGGCTTTGAATGTGATGCCCTTAGTGAATTTGAAGAAGTTTCCATTAGATAGTACGCTTATGAGAACCTGCCAAAGTGTGGTTCGAGCTTTCGATGGGACTAAAAGAGAAGTGTTGGGCAAGATTGATGTTCCTCTGACTATTGGTCCAGCAACTTATGAAGTGGAATTTCTCGTAATGGACATTATGCCTACGTACAACTGTTTGTTAGGAAGGCCTTGGATTCATCAGGCCGGTGCAGTTCCGTCCACATTGCACCAGAGACTGAAATTTGTGATTGATGGAAGGTTAGTATGTATTCATGCTGAATAGGACATTATTGCTTCTGCTTCTACTACTGCTCCGTATATTGAAGTGGATGAGCAAGCGGTGGAGTGTTCTTTTAGATCGTTGGAGTTTGTCAATGCTACGTTTGTGGCTGAAGGCAGGAAGATACCAAAGCCTAGACTATCAAATTGTACCAAAATGGGACTCAAGCTGACCCTTGGAAGAGGAGCAAAAGATGGGAAAGGGTTAGGAAGTCAGTTACAAGGACCGGTGAATCTAATATGCCCTGTTACTAAAAGAGATCGCTTTGGTTTAGGGTATTAGCCAACTCCGAGGGATAAGTTGAGGGGAATTAAGAAGGGTCAGGAAATGAGAAAGGCCAGATTGGCTGGTGAAAACCTTAGCTGGGAACCCATGACCTTCCCGCCGTTGAGCAGTATTTTCATATCTGGAGGGCATATGTTTCAAGGGAATTCAAGGAGTAATGAGACGATGGTTGAGAATTCCTTGGGAGATTTAGGCATTAATGTTATAATTGATGGTGAGTTTGAGGAAATGATAGCTATGGCCATTTATCCTGCACCGTTGGGCTTCGTGTTGAACAATTGGACCGCGGAAGAACTGCCTGTAGTTTACAAATCTGTTACAGAGTAATGCACTGGAACTTTCTCCCTGTTGTTCATACCCTGGGGCAATAGGTGATTTTATGTAAAGGGTTAAGTTGTATGTTTTTTTCTTGCTTTCAATAAAAGATGCATTCTGTTAGTTCCAAATGGAAAACATTCTCCAATGCATTTTTTTCATTCATTCATTCTTTGTTGTATATATATATGTATTTATTTATTTCTATTTATTTATATGGGAAAAGATCCTCCCATATGTATATATGTATATATATCTTCTCTTTCATTATTTTTTCAGGAGCTCAGATATCAATAATATGAATGCTAATGACTCTGACCTGAGATTGATTTTGAGAAGCCTATATGTCAAGAGGAAATCGAGGATTGTGATAATGATGAGGGATGTAAACTACCTTCTGAATTGCTAAAAATGGTGGAGAATGAAGATAAGCAGATTCTGCCTCATAAAGAGTCTACTGAGATTTTAAATTTGGGGACAGATGATGATAAGAGAGAAGTAAAGATTGGAACCACTCTGTCAGTTGGAGGTCGACAAGATTTGATAGAATTGCTTTGAGAATACAAGGATGTGTTTGCTTGGTCATAAGAAGATATGTCGGGTTTAGATACAGAACTGGTTGTTCACAAACTGCCAATAAAGCCTGAATGTAAGCCGGTACAACAAAAACTGAGAAGAATGAGACCCGAGATACTGCTCAAGATTAAAGAGGAAGTGAAGAAACAATTTGATGTCGGGTTTCTTAAAATGGCTAAATATCCTGAATGGGTGGCGAATATCGTCCCAGTACCGAAGAAGGATGGGAAAGTTCGAATGTGTGTCGACTACAGAGATCTCAACCGAGCTAGTCCAAAAGATAATTTTCCTTTGCCACATATAGACACTCTAATGGATAATACAACTAGAAATTCTTTGTTCTCTTTTATGGATGGTTTCTCTGGCTACAATCAAATTAAGATGAACCCTGAAGATAAGGAAAAAAACGTTCATTACCATGTGGGGAACGTTTTGTTATAAAGTAATGTCGTTTTGATTGAAGAACGCAGGGGCAACATATCAAAGGGCCATGGTGATGTTATTTCACGACATGATGCATAAAGAAATAGAAGTTTATATCGATGATATGATTGTCAAAGACAAAACAGAGGAAGAACATATTGGGAATTTGAGAAAGCTTTTTAAAAAACTAAGAAGATGCCAGCTAAAACTCAACCCAAATAAGTGTACTTTTGGGGTGACATCTGGGAAGTTATTGGGATTTGTAGTAAGCCAAAAAGGAATTGAAATAGATCCAGATAAAGTAAAAGCTATTCAAGACTTGCCAGCCCCACGAACATAAAAAGAAGTCAGAGGATTTTTGGGGAGATTGAATTATATAGCTCGGTTTATTTCACAGCTGACAGAAAAGTGTGATCCCATATTCCACCTTCTTCGCAAGAATAACTCAGGGGAATGGAGTGAGGATTGTCAAAGAGCTTTTGAAGCAGTGAAAAGATATTTGTCGAGTACTCCAATCTTGGCGCCACCCATCTTAGGCAAACCATTGATTATGTATTTGTCGGTTTATGAAAATTCAATGGGGTGTGTGCTGGGGCAACGTGACAAAAGTGAGAAGAAAGAAAGGGCTATCTATTATCTCAGTAAAAAGTTCACTGAATGTGAGACAAGATACTCACCCGTTGAAAAGTTGTGTTGCGCTTTAGTATGGGCTACCCGAAGGCTTAGGCAATATATGTTGTATCATACTACTTGGCTTATATCCAAGCTTGATCCCTTGAAATATCTAATGGGTGTACCTGCATTATCTGGAAGATTAGCTCGTTGGCAGATCCTATTGTCCGAATTTGACATCCAATATATAAACCAAAAGGCAATTAAAGGAAGTGCTATAGCGGAATTCATTGCAAGTAGGGCTTCAGAAGAATATGAGCCGTTGAGCTTTGATTTCCCAGATGAGGATTTAATGTCTATTTCGGTGGAAGAAGCAGTGGCGTCCACTAGTAAATATTAGAAGTTGAACTTCGATGATCTTCAAATGCCATGGGACATAGAATCGGGGCAATTTTTGTCTCACCAGAGGGAGAGTATTATCCTTTCACCAGTCGGCTTAATTTTGATTGTACAAACAATATGACCGAATATGAAGCTTGTGTTCTGGGTCTTAGAGCTGTTGTTGAACGCAAAGTAAAAATGCTCAAGGTGTATAGGGATTCAGCTTTGGTAATTTACCAACTCAGGGGAGAATGTGAGACAAAAGATCCCAAGCTTGTAGAATACCGTAAGTTGGTTATGGAACTTGTTGAAAAATTTGAAGAAGTAACTTTCAATTATCTCCCCAGAGAAGAGAATCAAATGGCAGATGCCTTAGCCACACTGGCAGCAGCATTTAAGATGAACGAACATTCAAATATGATGCCCATTGAAATAAAGGCTTATGAGTATCCAGCCCATTGTTTTAGTATTGATGAGGAAAAAGATGGAAACCCCTGGTATTATGATATCTTGTAATATATAAGGTATCAGAGTTATCCGGAACAGGCCACTGAGAATGATAAGAGAACTATTAGAAGAATGGCATCATGGTATGTGCTTGATGGTGAGACTCTATACAAGAAAAGTTTGGATCAGGTCTTGTTAAGGTGTGTTGACATGAAAGAAGCCAAGTTGATTCTTGAAGAAGTGCATGAGGGAATATGTGGTACACATGCTAATGGGCATGCTATGGCTAGGCAGATTATGAGATTTGGGTATTATTGGTCAACTATGAAAACAGACTATATCAATTATGCCCGAAAATGTCATAAATGTCAGATTTATAGAGATAAGATACATACTCCTCCTCAATCGTTGCATGTAATGACAACACCGTGGCCATTCTCAATGTGGGGCATGGATGTTATTGGACAAATTTCGCCCAAAGCTTCAAATGGCCATCGTTTTATTCTGGTAGCCATAGATTACTTCACCAAGTGGGTAGAAGCGACTTTTTATGCAAATGTTACCCAATCGACAATATGAAAATTCTTAAAGAAAGAGATTATTTGTAGATATGGTTTGCCCGAGAGGATTATCTGCGATAATGCGTTGAATTTAAATAATAAGATGATGGATTCGGTCTGTAAGCAGTTCAAAATAAAACATCATAATTCCACCACTTATCACCCGAAGATGAATGGGGCAGTAGAGGCGGCTAATAAGAACATCAAAAGGCTCATAGAGAAGATGACTGAGACCTATAAGGATTGGCATGAGAAGTTTTCATTTGCTCTGTTTGCTTATCGAACTTTAGTACGGACGTCAACTGGGGCAACTCCATTTTCTCTGGTATATGGGATGGAAGCTGTCTTACCTATTGAGGTGGAAATTCCCTCACTTCGGATTTTTCAGAGGTAAAGCTCAATGAGGCAGAATGGGTATAGGCTAGGTATGACCAATTGAATCTGATTGAAGAAAATAGATTGAAATCTATTTGTCATGGCCAGATGTACCAAAAACGTATGATACGGGCACATGGCAAGAAAGTTTGCCTTCGAGAATTCCATGAGGGAGATTTGGTGCTTAAAAGGATTTTGCCTGTTCAGAATGATTTCAGAGGAAAATGGATGCTCAATTGGGAAGGACCTTATGTTGTCAAGAAAGCCTTTTCTGGGGGAGCTCTAGTCTTAACTGAAATGGACGGATCGGAATTACCCTATCCAGTGAATTCCGACGCTGTTAAGAGATATTTCGCTTGAAGAAAAATGATGAAAAAATGAAAAGAAAAAAGGAAGAAAAGAAAAAAAGAAAAAAATGAAGAAAAGAAAAGAAAAGAAAAAATGAAAATGAAAATGAAAATGAAAAATGAAAAATGAAAAATGAAAAATGAAAAATGAAAAATGAAAAATGAAAACTGAAAAATGAAAAATGAAAAATGAAACAAATGAAAAAGAAAAAATGAAAAATGAAAAATGAAAAAAGAAAAAAGAAAAAAAGAAAAAAAGAAGAAAGAGAAGAAAGAGAAGAAAGAGAAAAATGAAAAATGAAAAATGAAAAAAAAAAAAAGAAATAAAAGGAGGGTTCAAGATGAAAACCCGAAAAGGGCGTCTTGAAATCAAAGGAGGGCTCAAATTGAAAACCCGCAAAGGGCGACTTAAGTTTTGTTTAAATTCAGAATTCGTGCATGGTAGAGGTTCTGAATTGATTTTGGAAGTGGAAAGAGCTCCTGATATGGGTAGTAACAATGACAGTTGGCGACCAGGATTGAGACTAAAGATTAATGAGTCTCGATTGAAATAACCATGAGAGAAATTGAATGCACACGAGATTCAATGATGGTTTTGGCCATCCAATGATGAGAGATTTGGGAGTTTAGAAGTAGCTTCACACTTTTAAGCATCATCACAACTTTGGAGATCCTTTTGACAGAAGCTACACTCAAGACCTTCTAACGGCGTGCCAGTTCAAAAGCATTTGCATTATTGATATTTGAAGACGCCTACTCTTTTGTTCTTTTACTGCTTTCAGTTAAAAGTTTGCCATGTAGTTACCTAAAAATTCTCTGCATTTATATAAATAAAGAGATGTCTTTTCTTGTTAATTCCCTTTTTGCGAGCATCTTATTTTGAAAAGTTAAAATATACAGCTTAACTTGAAATATATGAGATCATTTTATATTATTGTGCAAAAGGTTTTGGAAAATACAGGTATTCTGAAGCTGACAATGGTTTTAATATGTGAGCTTGTGTGGTTACGGAAAGCTAAAACCTTGGAATTCATAGAAAATCTCAGCCATGATAAGAAGACCCAAAGAGATTGTCATTTATCAAGAAGTCGGTCATGGGTACTGGCAGGCTTCAAGAAAGGAAATAGTCAAGGTTCTGTTAAGCCGAGAGATATGGAATTGAGATTGTTAACTGGGGTGAACTGATCAAATGTTCTGTGCTCAAGATGAAATCGAGTTCCATCAAGATCAAAAGGAGATAGAGTTCCTTTGAAGAAGAAAATGCATTAAATTGTATAATTGCATACATTTTAGGCATAAATAGGATCATGGCATTCATAATTGCATAATGACTTAAATATTTACAGGTTTCATAGGGATAGTTGAAGATTGAAGATATTGAAGCATCGAGATGAACATAACTGGTTTTAAGATTTTGAAAAGAATGATGTTCATACGAAAACTGAGCCAAAGCAGATTCACGTATCAAATGGTTTCCAGATAAGTTTTCGCGATGGAGATGGATTTTCAGAAATTTTATCAAATTCTAAATTTTTGAATATAATATTTTCAAACATATATTAATGATTGGTAATGTTTGATTTTCAGGTTGGACCTTCGAAACAATTCAAACTTAAGCCTTCACGGAAGAGTAGTGAAACAAATCATCTATAAGCCTTCACGGAAGAATAGTGAAGCAAACTCGTTTGTTGAAGATTGAGTCCTATACTCTCTGAAGGAATAGGGAGTGGACAAGTTCGTTGAAGATTGTTCGAGTTCTATACTCCCTAAACGGATAGGGAACGGACCCGTTTATTGAAGATTGTTCGAGTTCTATACTCCCTAAACGGATAGGGAGCGGACTCGTCATTCGAAGATTTCTCAAGTTTCATTTATCCCAAAGGAACAGTGAAATGCTTTAATCTTTTGAAGTTTTCAGGACCGGACAAACTCGATCATCTTTTGATCTTTGCCCTATTCTCATTACATGACAATGAGCAAATAGGGGCAGCTGTAGATACTCGATTTGTCCGGGGCTAAGTCGGAGCAGACCCAAAGTAGAGTAATTGGAGGCCCAATCCAATGATCAAGCCCAGTCCACATGAAATCTTAAAAAACTAAAAAGGCGGTTATTGGGAGTTAAACAAAGCAAAGTGGAGGTGAGGGTCGGTTTTTATGTATTAACCACCATATATATATAAGGGGGGATACGGGAAAACATTGGAGAGACAGAGAGAACAAGGATAGAAAAAAAAACAAAAAAAAGAGATACGAGCCAATAGAGGTATTAGCCGAGAGAGATATCAACTATCACGAGAGGACGAGAAGCGGAAAATTGGATTAACTATCAGCAATTTCGCAGTGTTGAGAGAATACGAAAGGAAATCACATTGTAATCATACAATTCAAAAGTAGATAAAGCAATAAAGGTACAAGTTTCCTAGGAGTTCTTCTCCAATTTTCTTAATTTTCCAGTTCGTTTCTCTTGTTTTATGCATGTGTGATTGTTTTTAAAATTAAAATCTGAAAGGGTCTCGGGGTTTAGCGTATGTAGCACGGCGGGGCAGTGGTTAGGAGTGATTCGAAGCCTAGAGAAAGAATCATCAAAGTTTCGTTGCCATGAAAGTGAGAATGCCCAAAAACCATTCAATTAAAATTTTGAGAGAAGATTAAAACAAGAACCTTTTGAAAGATAACCCAGAATAGTAAAAGGCGAGAGAGAAAGAACTTACCCTGGCCAAGCGTCGGGGGTCGCGTTCTTAGGCCAACCGAGTGTTTGCATGTGGGTTTCGGGGTCGAGGTTCTAGGTCGTTTAGGTTGGTTGTTAAGTGCTTAGGGTTCTGTTTGTTGAGCTTTAGAGAAGATGGCCATGGCATCTGGTCTAGGGTTAAGTGGCGCTGTGTGGACGAGAAAGAGAAGAATGAAGAGGAAGATGGGAGTACTGTGCATGTTCCACGCATTAGATTAAATTTGTTTATATTTAATTTAGTTTAGGTTTAATTTGTTTAGGATTTATATTAAATAGTTTGGGTTCTGCGTGAGTTAGTGTCCATGTAAGTTAGTTTACATTTAGGTTTCATATTAAATGTTTAGGGTGAATTAGTTCCTAGTCCCCAAAGCTTAAGCGTCTTTTGTAAATTAGCCACCTGAGGGATTAATTTTCGAATTTGACCCTTTTTTGTTTTTACAGATTTCGTCATTTTCCAATTTTAATATTAGTTATAATTTTGTCGAATTATTTAGGTGTAGATCCCTTAAAATTATGCATGTTTTATTTAAGTCCATGGTTTAATTTTTTATTTGTATATTAAATTTTATATTTATTTAAATTTAATCATTACATTTATGTATATATATATTTTTTAAAATTTAAAATTTGGTATGTTATGTTATTTATTTTCATATCTAAGTCACATTTGTACATTATATGTTAATATGCACGGTTTATGATTTTTAATTAAAATATATGTATGTATTTTTTTGTATGTCACATTGTATGCTATTTTTAATTTTGTTTAATGAATTTTGGCATGACATCTTTTTCTGCATAATTTGTATGATACCCTCATATGCATAACTCGACCTATTACATAATCGGACTAAGGGTAATACCCTTTTAATTTAAAATTGTCTTAAGTGGCATGTCTTAACTGATTAGAGGGTCGTTTTGACGATTTTAAATTAAAAGTCCATCCCAAAAGTGAAACTAAAAAATCGATTCGACACCTAAAATTTGGGAACGAAAGAAAATGAAATGTTCGTTTATTTAAATTTATCGAGAAAATGTTGTTATAACTTTTAAGATCTGGTCTCGATATTTGTAAATAATCGAACATTCTTTATCTTTCTAAAACGACTTGGTAATTTTAATTAAATTTATTTGGGTGCATTTGAATATTATAATGAAATTTTAATATTATATTATTTTGATTTGAGTAGGAATTAATTTTCTTAATTATTGATAAATTATTCATTCTCGATATGAAATAATTTAAAATTACTACATTTCATTGTAAAATTCACATTTTCTCGGGATCATAAATCAAATCAAGTTCAAATTTGTAAAGTTCAATGCAAATACATTAATTAATCGACTAGGTATCGTTTTAGGACGTTGTGAGGGTGCTAATTCTTCCCCGCACGTAACCGACTCCCGAACTTGAATTTTAGTAATGTATACCTTAATTTGTTGTTTAATTAAAATTAATTTTTTTATTTTATTTAAAATAACAAAATATTTTTGGGTGCCAGATCACATCCTAATCAAAGATTGGTGGCGACTCTTTGAATAATATGTTTTTAACGAAAAGAGAATTTCAAATTTTTCGAAACGAGAGGTTTTTAAATCGCATTTGTTTTTTTAAAATTAAAAATCAATTGAAAAAGGTAAATTAAAAATTAATGTGGTTTTTCAAAATCTCACCTTTAAAGAAAAATCGTTTCGACAAAACCAAACCAGCTACATCCATATTTATTGCAGCCTGCATCCACTTTTACTTGCAACACAAACTACACATTCGCAATGATACAACTTACATACAAGCCAAAATGCAGTAAACCATCTAAATGTTTTGACATACCTTTCAACATATGTGTAGAAAGATGAAGCCTACCAACTAGGAAGATTGGTTTCCTTGCTCGAGAAGGCTCTGTGTGTTATAACCGCTGCCGTAAGCCCTTTCTTTCCATATTTGTTCCACTTCGACGAATGTCAATCCCTTGGTCTCCGGCACATACACTGTCACAAAAACAAATGCCAGCTAGGATCAAGAAAGTAACACCGGTTCCTACGGCTTCAGCAATTGTAAGAAATGTCTGGGCCACAATCAAATTCGAAATCCAATTGACAGTAGCCGACATGCCCCTGCATATCACTCGGTATTGCTCTGGGTATATCTCCGAGTTCACAGTCCATGGAACAGGCCCCATTCCTGGTGCGAAGAATGCAATGTAAAGAGCTAATCCAATCACTGCCATCCATCCATAAATTCCATTAGAAGAACCAGATGTTTCAGCAAAGAAAGCCCAAGCAAGGATGACAAGGGACACGATGACACCAGATCAGCTCGAAAGAGCCAGCTTTTTCCTTCCAAAATGATCGATAAGATAAATGCCAACAACAGTTCCTGCTGCATTCATGCCAGCGACAATGAGTGACAGCAGAAGAGCGAGCTGATTGGAACTGAAGCCAGCCATCTGGACAATTGTCGGACTATAGTACATCACGGTATTTATGCCAGTGAACTGCTGAAAAGCCTACATATAATCACAGTTTCTATGTTATAAAAATAGTTATGCAAGTTGTAATCACGGTAATATTCTTAAATACCTACAAGTAAATTTCATGCTGAAAGACATAAAAGGCCACGAATCATGTTATGTGCATCCGGAATTAGACAATGTAACATCGCGAAAATGATGCAATTTACCAGTTCCAAAGGGATTTTGATGTTAGAGTTCTTACCTGAAGTCCCGCCCCGGCCAGAAAGGCGAGTCTAATTTCTTTTGTTATAAAAACATCCAAGTATCTAACGGTTTTCTTTCTTTGATGCTCTTCTTCTTCTGCAACCGTAAGGTGATCCACTTCATCCTCTAATCGAGCAATGTCATAAATTTTAGAAAGTACGGCTATGGCTTTATCTTTCTCGTTCTGTACAATATGATGAGATGATTCGTTAAAAGAATACGCGGGGTCCACAAAGAAATTTCCCCAAAAGTAATAGATTTACCTTCATGAAAAGCCATCGAGGAGACTCGGGCAAACACAGCATAAGGCAGAACTGGATGACAGCAGATATGCCTGAAACTCCAAGCATCCATCTCCAAGTTCCTGGAACCTGTTTGTGCAACAATGTTTTAGATAGAAAGTAAAGGTGCCCGAAAACATTTTGGACTGCATAAAGACCTCAAAACTAAGTCCAAATCCGTCCTTCATCAATTCATATGCTTCTCTCACCTCTAAGAACATAGAGACCTCAAAACTTGAATATCCAGATTTAAGTGGATATGATTTCAACTAGCTATACTAACAGAATCATATGCATATTTCTCTTAAAATGCTAACAGAAACGGATATGTTTGCAACTAGTTATGCTAACTGAATCATACGCTTATTCAATTTGTTTTATAAAACCACAGGTCTCTATGGGCAGGAAACACAATTAGCATATCCCCAATAGCCTTGAATTGAATCTGTATTATGAAATCAAACTAGAAGACCTAAGGTACGAATGGACAATTAACATATTAAAGAATAACGGATTCGGAAAGAGGATAACAAAGCTCCAGTCTCCAGAACAAACTTTTAACATCCCATTTTCAGTTCATCAGCACACATTTTACAGAACATGGAAGTTGGAACATATGCATCATAGTTGAGAACCAAGTGCCATGAAGAATGATTAGTTTACTAGGTAAAATTCAACATGCTGAAAATATGGCTGCACATGCATTAACCTAAACTAGCAGAAAAGAATGAGTGAGTTCCGTCACTGATGTTTATGTCCAAGATCAATTATATGCAGACCCCGGTAATTTAACATGCACATTTGACATTCTATCTTCAGGTTAAATATATGAAGACCTTCATCTCCAACCTTGAATCCTCTCATAATAAGACAAATGAATATCGCTATAAAAAATTTAGGCGTTTTTCAAAAATTTCTTTCTTTATCCCCTTCGAATCCTTTAGATGGCGAGTCAGTTGAGAAGATCTGGTGGGAAGAATTGCGTTACAGTTATTATTTTCAATATTCCAGATTGTCTTCATTATCAAGGTCTTAGGTTATTGTTCGATAAATATGGCGAGGTGGTCGATTCTTTCATCCCTAGCAAAAGAAGCAAGGGAGGTAGTAGGTTCGGTTTTGTCCGATTTTCTAGAGTGGAGGACGCGAGGAGGGCTATCATCTGTACCGATAGATCTTGGATTCAAGATAAAAAGGTTAGAGTTTTCATGGTGAGATTTCAACCTCGTGATGTTTTCTGGAGGAAAAAGTTTTCTGGTTCAAAATTAGCTGTGGTCAAGAGTAGTGAGGCGGATGTCAAAGAGGCGTCCATTATTGGTGTAGTTGATGAGGATAAGCTAATTACTCTTAGAGATAGTTTGGTTGGTTGGTGCAGAAAATTTATGAAAATGAAAGAGCTAGCTGCTATTATGCACAAGGAAGGCATATTAGGCCCGAAAATTATGAGGTTAAGTGGTTTAGCTATTTTGATCATATTTGAAGATGAAGAGAGTAGGGACTATACTCTAAAAAATCAGATTGGAGCGTTGAATAAATGCTTTGACAAAGTGGATTTTTGGTCGGAAAACTTTCAGTGTAGCAGCCGACGGGCATGGTTATCGTGTAGAGGGATCCCACCGTTTGTGTGGTGCCATTCAACTTTCAGAAACATTGCATAAAAATGGGGAGCTCTTATCTCCATTGATGTAGGAACCTTTAATCCTGGCTCGTTTGATAGGGCCTGTTTCCAGATCATTACGAACCGCAAAGATCGAGTGGAAGAATCCTGTGTTTTGAAAGTCGGGGAACAGTCTTTTACAGTATTTGTTTCTGAGTTTGAACCTTGCTTTAGCCCAGATTCCGTCTGGGTTGATTCGTCTGTGTTGGAAATGTCAGTTGCCTCCCCGTTGCCCACGGAGGGGGAGCTTATTGGTGTCTCGCCAGTTAAGCCTTCCGAGTTAGTGGTAGATGCTGGAACGTTTTCTCGAGTTAATCTTGATTCCAATAATATTAAGGAAGCTCAGCTAGAAACTCGAGCGTGTTTTGAAGGCATGCATACTGGTGGAGGAACGTGTGGTTCAGGTGCCGAGGAAGTAGGAAATGGTCTTGTTCCGATGAGGTATAGGTTGTGGAAGTTGTGTCCCCGACAGTCCGTTACGGGACAGCTATGCATGGGTCTGATTGCCAGATGAACGGCACTTTTAATTCTTTGGAGGTAGCTAGGGGTCGCAAGTGGGGTCTAATGTGCATGGGCATAAGCTGTCGTTTTGTGATAACCCAACAAATTGTAATGGGGCATCTACGCTTGGTTCAGTTGGCCAGAGGAGTGCAAATCTTAATATTTTGGAGGAAGCTAGTGGGTTACACGTGAGCTCAGGTTTGGATGTGTGTGATGCTAGAGTTGATAGTGCAAATACGAAAGATGTGCAACACATGTTTCTTGATGTTAGTGGTAGGCGTTTGGCTCCAATTAGGAATGTTGGTTCACGGCAGACCAAGGTATTATTAAATAGTAATAGGTTCTTAGAGATCCCTTATGTTAGTTCGGTTAGTGGGACAGCTGTGCAGGATTATGACTGTCAAACTGGTGGCACTTTGCATGCCTTGGAGAGTGTTAGTAGGGCGTACATTGGGTCTAAGGATGTAAGTAAAGATAACGTGCAGCCGCCAGTTGTGCCGTCCTCGACCATGCCTACTGATGGATTTAAGGTATTGGTGGTACACGAGGAAGTGCTTGTTGGTCAGGGGATGGGGCTATCGAAATCCGAGAAAGTGGATGGGCGTCAGAAACAAAGAGCTTTGGAGGAGAGAAATGCTATATTTAGTTCTCTCCGAAATTTTCAAGAAAAATTCTCAGAGGAAGGTGCATCGAGAGGAAGTTTTTTCTGATCTTGAAGGCTCTAAAGTTGGAGGTTCGGATGGTCTATGTCGACAAGTCGAGCTAGAAGAGGCAGTTAGGCGGAAGATGCAGTAAGGCGGAAGAAGATTCTTGTACTCTTCGTGTGGAAGTTCAGGGCTTTTTGTTTTTGATTTTGGATTTTTTGGTTTGGTTCAGCTGTGATATTCGGCTTCTGCTTTAGTTGTTTTGTTTATGTGTTGGTTTTCGGGCTTAGTTCAGGTGTTAAGTCTGGTCAGTCATTTTTGTGACTGTTGTTATAGCTTAGATGGATTTCGTTGTGTTAGTGTTGCTGTATAGGGTTTTTTTCCGGCTGTTTTGGGTTGTTTGTTTATGTTGGGGAGGCGATTATGGTTGTATCTTATGTTTCTTATGGTTAATGAAATCTTAAGGAACTCTTTTCCTCCTTCCGCTGATTAAGGAGCTTTTCTACAAGCTCCTTTAATCAAGAAGGAGGTTTTTAACAAGGCCTTCAATTCCTATAAAAAAATATCGCTATCTATACCATCTAAACCATCACATCGAGTTCAACATCTACAGATGTTCATTTACCAGTTATTTTGCTATAGCTTGTTAATTGAACCATTTATTAGCTTATTTAACCACCAACCTTGCGAATATTGAACTTCAAAAGCAAACAAATGTGTACAAGCAAAGGTAAATGGGGAATTATTTTCAGTTTGCACTGATAGAAAAACGTTTTTCTAAAAGAAAAATGGGGAAGTCCTACTTTTTATAAAATATTTTTTTTTCATAAATGTAGAATACATTAACATTTTAACGATATCATAAATTGCACACATAATGTTCATATATATAAATATCAGTTCAAGCAGATGAACCAAATGAAGTAGTAAAAGGAAGACAAGCTGACCTCTGTAAAAGCAAGATTTACAAGGTAGGAAAGAAACTGTCCACCAGTTATCATGAGCACATTTGTGCTGACTAATCCTCCCCTTACTTCTGAGGGTGATGCTTCGGCAATATACACGGGAGCGGTCACAGATGCTACACCCACACCTAGGCCAACTAAAAATCGTCCCAATATCAGCACATACGGATCAGGTGCAGCGGCCATGACAATTGCTCCAGCTGTAAAGACAACATCCGCAAGAAGTGTAGCCTTCTTACGTCCATAAGCATTGTTAATCCAACCTCCAGATGCAGCTCCAATCATTGCACCTACCAAGGCCATGCTGACAATAGTTTCCTGCCAGATGAAAGCATCAGGATAATTCCAAACAAGGAATAACAAATTATTTGCATGTTAATTAGCACTATGAGTTATATAAGATACCAAGTTTAAGGGCAGGTGAAACTATAAACCCTCCAAATCACCCAATTGCTCCCCTTCTGCAACTTTTACCTATTTTTACTAGGGAATAGGATTGACCATCCAGATCAACTAAAAGCTAGCAACTGCATGTACACACCAGCTACTGAGTTTAGGGGCAATGGGATCTAAAAGTCCTCCCAATGCCCCGGTTGCTCCCCTTCTGCACCTATTGCAAACACAAGGTTTGCTTTTTTTTGCCAGGATTAGAATCACCTATCCTAATAAACTAAAAGGTAGCAGCTGCATGTGCACATGAGATCTTGATTTTAGGAGCCATGGGATCTATAATCCCTTTAAAATCCCCCAACTGCTCTCCTTCTGGACCTTTTGCAAACACAAAATTAGCCCAATTTTGTCCGGGATTAGGATCGCCTACCCCATGAACTAAAAGCTAGCAGCTGCATGCACACAAACTATGTTACTGAGACACGAGTGTGACCGTAACACAGGTATGTGCCCAAAACGAGTATGTTACAATTTTTTCCCAAGAGTTCCATGTATTAGAAGGATCCTTGGAGGATAATATTCACAATACACTTGTCTAAGACACAAGATCCAACGATGTTTCCCATGGGCATCAGCTCACAGCTCTCATCATTTCTTCCTCTCCCATTCAATCAACCACACACCAAAAAAAAAAGATTTTCTTTGGTTCCATTTTTTTCATGACTGAAGTAAGTTTAGCATTTCAGTACACCTTTAAAAGCTGATAATACCTGCAGGAAACTACTCTGATTGACAACCTCAAATTCATCTTTTATGTAAAGAAGGACCCCTGATATTACACCAACAATTATTACCATTTCCAATTGAGAAGTTTTTCTTGGCAAAAAAATGTAAGAGAAATTGAACAGAAGAAGAAATGAAGACAATTGTGTGTTCCTGTTTTGTTCAGTTGAAATTCTGATACTGCTTAAATAAAGTTTAACATAATGTAGAAGCCTTGAGCTAACTTAACACTTTTAGGGATTTTAAGCTACAAAAACTCATTTGAATTGAGCAATTAAATGAAAATCAATTACGTAATCATGTTAAGAGTAAGTCTTTCTTCAAGTTTCAAATTTAAGACCAAAAATTTGTTTTACCAAATCCTAGATCAGTCCAATTCTGATGCTAGGACATTCTTAAAAAACTCAGTTTCATCAACTGTAACATAAAAATCAGCTATTAGATGAACCAGCCATTTAAGAAAACAAAACTTGGTTTCAACATTCAACAAATGAAACATATAAAATTTTTCATCAGATGAACTAGACTAAACAGTAAAATCAATGAAGAAGAACAACAACAGCAAAAAGGTTGAAGGAAGAATAAAAAGGGATCTGATACCTGTGTCATAGCCAAAGAGCAAGCCACCAATTCCAGCAATCACAGTAAGTCCAAGATCATAAGGATTACTGAAATATGACATTCTTCTCTCTGGAAACAAATCCAGATACCCTGAACTCCCTGGTAAAGTCTCTAGCGTCATATCTCCAACAGGAAAACAACAATCAAATTCCCAGAAATTTAATTCACGGCTATCAACACTTTGTCAATTATATTTTCAGCTAATTCTCAACAATGAAACAGTTCAAGATTTTAATTTTTCTATCTCTTCAGTGTTGATGATGTTAAAAGGAAAGTCAATAAGAGTTTTCCATATCATGAATATCCGTCAAAACTCAGAAATGAAAACAAACAATGGTTTTCTTTGGGCTATATTCAAGACCCAAAACTCAAGGAAAATGATTGATCAATGAAACCGATCAAGCATTAAGAAACCCAAAGCTTTGTTTTTTGGTCAGGGAAAAAATCTTTCATTTTCGTTTTCTCTTTCTCTCGGAGAAAATATGAAACCAATCTTATTTTCCCAGAAAAATGTTGGGTTTTTGAAGTTGTTTTCTTTTAACTTGCACGGGAGAGAAACAGAAGACTAAGAAGAGAAGAAACCAGTGAACTGAAAATAATGAGGATGAAGACGAGTCTGGACAAGCAAGATTAGACTACTTGGAACCGTGACATGATTAACATTCAGTTTCCACTTCATGTTAATCAATTACAATTATTGATGGTCGCTAAAATACTATAAAACTAACAATAATATTCTTTTAAAAATAATGAAATAATTTGAGTGATTAATAGATTTTTATTATTTATTAGAACTTACGGTCGAAACATGGTGTATCCATAATAGAAAAAAGTTACAATATTTATATAGTACTTCGTAACACGTCATTAAAACGATACATCCATTTATATCATTAGTTAAATTATTATTATTAAATATTAAAAAGGATAAATAATACATTTTTTACCTAAAGTATTACTTTTATATTTTAATGTCTAAATTTTAATTTTTTTTAAATTATTAATAACAATATTTATATGACATGACATGTTAATTTTTTTAAATAGTTGAATCGTTGAGTAAATATTATTTTGTATCTTTCGTATTTATAAATAAATATATTTTAAAGAAGGGTATGCTCTTTAAAAAAATTATCCACTTGAAAATTTAGCATATAATTTATTAGTTGTAGGAGTATTAAAGTTATCTTGCTTTTAAAATAAAATACTATCATTTTCTCTATTAAAATGCCATACCTAATCCGATTTACAAATAAACAAATGCATATGATCTTACACATTTAAATTTGAAGATAAAATTTTAATGTTAATAAAACCTCATATTTACGTTATAACAAAACCTTAGCCGTAAAACATAATAGTCATGAGAAATCCAAATCCATTATTATTATTATGCATGTCTTCTAAAATTAACAAATTTAATTTTAACCCCAGATTATAGCGTAGGATTTTATTCTAATTAGGTGTATGGATTTAATTTATTAGCTTAAATTAATATTTGAGTTTTCCTTTTTTAATCTAAATTGATATTTATGATTAATGATTTTAATTTAAATCATAAATTAAATTTAAATGCCTAATGACAATCCAAACTATATACCTCTATTAAATAATAGTTTGATCAAGAAATTTCAATTGTTGTGTTCGCGCACAGTCTTATCGAGCCACGTGGATCTGATGACTTGATTCCACGTGTCATTTTCTCTTTTCTAGATAAAATTGTTCAAAATATCATTTTTGTTGAGATATCATATTTTAACTTGATAAATTTTGGATATATGCACAATTGAAGCTTAAGAAAAATATTAGCAGCATCAATCATTAAATTGGAATTCTTTAATGAAAATATACAATTATAATTTATAATTCTGTAAAGGAACTAACCGCATATTTTAATCCATCGAAACAATAATTAATTATATTATTCATGGATTTAATAAAAAAATAATATCTAAACTATATTTAAAATTGATCTCTAGTTTTTTAAAGATTTTTTTTATATTTAAAACAGATGTTTCATATTTTATCCGTTAACATATATCATGTTTATAGTTTTTTATTTTTTAAAAAAGTAAAATATTATTTAAAATTATTTTTTTTTAAATTGAACATATTATGTATTACTTATCAATTTTTCAATGGTAAACATCTAAAATTATAACGAAAAAATATTAAATACTTAAATATTTATTTTTGACGAAAAAATTTTAAAACATTAAAAATTAATTTTAAATATTGTTTAAACGCTTATTTTAATATTAAACCTTATTGATGAGAGTAATTAAAATTGCACACAAATTTGGTACACCATCAGAAAGCAGACAATTGGTGCCACATTCACCAGAAATTTCTAAGCTCTCCACACCACTTGCTTTTATTTTTTATTTTATTTTTAAAAAATATATACATGTAAGAGTCTCACTAAATCAAGTAAACATACATAGGGGTATTTCTGTCTCATACGTAAAATGCCAAAGTTGAAAAATTAATCCATCATACATCAATTCAACATGCATTCAAGCATCACGTGAAATTCTAGATCAAACAGACTCCAATTGCATCTATAAGCCATTCTAAGGATTAAATAGTAAATTATTAACTAATTTCAGTACTGACATGCATTTCCTAAATTTTCAGTTTGTACATTCAATTAAAGCTACAATAAACTTTCTGTAGAAAATTTTTGTTCGATTTAGGTTAGGGTTCATCCTCAATTTCAAACTTTAGGGACTTAAATAATTAAAACAAACTTTAGGGACTTAAAAAGGAAATTTAGAAAGAATTTACACGTATCTAAGCTAACATAAATAATTAAGTTAAAGGGCATAGTTTAAAGAACATACTTAAGTATAAAATAAAATTATCAAGAAAAAATTGGTTTATTATAAATGAAATTGTCAATCTTCTATAGCTATGGTAGACACATATCAGTTAGATACACTGGAAACTTCCCACCGTAAACCCACAACCATCGTTTATCTGTTTGGCTGGGAAGAAAATGTTTTGAAGCTCCCAAGTTTCAGATTTTCCCAAAACCTGGAAATTTTCTTATCATTTTAGTTGCCCAGATTTTTTTAATATTTTGATGCTCACTGCATTTAGCAATGCTCTTGAATACTGTCGCGAAGCCATTTTCCAGTCCATGCCTGTAAACATCATTGCCTTGAACTCTTGATAACTAATTCGATCATCCTACAAAACAAAATCAAATTAAAGTTGTTTGTGTTTATAATTTTCCACATTGAACATCCTGGAGAACGGAAGATAGAAAACCTTATCCTTGTCGACATCGAGCATGATGTCTTTGATCAATTGTTCATTGTTGGGACTGTTGTCGTCTTGTAGTAGAGCTTCTTTAAGTTCATCGAATTCGATGTAACCGGTTTGGTTCTTGTCAAAGTAACGGAAAGCTTGACTGAGTTGGTCGTCGCCAATCCTTCTCAGGTGAACAGCCATTGTGACGAACTCGTCGTAGGTTAGTGTCCCACTTCCATCAACGTCAGCCTTTTGGAGAAGAAAGATTAGAAATAGGAAACTTGGAACCCAAGGCATCCAATCAGAAGCACAACCCTAGCCAAGAAATAAATCTTGAAATGAATTACTGTAACTTACAGACTCCATTAACATCTTGACATCAGGATCTTCAACAGAATGCCCAAGTTTCTCCAGCCCATCTCGCAGCTCCTCAAACGACAAATGCCCGTCATCGTCGGTATCCATCATATTGAACATCTCGATAGTCGAATCGATTTGATCCTCTGGTAAGTTGTCTGCTACAACCTGTAATAAAATAGACATCAAACAAGCCTCTTAGATCACTAAAGGTGATTAAAGAAAGTAAAAAAGAAAAGCATAGTACTTACCCTCAAAACTTTCTTCTTGAACTTGCTCATCAATGAGAACTGTTTAATCCTTGATCTTACGTTTTCTCCCAGATTAACGTTCGGACAATGTTTAATGTTTTGAATCCATGGATGTTCTTCATATAAAAACACAAAAGTTCAAATTATCATATATTTTAATTGTTTTCTTCATATTTTCTTTGAATAATCTATTTACGCCCCTTAACATAAAATCAAACGTCCGTTCGAGTACGTACCAAGGACCTCTTGAAGCGTTAGACGATCATAAGGATTAGGATGAAGCATGCACTTGACAAGTTCCTTGGCTTCACTGGAAACCCTAGGCCAAGGATCCCTTTGAAAGTCTATTTCTCCTTTTATTATCGCATGTGCTATTCCTTCCTCCGTTTCTGCACTAGCCACATATACTTTTGAAAAAAATATGAATAATAAAGTAAAATGAAATATTATATGTAAGTTGTAGATTTAATTCTTATTATTCGAGTGATCATGATTTACTCATGCTGTTTTTATGCAATTTGAGTCAAGAATTAAAATTAAATTATAAAAATCAAATCCATAATTAACGCATTCAACCAAAATCCAAATGAAAACATGAATTTAGTGGTAAAAGAGAAGAAAATAATAAATTACCTGCCCAAAAAGGAGGAACACCACAAAGCAAAATATAGAGTATGACACCAATGCTCCAAATATCCACCTCCTCTCCATAATTTCTTCTTAGAACCTCTGGAGCCATATAGTATGGACTTCCTACTATGTCACTGAAACGCTCCCCTGACGTGAGGCATAATTTTATATTAGAAACGGATTTATAAAATTTTAAGGTAAAATAAATTTATAAATTTTTTAAAAGTCGAAAACAGATTATCAATAAAAAATATAAAGAAAAGAACTTAAATTATAAATGAATTTAAAAATCTTAGAGAGCGATCGTCTGATTAAATATATTTATTTTATTTGTTTGAAAGACTCAAATAACCTTATCTTGAACCTAAGACCTTTAAAGATAAGGGTTATTTCTTTAACTAATGAGATCGCTTAATTCATGCATAAATTTCCGTGTCTAAATATAACTTTACCTGAACATTAGATATATGTTAAAACCTTTAAAATTTGCTTTAAATTGCTAACGAATTTTTTTCATTATTTTTAAAAATACGTTGAAGTTTTCTTTAAAATTAAATATATATCGAAACAAAAGTTACCAGATTCATAGAAAATGGAGAGGCCAAAATCAATGGCTTTAATTGGGGCAGTTTCGGTTTCATCTGCGAATAAGAAATTCTCGGGTTTTAAATCCCTATGTATCACTCCATGCTCATGACACACCTGTAATATTAAAAATAAACCTATGAAATTTTCATATAGAAACAAAGTTTATTAAAAGATTAAACATTCAAAAAAATAACAATAAATTACCTTGACAATTTCCAAAATAGTTTTAGTGACGGATGCAGCAGCTCGTTCCGAATAATGACCTTTAGCGACGATTCGGTCGAATAGCTCACCTCCATGGCACAGCTCCATAACAAGATAAACAGCTTCATTATCCTCGAAGACTTCCCTAAAGGCGACGATATTCGGATGCTTCGGCAAATGCCTCATGATCTCGACCTCCCTTCTCACGTCTTCGAGGTCGACTTCAGTCCTCAGCTTCGCCTTCGATATCTTCTTGCACGCGAAAGCTTCTCCAGTTTCGAGATCGAAACATTGATGCGTGATCCCGAACTCACCTCTCCCCAACTCTTTTCCAATCGTGTATCGATCAAAGATATTATCTCCCGACGGATTCTTCAATACCCTACTATTGCTCCCCCATCGGCTCACCGATTTACATGACTCGCTGCGATCGAAACGTGCACGGTTGGATTTTTCTTTGCTGCTGTTTCTGTAATAATATTTCTTCAAAATCGAACCCTGTAGTTTCGATTGAGCTGATATGCAACTTCCCATGAGATGACGGCAATTGAGTTAGCCTGGGGACTCAGATCATTAACATCCCATGGGAAGGAAGAAAGAAGGAATAGTGTCTGGCTGGGAAGAAAATAAAAACCCTAGCAAAGAAAAAAGAATGAGAATATTTGATTTATTAGAAAATGGAAGGACTTTGGTTAGATTTGTCCCTCCATTTTCTTAGGACAGTTTAAACTCCTTCACATTAAAGCCATTGGTTTTGGTTATAAATGCAACTAAAATCTTAAGGATTATATTGGTTTATTACAATCACCACTCAATTTTAGGGCTTTTTCTTTTTCTTTTTTCGCTTCTATTATAATTAATAATGTAGTTTAATCCTTGCTTTCATAGAATTGATTGATTTTTAATCTGAAACCATGTAATTTTTTGTTTATATAAAGATATTTTTTAAGAAATACTGGGTTGACGAGTGTCATTTGGGCTCTATAAAAGGTTGCTTCATTAGGCTTGATTAAAAGGATGATTGTTTTATGTCAGGTCAAGGGTGTCTTCCCAGTGTAGGGACAGGGTATACCTAAGACCCAATTAAAATTTACATAAAATTTACAGATTGTCCGTCAAAAATATCGATTGTAGGATTTAAATTTGACCTTACAAGTTCAAATTTCTAAATCTCAACCATTTTGTACCAACACTCTTTGACTAGTGGTTTAATATCTTATGACCTTTAATAACCCTTAATGAGTCTTTTCCAAAAACATAAAAGCACTTCAGTCATTTTCACCTAAACACAATTCAATCATTTTAACACTTAAAGGGTATATTCGTAATTTACATCTTTTAAGGCTATTTTAGTCACTTCGAGTATTAATGTCTCTTAATAGGCTTATCTATTCATTATGAAACGATTTCAATCTTCATTTCATTGTATGTATTAAGAGACAAATTTATACTTTAATAATTTAGGGTATCTATACTAAATTGGGGTATCAATACATATATATACTCCTGAGTAGTACTAATACCAAATTGGTATGCTAAAACTCATCCAACCATTGGGATTGTCTCAGGAAAGGCGGATTAATATACGGCTAATATATGGCGTTACCGGATACATTAAAAGATATTTGACAAATTTGGTTTAGCGCTACCGGAAATATCGAGTAATAATAATGTAATAGGTGAAAATCATGAAGAAATATTAAAAAATTTGACAACCGGTAAACTTAGTTTGTCGGTTTGTGTCGATACTTTATAAAAATATATTGATCTATAACAATATAACAGGTAAAAAAATAACAAAACCGATCTATAAATGACAAAACAGGTAAAGTGCTACCGGATATATTGAAAGTGTCGATACTTTATAAAATGTATCGATCCGTAACAATATAACAGGTAAAAAAATGACAAAACCGGTCTTTAAATGACAAAACAGGTAAAGCGCTACCGGATATATTGAAAGTGTCGATACTTTATAAAAATGTATCGATCCATAACAATATAACAGGTAAAAAATGACAAAACCGGTCTTTAAATGACAAAACATGTAAAGCGCTACCGGATATATTGAAAGTGTCGATACTTTATAAAAATGTATCGATCCATAACAATATAACAGGTAAAAAATGACAAAACCGGTCTATAAATGACAAAACAGGTAAAGCGCTACCGGATATATTGAAAGTGTCGATACTTTATAAAAATGTATCGATCCATAACAATATAACAGTTAAAAAAATGACAAAATCTGTCTATAAATGATAAAACAGGTAAAGCGCTACCGGATATGTTGATAGTGTCGATACTTTATTATAAATATCGACACTTTGGAATTTAAAAGAGAAGTTATAGCGCTAATAAAGTGTCGATACTTTATAAAAATGTATCGATCCATAACAATATAACAGGTAAAAATATGACAAAACCGGTCTCGAAATGACAAAACCGGTAAAGAGCTACCGGATATGTTGAAAGTGTCGATACTTCCTTATAAGTATCGACACTTTTGGAATTTAAAAGAAAAGAAGTTATAGTGCCAATAAACTGTCGATACTTTATCAAAATGTATCGATCTATAACAATATAACATGTAAAAATATGACAAAATCGGTCTCGAAATGACAAAACCAGTAGTAAACTTGTGTGGTCATTTTTATTTCAGAATTTTCATTTTTTAATACAAAAAGTTGATATTTTAAGTAAAACCCAGTAAGAAAATAACAAAACTTTGCAGTAACAAAAAAATAACATTGGGAAACCCACCATGTTATTAGTTTCTCAAAGAACAAAAACCCAAAAATAGGTAAATTTACAATGTAACCGGTAAAAATATACTGGTTAATTAGCAAATAGATTTACATTATGTATCGATACTCTTTAAATATGTGTCGATATTTTTTTCCCAAAATGAAAGCACAATGAGGTGCACGCATAAAGTGTCGATACATTTAAAATTGTATCAATCCCAAAAACATTAAAACCGATAATTATAATATAATAGGTAAATTTGCAATGTTACCGTTTAAATATACATGTTTAGTTAGAAAATAGGTCAATATAAGCGCTACCTAATATATTATTGTACTTGATAATATTTCCGGTTAAATGATATAACATAACCGGTCTAAATTTTAACCGGTCACTTGTTTAACAGGTCACGCCGTTTTTTAGTTGTTTTTAGGCGCCGCACAGCAGAAGTTCCCTCAAACCATTTCGATACCGACACCAAAAATTAAGTATTGATACTAAACAAGTGGTATCGATATACAAATTGACACTCTTCATAACTTAAGGACAGTTTAAACTCCTTCACATTAAATCCATTGGTTTTGGTTATAAATGCAACTAAAATCTTAAGGATTATATTGGTTTATTACAACACCACTCAATTTTAGGGCCTTTTTCTTCTTTTTTTCACTTCTATATAATTAATAATGTAGTTTAATCCTTGCTTTCATAGAATTGATTGATTTTTTAATCTGAAACCATGTAATTTATTTGTTTTATATAAAGATATTTTTTTAAGAAATACTGGGTTGACGAGTGTCATTTGGGTTCTATAAAAGGTTGCTTCATTAGGCTTGATTAAAATGATGATTGTTTTAGGTCAGGTCAAGAGTGTATCCCCAGTCTAGGGTCAGGTATACATAAAACCCAATTAAGATTTACATAAGAATTTACAGATTTTCCGTCAAAAATAACGATTGTAGCATTTGGATTTGACCTTACAAGTTCAAATTTCTAAATCTTAACCACTTTGTACCAACACTCTTTGACCAATGGTTTAGTATCTTATGACCTTTAATAACCCTTAACGAGTCTTTTCCAAAAACATAAAAGCACTTCTGTCATTTTCACCTAAACACAATTCAATCATTTTAACACTTAAAGGGTATATTCGTAATTTACATCTTTTAAGGCTATTTTAGTCACTTCGAGTATTAATGTCTCTTAATAGGCTTATCTATTCATTATGAAACGATTTCAATCTTCATTTCATTGTATGTATTAAGAGACAAATTTATACTTTAATAATTTAGGGTATCTATACTAAACTGGGGTATCAATACATATCTACACTCCTGAGTAGTACTAATACCAAATTGGTACGCTAAAACTCATCAAACCATTTCGATACCGACACTAAAAATTAAGTATTGATACTAAACAAGTGGTATCGATACACAAATTGACACTTTCTTCATAACTTGTTCAAAATTTAAGGTCTTTTTTAATATAATATTGATATTGTATGAATAATATCATTATCGGATCCAAATATTATATTTTTAAGCCTAAAAAAGTGTTCTAAATTAACTATAAACACTTAGTTTGAGGCCCTAGTAGATCTCAAAGGCCTATGAGAGTATTATGACACTATTTAGTATAATTTTTTACAATCTTTTAAGGCCAAATACTCAACATGTATCCACCAACAAGAAAAAGATTAAACTTATAATAACTATAATTGAAATTACGATCCCAATCGTGATTTAAATTCATGCCTATGATTGGAGCACTTTGTTTGGTTTTGTAACATGGCTGATTTGGAAACAAAGGAATGATTTGATCTTCTATGATAAGAATGCATGTGCAGCTACGTTGCTGGTTACGATCTCTAGCTATGTATATGATTTTGACAATTCCGTGGAAATTGCAGTCAAATATGGATCGAAAGAATGGGTAGGGATAGTTATTCTTGTAAAATTTTCTAGTTTTCTTATATTTTAAATTTATTAATAGTATAATTTCATCTCTTTAAAATTTTATAATTCGCCATTTAACATAAAATCTTACGTCAATTCATGATTGCAGCTAACCCAAGCCAAAAAATCTACGCAGCATGGGTACGACAATTCAGTGTCGAACCAAGTACCTTATTCGTCCCCAACATGAGTATGAGACAGTTATAGTTTGGGTACGTATTAGGGATGTTCTATGTTTAAGGGGTAGGACTGAAATTAATTGGGCATTGGAGAGATTTTCGAGGACATATTGCCGTATCGGGGATGATATTTGATGTTCATGTGCGTACTTAGGATTATTTTAAGACTTAAATAATAAAAAATGATATAGATGAATTAGGATATGATTTATTTTTAAATTATGATGTAATTTCTCTACAAAAAGTTGTTCTTCATATCCAAAAAGTTGGCAGGCTAATTTTGGTGTCGAAACTCCATTGCTCCGATATTTGGTTTTCAAAATGCTTGGACAACCCATTTCATCCTTTTGTTGCGAAAGAAATTAGAGTACTTATTCTCCCGTCTACTCACTTGAGAGGAATAAGTTAAATTCAATCGTATTTGGATTTAGTTTATATCCACACAAAATTCCTTCTTTTGTTAATGAATATTTATGACTTTTTATGTATTTTAATATATTACCATATCCTTATACCCGTATACTATAAAATGGATATGTTTCTTAATAAATAGAGTGAAATGCAAGGTTAACGGAACTTTCCTCATAATTTAGGTAAGGGAAGGTGACATTCAATGTATTACTTACTATCTCTCTAAACTCCCCCTCCCCTTTTTATTTGTTTTTGACTTATTTAGATTGGGATGAAAAATTAATATGAATTCAACATATTTTGATTCGATTCAATTTTGTAATACTTAAGTTTTAAAAAAATCAAATTGAATTGAATTATGTCTAGTCGTGTTCGGATTTAGGATGAAACATATTTGACCTGACTTGACTCAGAAATAATATTTACTTATCTTTTATATATTTGAAGATAATTATTACAAAATCCTTTTATCTATATTTTTCTTTACATTCTTCAATCTTGTATGATTCAAAATCACTACAAATACTAATCTTTTAGATACAAAAGTTGTAGGTTAGAAGAGAAGAGTACATGATGAGATGGATGAAAAAAGATACAGGACGAGGGTGATATTACGTAATTCGCATGTCCCCTCTCTTACACGTCCAAATAAGAAATAAATAGGATTCAACCGTCTTCCAACAATTACTAAATCTTACTTTTAATATATTTTTTCATTATCAACTCATTTTTTATGATCACTTGGATATGATCTCATATGATTAAGCTTATATTTTATCTAATAAATCTAATTAACATTTGAATATTAATTAAAAATATAGATTGTGATATATTTGGACGATTTTCCCAATAAATCATCATTTCCCTCTTTATTTCCCTGTCAGACACCTTTTCATCTTTATTTCCCGATCTAACACCCTTTGCAGAAGGCGCGCCTCATGTACCGCGCCTTACGCTGATGTGGCACCACGTGTAAATATCGGGTGTTAATTTTGTAAATATTTTTAAAATAGTGTCTAATATGTAATTAATTTTTATTATGATGATTTTTGTGTAAAAACGTTAACTTTATTTATTATATTATTGTAAAAAAAACTTTATACATTAAAATCTTTAAATATTATTTTGCAAATTATTTTATAAATCGACAAATTTTGATTTTTTGCATAAAATTACATTACGTATAATCTAGTATAGGAAAAATTTTATAAAAGTTTTAAAACTAGTATTTCTTTTACAAAACGATGATGATGATGATAAGAAATATTTTATAATTTAAAAAATTATAAATTTCATATATTTTTAAAAAATTTATTGACTTTTAAAATTAATTGTTTAAAAATATAAAAAATATAAAATAATTGATTCTTTAGCTTTATATTCTTTTTTATTAAATTTTATTCACTTTTAATTTTTTTTTATATATTTGATTGATTTTTAAATAAATGAGTTACAATTATCATTTATTCTATTATTATTCAAATTAATTAAGAAAAATTATGGTAAAATGTTTCTAAAAGAAAAGTATAAATACATACATGAAAATCTAAAGATTTTCCTTTCTTTTGTGTTACTCTCTAAACTTGTAACAAAATTAAATAAAAAAATTTAAAACTAAAAAATATCATATATATAAAATATTCTTTCTAATATTAATTTTAAAAAATATAAATAAATATTAAAATTTAATTTTATGAAAAATGATAAACATTATTAACTGATGTTAAAAATTAATAATTAATGAATAATAATTCATTTGATTCCTCAATTGTAATTAAAAGTTTATTTTAATATTTTTTATATTTTTAAACAATTAATTTTAAAAGTCAATAAATTTTTCAAAAATATATGAAATTTATAAGTTTTTAAATTATAAAATATTTCTTATCATCATCATCAATTTGTAAAAGAAATACTAGTCATAAACTTTTATAAAATTATTCATATTTAATTATTTATACTCAAAGTTTTCTTACACTAGATTATATGTATTGTGTAATTCCATACAAAAATCAAAATTTATCGAGTTATAAAATAATTTGCAAAAGAAAATTTAAAGATTTTAATGCAAAAAGTTTTTTTTGCACATACAAAAAATAAATAAATAAATAAAGTTGATGTTTTTACATAAAAACTCTACCCTAACAGAAATTATTATATATGACATTATGTTAAAAAAGTTAGACAGTTGGACGATGGAATAAATTAAGAGATGAGCGTTGTAGTCCAATGGCCAATCTGACATTACTGCAGTGGAACGAGGGGCACTTGAAGCTTGGCTTGTTCATATAAATAGGGATGAATATTCCATCAAGTAAAAAAATTCTAAATTAGATGAATCAATGAGTTCAAATTTTATAATTTAAAATTCCATTTTAATATTTTTAGTTAAATTTATGAAATTTCGAGTTTAAATCAATTTTTTAACATTAAATCGAATCTAAAATTTTATTTTTTTAATCAAGTAAATTTTTGCTCACCCCTATTTGAAAAAACTATTAGGACAAATAGTATCCTAACGTATCATCCGGTCTATGTTATCGAATTTGAGATATAAACACCATATATATGCATTATTTTTCATTGAACTTTACTATCTTCCTATTTACTTACTATTTTAATTTTTTAATTTACTCACTAAACTTTCGAATTGCTCTTGTTTTGGTCATTTTATATTATTTTATTATTATTTCAATATGATGTGGCATTTTTTTATTGATTTTAATATAAAAATAATTTAAAATAATAATAATAATGCCACATCATACCAAAATAATAATAAAATAACTCAAAATGATCGAAACAGGAGTAATTCGAAATTATAGTGACTAAATTGAAAAAAATAAAAGTGCAATGAGAAAAATATGAGAGAAAGTAAAGTTTAGTGAGGAATGATGTACTTTACCCGTAAAAAAATATACATAGAGACTCTGATCCTTAGCAAAAATAAAAAGTGTATTTTAGCCCTCTAAAAAAATATTTGTTTAAATTAAAAATTTTAAACACAGTTATTAGTTTCTGGTCTCCATAAATTTTATAAATTTATCTCAAATTTTCAAATATAACATTCTAACTTCATCTGACCTAAAGAGGTAAATCCATCCTTTCCTTTTGAAGATATTTTAAATATTTGAAAGGTCTTTAATCATAAATCCTTATTCTCATATCCAAATGTAATATTAAATATAGATATAGATATGGATAACAAGTGGTGGTTTAGAGAAAAATAAAGAGTTAGAGTAATATATTTCTTGATGAAACAATGCATCCAAAAGGATAGTCATTTATTAAAAAAAATTATATGTGTATGCTTTTGAATTTTATATTGTTTTGTTCTTTTTTAAAAAAAAAGTTGTATACGCCATTTATATATAAAATATCAGTTTTGAGAATAAATATAAATCGTTCAAGGACTTTCAAGGATATGAATGTTTTTTTAAAGAAAATTAAATAAACACATATCATACCAGTTTCTGAGTTTGATTGTACTGTATATATTAAATAACTTTATATCCGGATGCATGTTTACGATTTTACTTTTAAAGCTAACACTTGAATAACCATATAACTAAATGCAGGCCACATTATTTGTCCTATTGGTATGGCAGACATGCAGAATGACTATTAAGAGAAGCAGTACCTAAAAAACCAATAGTAATAGAATGACATAATTTTAAGGTTGCGGTTTAGAAAATTGGAATTGTATTGATTTCCTTCGAGACGAATTTGCAGCAAAACTATATTTACTGGTCTTTATCATGTCTAAAGTTAACTGTTTGCTAGATTGTAGATTCCATTGGTTCAATTGATATTCACAGAAAACTATATATTTCTTAATCTATTTTGAACTCGGGCAAGAATAACAAATTTGGATATGTGTCTGATACAGAAAGTTTTGGACATTTAGTACATGTTAATATGTTATGTTGCAGAAAAAACTAAAAACGGTCATCGCAGGTTTTAGTGTTACAATGGGCAACAGAAACTATAGCTCTCAAGGCGGTGCTAAAGGTGGCCATGGAGCGTCAAGGCTGAAGTCCCAATTGAGTTTCACTATACAAGATTCTCTTTCTCAAATCTCCGAAGTAAGTGAGAATCTTGTTGATGGTGTCAACTCTAACGGTAACCGCCAAAATGCTGCACATTCATTTGAAGCTGCTGGCTTTGGAATGGATTCATGGGATAATACAAACTCCAATGCGTTTTCTGCCCCACCAAGCAAGAGGGCTAAAAATATCGATGGCGATTTTTACAAATGTCTCAATGCCTTGGAAACTCAGGTACCAATCATGGAAGAACAACTTAACGGTGCTTGTTTCCTATGAAAATGAACATTTAGGAGGCTGTTATGGTTGTTTGCCAAATAGGAGCATGATTTGCAGCTAACAGTAGCACCATTGATCAGCTTGTCATCACATGATGGATATCAAAGTGCTTTACAGTCATGTCATTTACTTCTCGTTATTGACCTCATATATTCCCATTTGATCATTATTTCAGTTTAGCTTGCCCCAAACAACACTTGAGATGGCCACAGTTGAACAGCTGCTACATACTCCTGAAGATTCTGTGCCTTGTAAAATCCGAGCAAGCGTGGATGTGCGACTCACCCTCGAAGCATTGCTGAAAGAGTAAGTTAAGATTCAAGAGAGAATTGCTATAGCTGCTCAGAAATCAAATTGTTTATTAAGATGCAAGAGGAAAGCGTATTAATTAATATGCATTAGTTCTCTAAAGAATGATAAATAATATCGAGCATCATTAAAACTTCATATATATGTACAGGAGAGAAGAACAAGAATAAGTGGGAAGCTGAAGAAATTACAAGAGCTTGTTCCTAACATGGATAAGGTAATCACATATATATTTCTATTCTAGCCCTTGTGTTGAATCTATATATACGTTGCTTCAAATCATTCATTACCTTGTGAAGTTACGGTTTTGAAGTTAGTGTGACAAAAAGATCCAAAATTTTATTTCAGATAAAAATGACGTATCTTTAAAATCTTCTTGCAGCAAACGAGCTACGCAGATATGCTGGACTTGGCCGTGCAGCATATTAAAGGTCTTCAAAATGAAGTTCAGGTTCGTAAATATGTCGTGCTGAGTTTCAAACAATATCATTATGATCCTTATTCACATGATAGATGCATTTTGCAGTGGTAGTGATATCGAATCTATCTATGATATGCATGTGCATGGTAGAGTACATTCAATTTAACTTTTCTCTTGGCCAAAAAGTATCATTAAGGCTTGGAATCCAAGCAGGGACGGAACGGATTGGGAAAAACAGAGATAGATTGAAGGGGATGACTCCTAAAAATCCTAAATTCATATATTTTAGATATTTTTTTATAAGTTCGTCTCCTCTTAAAATTTTATAAGTGCGTCCCTCCTAGCTATCATAAAATCATATGTCTGTCCTTGGAGAGAGATTTCCCCCACCATAACTTTTATATTGACAACACGCATACACACTGCAACTGCTCAAACTCGGGTTTTTCCAAGAGAACAACATCCTTTTCACCACACTAAGTTCACTCAATAGTTCAAAAATCTTTGAATCAAAGTGGATAATAACGTTATGTATAAGTATATGCATTCTCCAAATTAAGGTTGTCCAAAATTTAGGGTCAGTTGTAAACTACTTTGCCTTTAGAATATGTTTAAAATGGCTTTCAAGTTTCAACTCCAACACGTGTTTTCTTCGAGTTTATGTTTGACATTTATAACTTTCCTTTTGCAGAAACTCCACAAAGAAATGGAAATTTGTACATGCGGGGTCCAAAATTTGACTGACATTGTTTCCCTTGTTTGAGAAGTGATTGAATTGGAAAATGGAAAAAGAAATGCAAAATGTTCCAGATTTCTTTGTTAAATCATGTGTCTGTCATGTAACATATGTTTTGGCTTAAGAATTTGGATGAGAATGAAGAATTCGAGTTGACATGTTTTCCCTGCTAAAATTCAGTGTCTGTCATGTAACATATTTTGGCATTATATTTTAGTTGGGAATGAAGAATTCCGTTGACATGTTTGGGTGTTTGATTTAATATTTAGGGTTTATTTTTATTTATCTTTAGTGGTTTCCTTTTTTTTTTTGGTGTAGAAAGGTTAAATGAAAATGCAATGATTTTAATTCCGTAAAGTAATATATGTTTAACTATCCGACATTAAAAGTTTATATTCTAAGAACTCATGATGTTTAAATCGGACTTCAAAGAATAATGACTCTTTTATCACCATCGAAATCGCTTAATCCACGTTATATCATTTATTTATTTTATCATAATCAATCGATTAAAATTATTGCATGGTATAATTTGATTGATATTTTTTTCATTTTCCTGAGAATTGCTAAAAATAAAATAATTAAAATAATATTTGAAAATTTTCTGGCGAACTTGTCTGCCATACCCAACGGCCAACACCGAACCTATCGCTTTACTTACAAACGGAACGAATTTCCCGCTAAAGTAATCGGAGAGAGAGAGAGATAAATAAATTTAGCTTACACAGAAGAAAGAGTTCTTTTTTCTTCCTCAATGCATTCTCATGCATCGATTTTCTTTAACAAAGAGAAAGTAAAAGAGAAAGAATTTATTAATTCCATTTTTCTTTCTCTCTCTCTTCAATCAATAATTGCCACACCAACATGTTGTTTTCTCTGGCAAACCGACGGGGGATTTTGGCGACTCTTTCATTTTTATTTTTTATTGTTTTATCATCTGTTGTTACTGTCGTCGCCGTATCACCTTCATGTAACAATACTATCGAATCGGTAATTTTGTTTTTCTATTTTTCTTTAAAAAGGGTAAAGTACACAAATAGTCTATCGATTATAGGGTATTACTTTTTAAATCCCTCAACTATTAAAAGTTACATGATGGTCCACTGACTATATAATATTGATTTTTTAAGTCCCTTGAATATTAAAAGTTGCAAAATGATCACTCGAATATTCGTTATGTGCCAAACTCGTTCTTTTCCATCAAAAAATTAGTGGTTGTCTAAGTTGGACGTTAACATGATGACTGAGATATGATACTAGTTTGAGATTTTGGGATAAGATTTTATCATATCACATTCAGCATGTTAACATTTAACTCAAGATATCGTTAAATTTTAACGAAAAATGACAAGTTTGGAACATAATGAATAGTCATATGATCATTTTATAACTTTTAATAGTCGAGGGACTCGAAACACTCTATAATCAGAGGATCATTTTGTAACTTTTAAAAGTTGGAGGACTTAATAAAACAATACCATATAGTCAAGGGATCATTTGTGTACTTTACCCAAGAAAAAAAATTTATTAGCATTTGCATGCTTCGTGCTTTGTGCTTTATTAAAGGGTAAGGTATACAAATTGTCCTCTAATTATAGGGTGATATTTTGTTGAGTTTATTGATTATTATAAGTTACATTATGATCCTTGATTCTAGGGCGTTGCTTTGTTGAGTCCCTTTGATTATTAAAAGTTATAAATGGCCACACAACTATTTATATTTTTCAAACTTGTCATTTTCCATTAAAAAATGATTGAAGTCTGGGATTAACGTTAACGTATTCACTGAGATATAATAAAATATGATTTCAGAATCTGAAAAGATTATTATATCTCAATCAGCATGTTAACGTCAAACTCAATTGACTGTCAATCTATTAACGAAAAATGAAGAGTTTGAAATATATGAATAGTAAAGTGATCGTTTTTTAACTTTTAATAGTTAAGGGACTCAACAAAATAGTGCCCTATAATTGAGAATCATTTTATAACTTTTAATAGTCGGATGACTCAATAAAGCAATAACATGGACCATTTGTGTACTTTATCCTCTATTAAATTGGTTCATTTTTTTTCCTTTATCTAAATTTCCACATTATTTGACATTGTTATAATTTTTTTATTAAGATTCTCCATTTTCATTTATGTGAAAGAAATAGGAAAACGAAAATATCCTCTTTCTTTAATTGGAACAAACAGTGGAAATTAATGTTGGTGCCGATAGATAGATTATGTTACTGATTTGTGTAGGATTTGTCATGGACAATGGGGATATTTGTTGCTACCAACTTGCATTGTTGGTTGTGAATTAGTCAAATTATTACAAAATTTATTCTTGGTAAAACAATTCAGATGATATGTAAACTCAGGATTTGCATTAGTTTCGCTATCTTATGAAAAAACTGATGTTTTGTTGGTTGATTTATATGAATTTCATATGTTAAGAGTAATAGTGTGCGCATTATTTCCTTAATAATTCAGTTCAAATCTTGCAGGCCATGGTGAGGATATGGATTGATGGTGATGAAGGTGAATATATGACTGGGTTAACGGCAAGCTTTGGAGCAAAATTGGCCGAGGAAAAAGACAAAACTCCCAAATTGACTCCTGTTTTCTCAAATCCCCTAACTGGCTGTTCTACCTCTTCTTCAAAGGTTTTGTCTCAATTTACTGTCTTCTCTCAATTGTTTTTAACTTTCTTCTCCAATAACTGTTTGGCATTGTTTATTTATTATTATGAGTTAAGTGCATCCTTGTTTGATTGAGTTAAACATGTGGAAGTACAGTTCAGAGATGACAATTTACTAAACTTTTGAATATTTCTTAATAGCTAGTTTCATAAGCACTACACTCTGATGTAAGCCAAATGAATTTTCTTAAAACGTCACGGCCAGAATATTTTTATTACAGCTATCTGGTGCCGTAGCCTTGTCTAAACGCGGTGATTGCGACTTTGTAACCAAGGCAAAAGTTGCACAGTCAGGAGGTGCTGCAGCCTTGCTGGTGATAAATGACAAAGAAGGTTATAAATTTTGTATTTTAAACTTGTTTTGAAGTTCAATCGGATCATTTCATTAGAGGAATGTAATGGTTTATTAGTCTCTTACATAAGCTTTCTTTTTAATATTTGTCTAGTGGTTGAAAAGATGGATTGTTCTGATGATGGTACTCCTTTAAATATTTCGATACCTGTTGTGATGGTTCCAAAATCTGTGGGAGACGACCTTAACAAAACTATGGCGAACAAGCGTGGTAAGCTCTTGACCTCATGTGATGTTTTTCCCCCGTTTATTTTTGTTCTTCAGATGCATATTGGATCATTTCTAAATTATTGTAAACCAGATATCCTGTTCAAAAAGTGGTTTGTAATGTTCTAGGATGGAATGCAACTATTTGATTAAGCTGTTAAGGCTTGATTGAATGACTTTAGTGTAAATATATGTCTGTCCTTTTGTTTGACAAAACATTTTCAGGAAACATTTTATCATCCTTTAATCAGGTAAATAAAGAATTTAAATGGTTTAAATATAAATGACGAAATTCATTCCATTAATACAAGTTTTTCATTTTGCAATTATGAACTTGTAATACAATAATTTATGGCTTTATGCTTTTTTCTTGAAAGCAACTTAAGCTTTACATGAACTTGCACTAGAATAGTATTCCCTTTTCTGAATTTTCAAGCAGACAGTATATAAATGGGGATTTAGGAGTAGAATGTCTTAGTAAGAAAGATAATTTAGGCCTGATTTGAATGTGGTGCTTTTTGAGCAGAAGCTTTGAGGTGCTGGAATTTTCTGCATTCTAATAATTAAGCCAGAGAAAGTTAAGAAAAGAAGTAAAGTACATGTAGAAAGAATCGTATATCTTGAATAGCTATTGCGGGTTGCCCTTCTTCGTGATTCAGTTTGTATCGTTTTTTTTCTGAAGAAGGTTCATGATTTTAATGTCTATATTCATAGTCCCTCTCTCTTTATTTTATTTTATTTTCCTTCTGAAGCCCTATATCAGCCTAATTCCTCATTGGGTTTGACCTTGGTTGCTATTATAGGTTCTAGCTCTTTACTTGAGGTTCACACTTTTGTTTAAGTTCTCTACTTGAGGTTTTTCTTTTGTGTTGGTTCTTATTTGTGGTTCACACTTCGCTATTTCCCTGGGCAAAAGTCCACACTTGCATTTAAAAGGATAAAATTTTGTCTATATATTTTACATGAAAATAATAGAGCACTATACTGATATAATGGTTTATTAGATCTTTTATAACCTGTTGTTTGTCTTTGTGTGTTGGTTTTAGCTTTTGGTATGTTTAAATGTACATTCTTTGAATCTTTTAAGTTTATTTTGATATAAAGATTCATATAAACCAAATCGTGCTAATTTTTGATGCAGTTGAACTCTTAATATATGCACCAACTCGTCCATCGTGGATGCCTCAGTGGTATTTTTGTGGGCAATGTCTGTTGGCACTCTTATTACTGCTTCATTTTGGCAAGAGTTTGGAGCTTCAGAGCAACCTGATCAACACTGTGATGTATCATCGCTTAAGGTTTACCACAATCTAGTGCTATCATTGTATGAAGTTCATAGTTGAATTTTGTATATTTATGTGTCTTAGAGATATTTCTTGATACCCGGAATAATTGGTTATAATGTGCTTGACTAACATGTCCTATATTGGTTCTCATAATCAACTTCTGCTGTTTTGGAAGTTTAGGTGGTTATTTGTATAACCGTTTTTTATCCAAAGTATGTTCTTAGAGGTCCTCAGTTACTGTTCTCTGATTGGTTTGTGGCCTCCTAGACATCATACACTTAGGTTTTTCTTTTTCTAGATATTTTTATATTATCCAATGAGTTGGTGTTCATGATTAGCATCCTTACAGTTTCTACTTTCTCATACATCTACAATGACAATTTGATGGGTTGAATGGTGTTCGTTCTATTATTGCAATATTAAATGTTTTCTGTTCACACATGACACTGTAATGAGATCTTTTGAGTTAAGGTCCTTTGCCAGGAATTAGGAGAATCTATAATATATGCAATTAATGCTACACCATCAATGCTTATTTTATGCAAAGCTTTCTGTAGAAGTTCTGAATTTGAACAGATGAAGCACGGTTCTAAATGTAATTTATATATGAAATAATATCTAATTTTATGTTATATTATGGGTATGATAGATGGTTAGCTTGTCTCCCTGTAAGCAATTACCCCTAAAACTTTTGGACTTGGTACTCATAAATTACATCGAAAGACCTTCGATGCTTGTAGAATTTCAGTCCTCGTTCATCTAACCTCATCACTGTCAAAGGAAACTGGTTTATTGTTACTTGTATTTCTTGTGTGTGAAGAAAGCATATCCGTTTTATATTAGTTTCTCCCTTCCTTCTATTAGTATATCTGAATCTTCAGTTTCTTTCTGTTTCTAATATTTAAGCATCACATCTGATTATTGGAGGAATTTAAGTGATATCTTTTTCCTTCTGTTGCCTAGGGATCATCCAATACTGGAACAGGAAGTGGTGGTGAGAAGGAAACCCTTGATATTACTGTAAAGGGTGCAATAATTTTTGTGATATTAGCATCTGTTTTTCTGTTGCTACTCTTCTTTTTCATGTCTGCGTGGTTTATCTGGGTGCTGATTGTACTCTTCTGCATCGGTGGCGTTCAGGTACCGTAGTTTTGCTTCTAATTTTTTTGTTTCTCCTCATGCTTTTCTTTTTATCATTATATGCTTGTATGCTAGTTTGACTCTACCGATGGTCAGACATGGTATGTTAAAAGCAAACTACACATCTAAGTTATTGGTTTGTCCCTGTTTTCTTACATTTTTTTTTTACTGGCTGTTTGCAAAATGGAAATACAATGCAGAAAATATTAGCACCTCCAAATATATATCCATAGCTATTAGCTAATGAATATATACAAGTGTTTTTAAGAAATGAATGAGTAGAGGTTTAATGTTGTACTTCTGCATGCTTCTGTGGGAAAACACCATCATCCATGTTTTCTTGTTTCTGCACCATGCATATGAACAGTATTGGAATAGCTATTTTTATTTTCCTTTTGGTAAAAAAATAGCTATATATATACATTTCATACTGATATATTATCTTATTAACGCTTGTTATATTTTTTGTTTCCAGGGGATTCACACTGTCATTATGACTCCTATAAAAAGGTATGATTGTAACTTTGATTATCACAACCAAACCTGTCAAATAGTTGTTTTACAAGATCTAGCTTCTTTTTATTGTTGTTCCTAATATAAGTGTACAAGCAGTAAATGCAGAAATTGTCCACAGAAGACAGTGAGATTGCCTGTCATTGGGGAGGTTACTATTGTTTCACTTGGGGTTTTTCTACTCTGTGTGGTATTCGCTGTTCTCTGGGCTGTTTATCGACGAGCATCTTATTCATGGGTGGGCCAAAATATTCTCGTAAGTCTTCCATACCACCTTATGTACCCCTGAATGATTATGGGAATCTTTTAGGAAATGATTTTTTTGCAAATATTGTTGCACCCTATTCAATGGTAATATTTTGGCTTGTTAATGTGTTCGAGTTTATGAAAGCCAATTGTTGGCCAAGAAAGAGGTTTATATCAAATTGGCAACAGATTGATGTTATTTAGTTGATCTTTTATTTGAATTCCTGGTGATATCTGTTAGAATTCCTTCTTATTACAATTATGGTTGTTTCACCTATTTGTTTCTTTGTTATTTAAAGCAACTTGAGGTTAGTGTTAAGTTGATTTATTGTGTTTTTGCATAGAAATCGGTTCAAACTTTTGTTTAATATCTTTTGCTTTTCGTCTATTGACTACCTTTAATTTATTTTTATAAAGGGTATTTGTATGATGATAAATGTCTTACAGTTGGCTCGACTACCTAATATCAAGGTACTGTGGTTTCTTTCTTCGTGTATTCATTAATTGTGTTTCAATCCTTGCCTTGATTGCTCTTCATGGTTCAGGTTGCTACAGCGCTTCTGTGCTGTGCATTTGTTTATGACATCTTTTGGGTCTTCATATCACCACTTATATTCCACCAGAGTGTGATGATTGCAGTAAGTGCTCATCCATTTAGTCATCTTTCTATGTTGATTAATGTAAGATCATGTGCTCTTTGCCCACAATTCATTCAATGAAATCGGTCTTGGCACAGGGCAAGTTCCTAGTTCAAATGCCAAGTGCGCTGATCATTCAGCTAACCAAAATAAGGACTTGGAATATAAGTTGACTGTCCAAGGATGAGCTTTGATCTCTGACATTTTCCTCATGTTAATAGGTCGCTAAAGGAAAGAATTCTGGTGGAGAAGCAATACCCTTGCTCTTGAGAGTTCCTAGAATCGTTGATCCTTGGGGTGGCTATAATATGATTGGATTTGGGGACATTCTCTTTCCTGGTTTGCTTATTACGTTTGCTTACAGGTATTAAAAGTCCCCTTTTTCCTTTCATTTTTGATTTGCGGTATGGGTAGCATAGAAAACGAAAGAAGAAGAGAAGAAACATGTGAGACAGCAGCATTGTAGTGTATATTCCAGTTTCTTGGTTGTAGTTTGCTCTTATGTTCTTAAGACTCAGATCTAAAATGTTGTGTCCATTTGAACTTCAAAAATTTTAGATCTCTAAAACTGTGGTTTTGAAGGGTTCTTAATATCATTGTTTTATATAGATTTATGATTATTTTGTTCTCTTTGGTTATCTCAGATATGATAAAGAATACAAGAAGAGTCTAGCCAATGGGTATTTTCTGTGGCTGATGGTTGGATATGGATTTGGTGCGTGTGCACGTCTGTTAAGCTATTCTTTTTCTTTCTTTATTCTTAAGTTTGGTGTGTGTGCATATCAATTTCTGTGACATAGCTCGTCTATAGTAGTTTCATTCATAGCGCTTTAAGTTCGATCTGCAAATGCTTTTACCTAGCATTTATGTTATTGATTTCAAATCACGGTAAACTTTTATGATCCGTTGCTATTAAGGAGAAGAGTTTGATATCAACAGAATGTCAGTACTTAATGGTTTCAATTCTCAAATATTGCAGGCCTATTCTTTACATACCTAGGGTTATATCTGATGAATGGGAACGGTCAGCCTGCACTCCTCTATCTTGTTCCCTGTACGCTAGGTAACTCAACTTCACCACCTTCACTCATCACTACTACTTTTATCTTGCTTGTATTCTATCAAAGGATGCTATATCCGTTCTCGTTTTTTTCTTCTCTTTTTTCAGGAGTAATAGTTATATTAGGGTTGATAAGAGGAGAGTTGAAATCGCTTTGGAGTCATGGCTCCAGGTCACCTGACATGGCTGCAGAAGCTTGAAGCCGGTAGTTTTCTTCAAAACGGTCCGAATCTAATTGTTTGAAAAAAGACGGTTAGGGTTTTATCCATAGGAGCACAGTTGTTAATCCATATATAATTGATGTCGACTGTACAAAGTTATAATATGTTAATAATTACCCATAAAGGACCAGGATTCATGTAACCACCGGAATACGGTACCTTTCCTATTGAATTTGGTTGATTAACACTTGTCTGGAATTGAATAAATTTTGTGGCTGTTGCAACTCCTTCTTCATCAACCTGAGTAGGTGCTTCCATTTTTGCAATCTTTTCCTGCAGAACGCTGCTCTCGTGTTTAATGCTCAACCCCTGCATCTATTATTTAGTTTTGCAACCTAAGTCAGTTGCTTTCTTCTGTTTTACAAACCCACGCACTAAGGAAGAAGAACTGCAGTCCCCCAAAACGCCACAAATAAGCAACGACAAAGACAACATAATAGTAAACAAACCTTAAGAGAAAGCACAAAGCAAGGAAATGAAAAGTTGAGAGAGAAACCCAAGTAGATAAACTCAATTTGCCCAAGCAAACCCAGTTAAAAGCCTAGTATAAATATGTATATTTGTATTTTTAAACTTTATTTTGTTTTTTATTATAAAAAATATATTTTAAATTCTTGTTCAATTATAGAAATTCGTATTTTTACTTAAAATATTAAAATTATCGTTAGATTATTTAAATATTTTAATTTAAATACCTTTTAAGTTTATTTAATTTTAAATTAATATTTTTTAAAAAAATTTACATAAAAAATAAAGTTAAGCTATATTGATCGCATCTTATGTTTTCAGTCTGTTTGATTTTGATCATCGATTCAAAAAGTTTTAGTTTTATCACATTTATTTTTCGATCCAACGTAAAGGACCCTTATTTCATCATATTATTGTTAGACAAAATGGTTAATCAGAGATAAAAATAATAATAAAAAAAATATTGTTATATAATCGAACGAGGCAAAATAAATATAAAGAATTAAAATAGAAGAATGGAATTTATTACTCATGTGTAGACACGGATTAAGATGAGTAAAGTAAGATAAACTGAAGAAGGATTTTTGTTGAGGCATGTATGAATAGTTTCCTTAAGATAGATTTGTCATCTCCTCGGTGCTTTGAGTAACGTTGGATGTTGGTCCCCCATGATACAACAACAAACGATCACAACAATAAGCAAAACCGTAGTGATCAGTCGAACACAATCTTTCCTTTCTCTATCACCGAAAAGAACGAATTTGGAATGAACTTTCTAAGTGCTATTATAATTCAACTTTGTGAATTGTGTCTCAAAGTTGTCTTTGTAACTTGTGTTGTGTTATATCTTGTAACTTGTTGTGCCTAAACTAGCCTATGTATAGAGAGAGGAAATTGATTGAAAGATTAAGACATTTCGATAAAAGGACTTAACCTTTTGATCAAAAGAATTCTCCTTTTGATGAAATGACTTAACCTTTTCATAAAAGGATTCAATCTTTTCATAAAGAGAATTGTTGAATAATTATGATTGAATGAATGTAACTTTAAACCAAAAATTAAGTTAATTCACCAAGTGACATGACTTATAATTAATTAATTATAAATAACATCAATTCATTTAATTTTTCCAACAATTATATATTAGGGTAAAATATAAAAATAATCCTCGACTATAGGACACTACTTTAATAAGTCTCTCGACTATTAAAAATTATAAAATGGTCCCCTGACAATAGGATGTTACTTTATTGAGTCCATCGACTATTAAAAGTTACAAAATGATCACTCGAATATTCGTATGTTATAACTCGTCGTTCTCTATTGAAAATTTGACAATCGTTTAAGCTAGATGTTAATCTACTATGATATGATAAAATTTGATCCCAAAACTATTTTAGTTGTATAATCAATTGAAATTTTAGGATTAGATTTTTATTATATCTCAGTCAACAAGTTAACTTAGATTACTATGATTTTTTAACAAAAATGACGAGTTTGAGACATAAAATAGTTGGATGACATTTTATAACTTTTAATAATCAGATAACTTAACAAAACAACATCATATAATCAAATGAATATTTTATAACTTTTAATAATCGATAGACTCAAAAAGACAGTATATTATAATCAATGGATCATTTGTATACTAACTTTACCCTGTATAATAATACCTTGACAATGTCGTCGTAGTTTCATTGTAATGACTACATTCTTTCCTCTCTGGAAAGAGTTTTTAAGTAATAAAGAAACGAAATTAAAAGATCTTTAAAATAAATTAATAACGTCAAACATCCGCAAATGTAATTCTTTTTGTAAAAATATATATTTTAAGAACAAATGAATAGTTTAAGAGTGCATGTCTATTGAAATCTTTTATAAAATCATTTACAATTTCAAAAAAAAAATACTATTGATTCGAAATTATTATTACATCTATCTCGTTCAACAATCTAATCTCTTTTAGATGTCTAACGTTACAAATGTTATCACTTTATATGTCTTAATTCTAACAATAGTTAAAAAGCCTATAAGTGACACATGTCAACTTAAAATTTTAAAAATTTTATTTTTTTAAAAAATTAAAAATATTATTAAAAAATCCCCTTTCCCCTACTCTTCCTCCCCATGTGCGCCCCTTTTTCCTCCCCTTTTTTCCTCCTTCTATGGCCAAAGGTCAAATGATCGATTAAATGATTGATTTTCACAATCGATTATCACGATCGATCAAATAAATTTAAGGGATTGGGTATTTGAGATTTAAGGGATTTGGGAATTTTAAGTTTTGAGATAATATTAAGAATTGTAACCGGTTGGTGGGTGGTCGGCAACATATTGGTGACTCGCAACCGACGAATGGGTGGCTGGAGATGATTGGCAGTTGGAGTAAATGAGACTAGAATAAGAGACTTTAAGAGTTAGTATTTTAGAAAAAAATTGGGGATTTTTTGAAAATAAAACATTTTAATTTTTTTAAATAAAATTTTAAAATTATCATAACGTGACACGTTTCACTTAATGGACTTTTTTAACGGTCGTTAGAACCAAGAAACTTAAAGTGGTAATATTTGTAACATTAGGCACCTAAAGTGGTAACATTAATAACGTTAGGCACGTGGATGAGTCGAAAAATAGTTTTGGCACCTATTTGGTAAAAAAGGTATAGTTTGGACACTTCTTAAGGACTAAATTATAAATGTAACATTCTTGAGAGGACAAAATTACAATTTCACCATTGTGTTAATAAATTTTTTTACATAATTTAAAAGGACCAAATGATAAATTTCCCATTTTGGAAGAGGACAAGCCCCTGCTTACCTTGTATTTGTAACTTGTAACCAACTTCGCAATATTGTAAAAGCTCTTTCTATATTGCAGAGGTGCTTATACTGTTTAAAAATTCAAAATTTAATTACAATATTTGAAGATTTTAATTCATATACTATTTTTTATTTTAAAATTGATATTATATGTTGGCCTAAGTAGTTACAAGAAGACAAAATAACTTTTTAATCCCTTGCGTTTAAAGTTTTTGCCAATTTAATCTTTAATCTATAAAAAATAAATTAAAATTTAGAATATAAAATCTTTAAATTATCTATATTTATATTATTACAAGTTCAAATTGATAAAAATTGTAGACAAATAAAAAAATATTTTATTTTTTGTTATTGTTAAATCAATGATTAACTATAAAATTAAACAATAATAGAGAGATTGAGACTTCCAAATAAAAAATAATATAAAAATTCATTGTCACAAAATTAAAGTATATAGATTAAACATCTAATTGATCTAGTAGGATGAGGTACTAGATCCCTTAAGTTTTGTTAAGGGTTCGAATCCTGGTATTCATGTATAGAGCAATCTGATTTGAGAAGATCGCCTTTGTCTCTCCAGTACCTGATCTGGATTAGTCGATCAATAGATCAGATACCAATGTGATTAATTTAGAAAAAAGTACAAAGATTAAATTCTATTATAATATAAAAATTTACATATTTAAACCTTTCCCTTTATCTTTTTTATCAATGGGAAAGAAAAATTGATTCACTTTATTAATGTAAATCAATACCAGCTGCTTGTCTCTGCTGATTAGGTTTGTTAAAATTTTGGGGTTAAAAGGGACTGAGGTAAAGAGTTTGAGAAAGTTTTAAAAAATAGAAAGATCTGAAGGGAGACTTACAAGATTGTTGTGAAAACGGAAAGATTTGAAGATAGTTTTTTAATATTATTATTAAGAAAATCTAACAGGGCCTTAAGTTTAGAAGAAAAGGGGAAAAAACCTTATTCGTATTTAAGATGCTTATTCGTATTTAAGATGCAAACATGATACAAGTTGTGTTCATGGACAAAAACTCAAGTTTTAAGTTTAAAATCAAAACATGACCCTTTTTTGAGCCAGCCCTTATATTGGTTTTTTGGGTTACTAAATTCAAGTTCGCAAATATGGAACCTAAAAACAACCATGTCAAAGTATAGAATGAATGGTGATTTCAAAATCCAAACACTTCCTCTTGTTAATTTTTTTTTTTTTGATAGGAAGTGGAGGCCTCGTTAAAAACCCCCTTCATGATTAAAGGAACACCTATCGGTATTCCTTAATCAGCAGAAGAAGGAAAAGAGTGCCTCAAATTTCATTAATAACCGAAAGATTACATAATGATTAAAACATCCAATCCCCTTACAAAAACAACCCGAAACACACCAAATAACACATCTAACACTCAAGAAAAAACATCAAAACCCAACAAACAAACACTACCCAATACCAGCCTTAGCAAAGGTATCAGCTTCTATATTAGTTGTTCTGTCCACCCATCTGATAGCACCCTCGAAAGCTCTTATCATAGCAGCCCTCTTATAAAATTAAACAATAATGGGGAAAAGAGCAACCTTGTCTAAGTCCTCTTGTCATAGGAAATTCCTCTATAGGCACACCATTAACCAAAACTGACACTAAGGCTGTAGTCACACATCTTCTTATCCAAATGTTCCATTTTTCTCCAAAACCCATTTTATCCATTACTTTAAAAAGAATATCTCAATCCACTGTATCATAAGCCTTCCTAAAATCAACCTTAAACACGTAACCCTTCAAACCTTTCTTTCTCCAAAAATTTATTCCTTCATTGGCTATAAAAGAACAATCCAAGATTTGTCGACCAGGAACGAAGGCAAATTGCGAAGCACTAATAACATCATCCATGCAACTCCTCAACATTCTCGAAAGACATTTTGAAATGATCTTGTACATTCCACCTACTAAACTAATAGGTCTGAAATCATCTAAACGACCAATATTAGAACCCTTTGAGATGAGGGTTATGAAAGTGTGATTAATGTCATGCTCCCAATTTTTACCCAAATAAAAGTTGTGAAAAAATTCCAGAATATCGTCTTTCAATATGAACCAAAACCTTTTGAAAAATCCCATATTCAGCCCATCCAGCCCTGGCTCTTTATTACTATCACATGAATTCAAAGCTTCCCACACTTCTTTCGTAAACCTTTTCTCTAAACTAATGCTCTACTCTAAAGAGATTCTTGAAAAATTCAACTTGATTTCTTCCACTTCCAAAGTAGATTGGGAATTAAAAGTATCAAAAAATAATCACGGACACTCGCTTTAATGTGAACCAGATCGAAAACGATTTCATCTTTAACCTTAAGAGCATTCAATGAATTCAACCTCTTCCTAATTGTGGCACAAGTGTGAAAAAAATTTGTATTTCGATCACTATCTTTTATCCATTTCACTCGAGTTTTGTATCCAAATTTGCTCATCAATCCTATATAATCTCCACAATTCAAATCTCAAAGAACGCAATTCAACTACACTATTTGTACCCTTCACAACCTGTTGTGTCTGTAAATCCTACTCTAATTGATGAATCTTCACTTATAAAGCAGAAATGACAACACCTGGAAATTGATCTCTCATTCCAAACCATTTTTAATAGCTGATTTGGAGCTTTTAATGATGCTCAGGATACCAGCTCTTCTCTAACTTTTCTTACATTCTTTAATAGCATCTTCAACCTTCTCATCAAACCAACCTCATTCATTAAATAATTGTACAATCTGAAAGGTTTCTTACCCCAATTATCTCTCCCACTCTGAAGCAAAATTGCATTATGGTCAGAAATAGATCTCGGAAGTAAATGTTGGGTGATATCCGATAATGCAGATGAGAAATTAATATTTAGCAAAAAACGTATCTAATCTGACAACAGTAGGTTCTTCCCGATTATTACCCAAGTAAATCTTCCCCAATTAATGGAGTATCAATTAAACCCGATTGATGAACAAACTGCCTGAAAATCTCAATCGAATTTCTATTTTGAGCTCTACCATCCTTCTCCCCTTCTGTTAAATAAGCATTAAAATCCCCTCCCACACAAAAAGGAATACTAATACCATTTAAAAACAAACAAAACTCCTAAAAAACATGTTTTCTCTTCCTCCACCAAAGGACCGTATACATTAATAAACCCACACTTAAATTGATTCAATTTGAATTTCCCTAAAATAGCAATAAATATCCTATGAATCTGTTGATCTTCTACCTCAAAAACACTATCATCCCAACAACTTAATAAACCCCCTGATGAACCTTATGCTGGATATTCGACATACCCTTAAAGATTGTTTAGACCACTTCTTCTCAAAAAAGACCTTGGACATACCTCCACTTTTGTTTCTTGGAAAAAAAGGAAATATGGTTTCTTCTCAAAGACCATTTTTTGAACAGCTCGATGCTTTTCTTTTTTCCCCAAGCCCATGACATTTCAAGACAAAATTACTATCTTTGGTCTCATAATAATAAGCTAATACCAAACTCTTCCACAACTCATCAACCTACTCAACTAACCCCACTCAAACCTTTCTCTAAATTCTTGATTTTATCAAAGAAAGCTTCTTTCCCTTCTTTGAATGAAATACCCAACATCTTGCTTATTTCCCAAGTTGCAAGAGCTTCCTTTAACAGCAAAGGAAATTTTGTGGATGTAATTGTGGAAACACTCACCTGTTCCATAGCATCCATGATCAAAAGCCTTTTAAATCTCCTTTTAAAACTCTTGTTCCCCACATCTTCACAGTCCTCTACTAGATTATAATCGTCCTCTGGAATTTCAGATTGTGCATATCTTAAAATAACAGCACTATCGTTCTGCTTGATTGAAACCCCCTCTGTTTTAAAATTAATATATGCACACTTCTGAGCCAAATGTTTCTCTCCCTAGATCTTTTATAGAGTCTCTTATAACTTTTTATCATCCTTCTTCCCACAGGAGCACTCTTTATAGATAAAGTATATGCTGAACGATCTTGTAAATCACCCCCTAAGCTTAACAAATTAGTACCTTCCACATATCCCATAATGATGGTCTTCAATGTTGTATTATCTAAACCACCATCCACTATTTTTTTAGTGGAATAGATCCCTTTTTTTACTGCCTCCTTTGAACTGCTTGGAAGAAGCATACACTGATTATGGCTTGAAAACCCAAGGCCAGAAATTTGAACTGCTGGACACGCAGGGATTATCTTCTTTATTGGAGAATTGGCCTCACTAATTTCAACTGTTTGGGCCTGAGAATTACAATTTGAATTAGTCAAATTTCTGATACCCAAACCTGCAAACTCTCCCTTTTTAAGACTCCCAAAATTGTGCAAATCTGACATCTCTTCATTAATGCCTTTCTCATTCCTGCTTCTTCTAGGAGATCGATATCCACTGCCAATGTCAACAAAACCGAAATAAGCTCTTTGTTCCAACCAGCTGTCAACTTTCTTGCGTGCATCCTCAACCAATCGAACAATACATGTCTTGTTAGTTGACTCTAGGCTGTCTGCTTTCATCTACGACGACTCTGAGGCAGTTTCTCCTTCATCGGAACATTTTTCGGCGAGAAAATTGAGAAAAAACCAAAATAGATAGAAGTCGAACCCAACTTGATTTTCACTTTATTGGATCTTCCATACGAACCTAATGTAATCACTTCTGGAACATCAAAAGGACTTGCCACCCTAACTAGAATTTTCACTGTCGTGAGATCCTCCTTGTTTTTAGTTGAATCCTAAATACCTTCCACTGTCCCCCACCTTCTCGCTAGCTTTTCTAGGAAAGCTTCTTGCCAAAATAATAATGGAACACCATAGAGCTCCACCAAACAAAAAGTCATTGGCACACCTTCATTCAACAGAGGTGTCAATCTATCAAACCAGAGGCATAAACATTCACTTCTTTTCATCCAAGCCTCCTTCATCTCTTCATCTGACTTGAATATAATAACACAAGATTTCCAAATGTAACCCCAATTGGCAATCTGAACTTCGATACCTACTTTAGCCAGAGCACTATGCACCATCTCTAATTCAAACACTTGTTTTACTATGCCTGTTAATGATCTTTTCACCCAGAATGAATGATCAGAAGGAATATGCATCTCCCAAATATTCTTTTTTCCTTTCCCCATGTTTGTAGCATCATTTTTATTCTCTACCTCTATCAAAGCTCTTCTTTGCGGGATGTTCATCATCAAAGCATCCTTATATGACCTATCATCCCTTATGCTTCTCGTGAGCTGAACTCTCTCACTTGGGTTAGATTTTTCTTTTGTAATCTTCTTTGAATCACCAGTAAGTGACTTAGATAACCCTACAACCTTGATCGATCTTTCTTATATTTTGCAACTCCAACAAAAACTTTCCTCCCATCAATCCATAACCGGTTTAAATTTTCTACTGCCTTTCTTATTCCTGCTTCATTAACAAACTGAACGAAGGCAAACGTGTAGGATTTATACTTTAGTTTGTTCATCTCATTTGGAATGAAAACTCTAACCACCTGACCCTGGACTAAAAACAGATCTCTTAATTCTCTTCTAGAGACTTTCTTACTAAGATTATCAACGAACACCGTCCAACTCACGCCGGAAAAAGACTGACCTATCTCTCTATCTGTCTCTACTTTCCTGACTCTCTCACTCATGGTTTTCTTTGGTTATCAAACATAGCTTGAATACCACTTAATATCTTTATTGGTAATTTTCTTTATATTCAATAAAACAGTCATGTCTGTAACGTTTCCTCTTGTTAAATATTGATGGGCCAAACAAAAAAAAACACAAAAGATTGAAGAAAACCTAGTTGGGGCATACAAATTACAGTCCCGATAAAGATACTATTATTCAAACTCACATTTCATTACTAATAATCTCACTGCAAATTGTATTTTACCTTGTTTTTTTTACAATTAGTTAATGTACTTTTTACCTACCAATACCATGTTATACCCAAAAAAGGGATAAAGTATTTCTCAGACAAAGAATCTTACCTTCCTCTTTTATAGTGGGAGGTTCAGAAAATTTAGACATCTTCCGCATTGTTAATCCAATCCAAGAGCAAGCTTGATGAAGATAAATAATATGCAGAGCCACTTGGAACAAGAGATAATGGGGAAACAAAGGTGCAAATGGGAGAAGAGAACCAGAGGGACGGTCTTGAACTGGCATCGCAATTGTCAAATGAGTTTGAAGTTGATTTCACTGGCATTGAAACCTGGTTGAAGCAAGCAACAATCCAAAAGAGTACAATAAGAATCTCACATAAGTAAATCAGGGACTAAGCCAAAGGGCGGAAGATGGAGCACTTCGAGAATCAGATCTATACACGACGAAATATATGTTGGATATGAGTACTTCAAGAAAACTGAAAAATCGAATCAACATAGCTTTTGAATAATCAATAAAACATCTGAATAATTGATGTTTAAAGTGAATTATTCCGGAATAAAACGGTTGTAACAAGTTCACTAGCAAACCAAACCCGAATACAACAAAACATGGACAATACTCAAAGAATAGAAACACCAAGTTAAATCAATTTATATTTCAATGAGATTGAGAGAACTGGGGATTAACTGTATTACTTTAAAATTACAATTGAGAATTAAAAAAAAAGTAAATTCATTACATATCAGCCTGTATTGCTCATTAAATTTGTTTTCATGTCATGAATAATAGATGTTGTACTTGCATATGATTTAATGAAGGATTCAAATGGATTGAGTTCTTGTTTCATCAGTATAGCTGCCATGCTTTCACAAACTATTGCATAAAAATAATTGATTTTTAGTTTCCAACTTCTCACGCATACTTCTTAGTTCAAAATACAATAATCTAAAGAGAAATTTAAGTGCATAACAGATCTATGGGTTTTACCTCTCATTCTCCTGTCCATTGTATTAATTCACTCCGGTTTACTAATATCTTTGAGACTTGTTCCTCAGCTTCGGTATCATTAACAACACCCCGGCATCTTGGAAAACCACAATAGCATGCCAAACGCTCATCAATGGAAAAGAACCTACAAGACAAACAAAATGTCAGTGTCGAAGATAATTAATGAAAAAATTATGCATAGGACTAGAGGAGAACCTATAATCATATGCCAGCTCCTCCCATCGTTTAATATCTCTCTTTGCAAAAATGATAATGTGCTCATTCCCATGAACACTAATAACTCTCGAGTAGCAATTGGGCTGCAAAAAGGGAAAAAGAGAAAAATTATTAACTTCTTTTATATGCATTTTGTTCAACATAAACTGATAGAGTTACAAGGCATTTTAGTAGAAGTATTTCTGCCTGGTCAAGAAACTACAACTCCTATCATACTAGAATAACTTACGTCAAAGGAACTTTTATACTCCCCCTGTCATGCGGTCTTTCACCCTATTTCCCTTCAGATAATCTCAAATTTATTCCATGTCCAATATGCAAACAACAAGCTTCATTAACTATCTAAAGAAAACACTTTCATTCATTACCATCTTATAAATACACCATTTAATGGACTCCTAATGACCATGTGAAGGTAAAAGTGGAATGAATTTAAACATGCGTGACAAGAATAATAACTAAAAAGAACTACAGAAATAACAGATGTAGCCGGACAAATTGAGACAGAAGGGTATGAAGCAAATTAAATCACAAAAGTTATGGTTGAAACTTTTCAACTTGTACCATTTCGCAGACTCATAAAGACCCATGCAAGTGAAAAAAATGGAACGAACACAAATCTATGGCAAGATTTCTGATACAAACATCTTATGTATTAGAAACATAAGGGCACAAAGCATACTAAATTACCAAAAGCAAGGATGAAAAGCACTTACTTCACATGAGTGATTGATTAGATGTGCTATGCTCCCAGCTCGAGTAGCGTCAATCACTCTTTCATTATCAATTCGAAACAAATATGTGCCAGCACCCTAAGAGATAAAGTACTTAGCATCTTTCAAACTTTGATAATTAGCTTTCTAAGATTGCTCATAGGACAATAATCCAAACATGCAAATGTATGAAATAATGGAGAACATACCACTAATGAGTTGTAAATGAAATGTTCCCTCCTATCAGCTATAGAAGGTCTAACAAGTTCGCCAGTATATTCAATCACCTACAGATAATAAACATTACATTTCATGCACTCAAGAAAAAGTCCAGAGAATCCTACAATGTATTAAAGCACATTAATTTACCATGTCTCCTGCCCTATGTGGATGCTTTGCAAAGATTCCAAACCCGTGAATTCCTGATTTCCCTGGAGCCAAATGCAATTCCAATTTTCAAAGAAAAACTAGGACAAAAATGAATGCAAAACAACAAAAAAGGAACAAGTGACTATTTTAAACTTCCAGGTGATTCTTTAAAGGGGAAAACTACTAGCCATAGGTTTGGGATTTGAATAGTATCTACAATCCCTTATTTTACTCACAAGTTGCAGCCTTCTTTGTACCAAAAAAAGGGTTGTTATTCGATTTCAATTCAATGGGACAACCTCTATCCCCTACCAAGCCTTTTTACTTAGCAATTTGTCAGAACACATTGAATAATAACAAAGTTTGACCACACCTGCTTCTTTAATACTGAGGAAGTCTTAGACCCATCCCCCCCAGACATGCACACACAAAAATGAAAAGAAAAATAGTAGTCACTTACCAAATGCCAATCTTTTTCGAATGGTTTGCCTCATGTAATCATACTTCTCAGCCATAGAGAGGATGTTGTTAGGAGCATCAAGCTGGGGGGCTTTAAGCTTGTTAAGACTAAAAGAGAATTTGATACCATTGACTCTATTGTTAGGCACTTTGGTGCCTGACATTTCATGTTGGCAGAAGCCACCAACCAAGTAGGGTTGATTCTCTACAAACAAGCGCTTTAGGGATGCAGCAGCAAGGACTTCAGGTTCTTTTCGGCCTCTTCTTCCAAAATGGCTGTAAGGCTCTGCACCAAACAAAAATTGGCTTATAGTATCCAGGTTTGGTCTAACAGTAAAACATAACAATACACTGAAGCCAAAAATGCTTCTCTAGATAGGATGGATAGGATAAACTTTTATAGTATGCAATTTACCATTCCTTTTAGCCATTTGAGAGAAGGATAGTAACTTCATAGGAGTAAAATTCCTATATGCAAGGGATTATGCAATCAAGAGCGGGATTCAACATTGATAGGAATAGGATTATGAATAAGCTAAAAACATCTCACTCATACATGAAACAAAAGAAAGATAAAATAAAGGCAATTTACTCACGTCTATAAGCAATCTAAAAACTACTAGCTAGCTTAGCCGATAATAACACTTCCTTTTTCTGTAGATCTAAGACACAGTGCCAAGCGCCTAGAAGAAAGATAAATAGCCACCCATAGAGCTATCATATAAACAAGCCAAGAGCCAAATTTAGATGTACACGATTTGAAATAATATAACTATAAACATCAAAAGCATTACTTAAAATCAATTATTAGATTGATTGAGGTAGAAATATCCACCAAAATTTAAAAAAATAAATCCCAACAGATAGAAAGGAACAAGGTAACAAGAATACCAAATGTACAAACAATGAAAATAAAGCAACAAGCAATAGCATACCGATCCGAGCACAACCAGATGGATTAAGAGGTGGAGTGTAATCCGAGCATTGACATACTATTCTACCAACTCGTTCATCGGATGCTTCTATTGGATCATTAGATGGTTGCCTATGCTTCTTGCAAAAGGAAAGTAGACGAATACATTGATCTTCATCATCTTCATCTACTGAGAGGAGAAACAGTCTCTCCTCATCCTCAAGCTAAGGAACAATAATAGCAAGACAAATTGGAAGCATATGATTCACGTTATCCATCAGTTACAAACAGAAGAATTACAATTCTCAAAACAATGGAAAAATATAACTGCAAAGAATTCCCTATAAACTAATTTCATAATAGATTGATACTACCTCAACACAGAGACCAGCAGCACGTGCACAGAGTGGATGATATGCTACCCGGCACGTAGGGTTTGAACACTGAATAATAAGCATTGTAAGAAACAAATATAAGTACCAAAAGTGGGAGGAAAGTTATGCATAGTAAAATAACAAATTAAAAATGATTATTTTGACTTACTGTTAAGGTTAAAGCAAACATCAAGCATAACCAAAAAGTACATTGATGTGGAAATTCTACATTCTGCATTTTCTTGGACTCGACTATGGGTGTCAGGCATTGGACTCAACCATGAGTGATATCTGAGTGTCTTACCTAACCATCTTAAACTAAAAGACAAATGAACATGCTCTAAAGGATCCAAATGAAAGATGTTGTGCATGGACTTGATAGACATTCACTGAGTAGATATATTTTGGACATGCTGATCTGCTTATATAATACGACTAATACAAATTAAGCCCACTTTTTAAGTTCGGAATTTCATGGTTGTTTTCTGGGGAACAAATTGGAAAAGATAGATTCATTCAGCAGAAACATATAAATTTTACTTCTATAGTGCCCATAGCTTTAAAAGGTCTAAATTAACGAGTACTTACTATTTCCATTTTAGGCCAAAAGAATAGAAACAATGTTTACAAAATCCTTGAAGCCCAAAGCTTAATAAAGCGACTAGAGAGAATGTCCAATAAGAATAGCCTCACCCGATTTCATGTTACTTTCATAACATGGAGGGTGAAAAAGAGGGTTTTTAATGAGGCCTAATCTTCTATAAAAAAAAATAGCCTCACCCGATAAGGTTAAAGGCAAAATCTCTGTTTCTCACTACACTTTAGTGCCTTAACAACACTGTCATTATGGGTAGTTGTCTATTTTTTTAGAAGTCAAGCAACATGCCCAAACACCTAAAAGGTCATTTTCTTTTTCTATTGGGAGTTGGATTCTAGATAACCATACCACTCTTAAATTAACCACAGCAGAACTGAAACAACATATACTAAAAGTTCTCATATAAATAAGCACCCCAAATGAACATACTCCGTCAGAAATTCCATTAGACATCAATATTAAGTAGAAACTAACATAATATGGATGGATAAGTTTCAACAAGAAACTACAGCAGAGAAACATTAAACAACAATGTGTTGTAAGCATACTTGAATACACGCTCCATAAGATACACCACAGATGCTACATAGCAGCTTCCACCGGTCCTGTAATATGGAACGAAATGATCAGAAAGAAAACTTATAATGTTTTTAAGTCTGATTTGCACGGAAATCAAGGGTATGTGGAATTTCTCTTTGAACAGAGGCACGATATCCTCACCAGACAACATCAAAAAGCACTAAATAAATCCTGTGAACAAAAATATATTCAAAATTACAGTAAGAGAGGTACCTTGCAGATTCTATTTAGCCCATCAATGGGTTCCATTCTCTTGACATCAGATAGACATGTTTCTGGAACATAAATGTTTAGTCAGTGCATTATGTACAAAATGTAAAGACAAGAAGAAAATGGAAATTACAAGGTCACAGACCAGGTATCCATATGGCACAAGCCAGATGAGCCCAACGGCCATCAGTCGTAGGCTTCATTGCACCCCCTAAAAGAGATTGATTCACAGATTCAGTGATGCATAACTCTTGGCTCTGAACAAGAACTTAAGAAAGCCAAATACCTATAACAGGGCAAAGACAGCAAGATGGAGGGGACTCGGGTGCCCCAGGGCGGCATAAGTTGCACAACCATAGAATGCCATCAACAGGCTCAAGTTCACCATAGCATCTTGCATGCACCTGTACAATCATTAACTATAATGGGGCAACTAGAAATTTCAAAATACAAATGTGCACCCACATGCATAAATCATGTATGAAGAATGTTAACACAATGTTGTGAAGGCATGTGCTTCTGTCTTGCACCTCAGTAATAGACAACAAAAGCACCTCAGGTCCTTTAGAGGCGAAGCCCATTTGATCAGGACCATTTTTTGTAAGGTGATAGACATAACAAAAGCCAGCCTGATTGAAGTTATTCTTTGATCTTTCACTTTTTTCATTTGATATACCTTTTACTAGTAAGACAGGAATGGTATTAAATTATCTGCTTCTAAAAAATTGAGCATTCAACAACAGAAATGGACCATAAGGAAAGCATATATATTGACCAGTAAAAATTTTTCATATTTTGTGGATAAAGTAGACCACTCTCTAGTGTTTATTATATACCTTAAGCTATATATATATATATATATATATAGAGAGAGAGAGAGAGAGAGACAAAAACTCACATTTGTCCAAAAATATTTATCACTCAAGTTAGCCCTTTCTGTGCGCCCTTGTGCCTCAGGCAATATACAGATTCTAATGCCTAAAGTGTGCCCTTGACAACATTGGATTAATAAAGAATAAGCAATCAATTTCGACTTACAATTGATAGCATTAAATTTTACAGATGAAAACTTGATGAATATCCAGTTGTCTGATCAATGATAACATAATTAGCATGTTTTTTTTATAGGAATAGGAGGTCTCGTTAAAAACCTCCGTCATCGTTGCCTCTTAAAAAGAGGTAACAACCTGAAGGAGGAAAAGAGTACCTCAATTTTATTAATAAACCGAATTACATAAGATACACTTTACACTGACAAATCCTAACAGAAACACAACATACCAACGATGACACTCAAAACGTTCAATCTATCCCTTCCTTAGCTAGCTTGTCCGCCTCACAATTACAGCTCCTAGGGACCCATCTAACCAAAATGTCCTTAGCAGAAACTAGGGCAGCAATGTCCCCAACCAAAGTTCTGAAAAAAGAGGGGGTCAAAATAGGCCTCAAGATCCAATCCACTACCTTAGAACAATCACTCTCTATCACTAATCTACCTTTCCCCGCCCAATGAGATGAAAGAAAAACAACAATTCCCTCTTTGATTGCTTTCAACTCAGCAAACAAGGGCGGACCAGGACCCACAGCAGTAGAGAAGGAGATAAGCTTAGAGCCATTCGAGTCTCTCAGAATTCCCCCTATTCCTCCTTGTAAACCATCAGACCTTACCGCCCCATCCACATTGAACTTAAAGAAATCTGGTGGAGGGGGGTGCCAACACGTATCCTTCCTCAGCTTAGGAGGGCACACTCCAATAGTGTCAGCAAGCCTTGGATCCCCTACCAATAAGTCGACCTGGATATTTGCCTTAGGATATTTTGCTAAAAACCAGTTCGCCAGCCTGAATTTGGAGATGAAAAACAGTAAAGCCAAGTCAAGTTTACCGTTTTCGAACACCACCAAATTCCTAGCTATCCAAGTAGACCATAAAACAACACCGGGGATAAACTTCCAAATAGAAGACGAAGCCATAAGATGAGGCCAAGAGCACAGTAGAGACTTAGGGTCCTTAGGCAGAGCAGTTACTACATCCCAAAGACAAAGGAACCTGCTCCATAACTCCCCCGCAATCGGACACACAATAAAAAGATGTTGAATTGTTTCATCAGCCTTAAGACATAAAGGACATAAAACATTATCCAATGGTACCCCTCGCTTTATCATCTCTACTCTATCAGCCACTTTATAATGAGATACCTGCCACAAAAAAGTTTGAACCTTTGGAGGAGCCAAACCAGACCACACCCAACTGCTCCACTGGACATTCCCTCTAGATCTGCCCGAGATAGTCAATCTACATGATTTAGCCGAGAACTGACCGTCACCAATCCCAACCAGGCCAAAAAATCATCGACTGACTCCAACAATCCAATGTTATCCAGCAAGGACATTAGGGAAATCCACTGATCAAGTTCCCAGTCACATAAATTCCTCCTTAATTGAATATTCCAAACCCAACCATTGATTTCCTGACTACCAAAATCAGCTACTCTCCCCCCTTTATTAGTAGAAAGAGCAAAAATCCTTGGAAATTGTTCTCTAAGAGTTGAATTATTTACCCAAACATCATTCCAAAATGCAAGAGATCTACCATTCCCCACTTGCATCTTCGAGTTTGACCTCAAGCAATCACCAATTTCATCCCTCTTCTCATAGTTACTCCTAATACCTCTCCAAACCCAAGAGTCTTGAGGAGAAACTGCCGAACTTAAAGATAAGGATAAGTTGCTGCTATTGTGAATGCAGCAGAGCAAGTTCTTCCATAATGAATCCTTCTCGTTAGCAAACTTCCAAACCCACTTCCCAAGTAGCACTCGATTGATCAAACTCAGGTCCAAAACACCCAAGCCCCCCTCGTCAAACGGTTTACACACCAAATTCCAATTAACCCAATGAATCCGTTTTCTTTCTGGACCTTCCCCCCAAAGGAAACTAGCCATTATAGAATTCAGCTTACGATTAACCTTAGGGGGAATTTTAAAAATGGACATGAAGAAAATCGGCAAGGATGACAACACCTTCACTAACACCAATCTCCCCGCTAACGATAGAGTTGAAGCTTTCCAACCCGCTAACTTTGAAGAAAAATTCTGGATCACCGGTTCCCACAGCAGATCAGAGTTCTTGGACGTACCAACCGGAAGACCAAGATAAGACATAGGCAGAGTACCCACTCCACAGCCTACCACCGAAGCCCTTTCTTCTAAAAGTTCCTCTCCCAAGTTAACATCGAACAGCTTACTCTTGGATAAATTAAGATTTAACCCTGACATTAGACTAAAGATCCTCAACACTCTCCTAACATTCAGAATTTGAGCAGGAGAATCCCTGCAGAAAATAATTAGGTCGTCTGCAAATTGTAGGTGGGTCAACAAGAAAAGATTATTCTCCCTACCAATACTAAACCCTTCAAACAAACCATTATCAACAGCCTTTACCAGCATAAGGTTCAGCAGTTCACCTACTATATTAAATAGCAGAGGAGACAAGCTGCAGCCTTGTCTTAGCCCTTTGCCCATCATAAATTCCTCAATGGGAGAACCATTCACCAGAACCGAAATAGAAGCAGAGGATATGCATAGATTAATCCAAGAAATCCACTTATCTCCGAAGCCCATAACTTTCAAAAGCCTCAATAAGATCGGCCATTCTACTGAATCGTAAGCACGCCGAAAATCAGCCTTAAAAACAACTCCTTTCCTCCCCCTTTTCCTCCAAAAATCAATAGCTTCATTAGCTAAGAAAACACATTCGTGCAGCTGCCTACCCGGGATAAAGGCAAACTGAGTAGGGCTTATAATATTTGTAATGACAGACACTAGCCTTCTAGACAGAACTTTAGAAATAATTTTGTACAGACTGCCAACTAGGCTAATTGGTCTGTAGTCTTCAATGCCTTCCGGGTTACTGGTCTTTGGAATCAAAGTAATAAAAGCGTGGTTAACCCCATGCTCCCATTTCCTTCCATTGTAGAAATCTTCAACAAACTTCATAATAAAAACCTTCAGGCTGGGCCAGAATTTTTTAAAGAACCCCATCGTAAAACCATCCGGACCCGGCGCTTTGGAGTTGTCCGACTGCGAGATTGCCTCCCACACTTCTTGCTCAAAGAAATTCCTTTCGAGAACCGTCACCTGATCATGATTCAGTTTAGCAAAGTTCAGATCCATAGCATCCACCTCAAGAGTTGAATTCGAGTTATAGGCAGCCTTGAAATAGTCAGAGATAAAGCCTCTCAGCTGAACAGGGTCCGAAACAACCACCCCACCCACCTTCAATGCAGAAATGGAGTTAATTCTGCTTCTATTCGTTGCACAAAGGTGGAAAAACTTGGTGTTTTTATCCCCCTCGTTATTCCACTTCAATCTAGACCGCTGTAGCCAAATACTCTCCTCCTTCCTATGCAAATTCCACAATTCCTTCCTCGAACAGACAAGCAGCTCCCTTTCTTGAGCAGAGATCCCCCCACTCTAAAATTTCAGCTCCAATCCATTAATCCTCTCCTCCAAATCTGAGATTTCTACCGAAAACCCTCTATGATTAATCCTTGGCCAATTCTTTATAGCTAGCTTAGTCCCTTTGAGAAGGGAGAATAAGGCCCTACCCCCGAAACCATTCCTCGAAATTGCAATAGAATTTTCAACCACCCCATCAAACCCCTCCTCCTCAAGAAGATAATTAAAAAACCGAAACGGCTTAGGACCCCAATTAAAACTTTCCTCAGCTAACACGACAGGATTATGATCCGAAAGGGATTTAGGAAGCATTCTTTGAAGCACATTAGGAAGAAAATTTAAAAAAGATCCAGTAATAAGAAATCTGTCCAGCCTAACCCAAGTGGGGAACTCTCTAAAATTACACCAAGTGAACCGCCTCCCTACCAGCGGTAAGTCCATCAGATTATAAAAATTAATAAAAGATCTAAACAAATCCATAGAGTGCCAATTCTGAGTAAAACCACATTTCTCTTCCGGAACGAGATAAGCATTGAAATCCCCCCTATACAAACAGGCACATTCAAACTACCCACATAACACATGAACTCTCTAAAAAACTCTTCTTTGTCAGCCTCTACTGATGGGCCATATACATTTATTATAACACACTCAAAATTACTCACCTTAAACCTCCCTGAAAGAGCCAAAAATCTTCTGTCCTTATGCTCAGAACCGGCCTCGAAAACATCCTCATTCCACAAACACATCAAGCCCCCTGCCGAACCATCAGCAGGAGAAAAGCTACTGCCCCGCAGGAAATTAGCCCCCAACTTCCTTCTCAAGCCACTACGGCAGACTGAAAGCTTAGTTTCTTGTAATAACAGAAGGGACGGCTTTTCAATAGAGACCAACCTAGCCACTGCTCTGATTTTTCCTTCTTCCCTAGCCCCCTAACATTCCAAGTAATAAATTTAAGATTAGACATGCGAAAAAAACCTCACAACACCCCCTAACACTCCTACTCAGACGATCAGGAATCATTACATGGCCCCTTCAACTGCAACCTAACAATCTCCTCTTCTAACACCTGATTCCCCCCTTTAAACTAGATTCCCAGCATGTCACAAACCTCCCTAGTAGCAGCAGCTTCTATCCTAGCTTCCACATAATCTGTGCAGACTGCGTGGGTTCCCTGCCTTGGTCCAAGGAATCCCTGACCAAACTCCTGAACACCCTACTATAAACTCTATCACAGAAATTAATGACCACTTCACCTTCTGAGCCCACACTGCCAGAGTGAGTAGGGGCCACTCTAAACCGTCTCTGAGAACTAAGGTTGTTAGATCGTGAAAGGACCTTGACTGGACTGGTTCTATCTCGAGGAGACGAAATAGGACCTCTAACACTCGAATTAGAACAACAATCCTCATTAATGTTTAAACTGAGGCCCTCCATGACCAATTTCATGTACAAAGGACCCACTGAAATAGTACCCGGACGGAGATCCCCAAGGCTACCTCTCTTCCCATCAGACTGCTCAATAACCAGACAAGCCTCCTGGCCACATTGAGAAGACTCCCCCTCCTCCCTAGTACACATCCTCCCCACCAAATAACTGCCAACTGATCTAATGTTGGAATGAGTAAAGCATTTGTCCCCGGCCCAATTACATGCCGGCCCAGAGGGACAAACCGCCTTAGGAGAGACAATGCAGTCCTCATTACCATCCAGCTGGGCCTTAACGACTGGGAGAGAAAAATCTCCAAGTCCCAAACCCCTTTTACAACCTTCAATAAAGTCCCCCCCACCTTCCTGCTGACTTGGATTCCCACCACTTGCTGTCTCCCCATAGCAAACATTCACATCCCCCATATCCTTTAAAACAACATTCTCAAACTCATTCCCCTTGATAAGCGTATCACGCCCACGTGAATTATCCCTAACCCATGCTTCCACCCTATTCAAAGAATCTGACACAGCACGGGTCCCCAGCTGCCCATCCTGACCGTGAACATCAGCCCCTTGGCTCCCGTCGGAGGAACTACCCTCGCAAGGATGTACCGATCCGACCTCTTCAACCTCATCTTCCAATACTGGAAAAAAATCATCAGATCCTTCCACCTTAATCATGATCTTAAACGACCTACCCAATGTAGTAACAAGACATTGGGAGGAATATCAAAAGGACTTTCGATCCTCAACAGCAGCTGAGCCACTCTGCAATCCGATCTTCTAGCTGTTTGCTCCTGAATCTTCACCAACTTACCCCATCTCGAAGCCAAACTAGTGAAAAAAGGGACAGACCAACAGTTTAACGGAACTCCGATCAAAGAAACTGCACAAAACTGTAAAGGCACACACTCATCATCCATAACAGGATCCAGCCTATCAAACCAGAAAGATAAAGTCTCCCACTTGTCCTTCATCAACGCAAATTTCTCCTCCACTGAACGAAAAACAACCAAACAGGCGTTTCTTGCATATCCCCACCTAACCACCTTGACATTAAGACCCTCGTTCCTTAAAGCCCTCTGCACAAAGTCTACTTCAAACCTCTCCTTACAAATGCCCGTTAAGGACAATCTCAGCCATGTCCTATCCTCCGTTGGGATGTAAATGTCCAAAGGTTTCTTCACCGCCTTCCCCACTCCAGATGTGCGCATCTCCTGGCCCTCTACTCTCTGATTGGTACCTTTCCGAATAAACCCTGACACTTGATCTCTAATAGTTGTAGCCTCAGACTGCACTACCTCCCTATACGATCTACCATCCCTAAAGCTATCAACCAACTGACCCTTCCTCCCATTTCTTGACGGAACCTGAGGCCCCTGCTTAACCAATGACGACCTCTTCCCTCGAACAGATTCCCTCCTCTTAGCATTCTGGTACTTAGCAGCCCCTTCAAAGAGTCTTCTCCCGTCCAACCACTTCCCATCGACAAGCTGAATTGCTTTCTACCTACTTCCTTCCTCAGCAAATTGAACGAAAGCAAAAGTAGAAGACTTATAAGATGACTTTTCTAAAAACCGAGGAATAAAAATCCTCAGAATCTGACCATAAGGACTAAAAAAATCCCTTAACACACGTCTTGAGACCCTAATACTAAGATTTTTGATGAACACTGTCAACTCCTCATCGGAGGCACTGGACTTTTCCGAAAGATCTCTAATTCTCTCTCTACCAATCGCACTCATTCTCACTCTGCAATCCGATCTTTAATACTTGGGTTTTTGTCACAACATAATTAGCATGTTATTGATATGAAACATGTAAAAGAGCATTTACCATCATTCTGCATTTGTCACACTGGAGAAATAGATTGTTCTCATACTCCTAAAAGCAAAGCAACATCAGTCAGGTAACAAAGTCAAGCATCAAAACCATAAAAGGACAAAGAGATTCAACCATTAACAAGGGTAAAGGTGCAAAAACAGAAACTTAGAAGAGCATAATCAAACTAGGCTAAGCGTCTCAGAGAGAGAGAGCAAAACAAAACAAAATACTAGTAAAGGATGTTAAAAAGAGAACAGATAAATAAATAAATAAATAAGAACAAAAGAAAAATCAAAGAGTGACCAGGTAAATTGAGTCTGCAATTATGTGTTATCATGTTTTCTATAAAGAGTACTTTGATAGCAATTAGCCCGTATATATGCCAAAAAGAATTTCCAGGAATAATTTTAAAAATAAATGGTTTCTTTTTTTTTTTGATAAGAATTACAGGCCTCATTAAAAAAACCCCTCTTGATTAATGGATCTTTTAGGAAAGCTCCTTAATCAGCGGAGGGAGGAAAATGAGTGCCTTAGGATTTTATTAATCATAGACAAAGTACATAAAATACAACCAGAAGACAAACTAACCAAACCTTAAAAATTACAGAACAAATAAACAAACCCCCTATACGACCAGACCTCACTTACACAATAGCAAAACTATCACAGCCCCAACAACCTCCATAAACCAACAACCTTAATAAAAAATCTCTAAGGCTATTATAAATATTCATCCAATCCCCTGTTTAGCTAAAGTATCAGCCTCACAATTGCAGCTCCTCGGAATATGTCTAACAATGATCTCCCTCTCCAAGATTAGGGAAACAATTTTTTGAACCAACGAACTAAAAAAAAAAGGAGATGATGTCGACAGCAATATCCAATCCACCACTGATTTACAATCACTCTCTATAATTAACCTTCCTTTCATCGCCCATTCCGACGAGAGAAAAAAGTCAATGCCTTTCTCAATGGCTTTCAGCTCTGCGAGTGGAGGAAGACCTGGACCAACAGCGTGCGAGAAAGACCCAAGAATTTTACTTTCCGAGTCTCTTAAAATACCCCCAATTCCCCCCAGCAGCCCGTCCCCACTAACTGCCCCATCCACGTTAATTTTAAAAAAAATGAAGTGGAGGAGTAAGCCAGCCCTGAACCTTCTTCCTTTTAGGGACCCTAGTATAATGCTTGTCTGCAAGTGTAGGGTCCCCTACAAGAGAGTCGACCTGAATAATAACGTTCGGGTGCTTAGCTAGGAACCATTTAGCCAATCTAAATCTGCAAATGAAGAAAAGAGTAGGAGTGTCCATTTTCCTATCATCAAAAACCACCGAGTTTCTAGCCTTCCATAATGTCTATAGAACTACCCCCGGTATAAAGCTCCATATTATTAACTTTGGCCTCATGTCCGACCAAGTACAAAGCAAAGAGACTGGATCTTTAGGCAAGACTGACGAAATTCCCCATAACCTCCAGAAACTGCTCCATAGGTCCCTTGCAACAAACACGATATGAACAAATGTTGAACTGTTTCCTCCTGCTTAGCACAAAACGGACAAGAGACCTCCTCCAATATAACACCTCTTCTTATTAACTCCGTTCTAACTGCCAATCTTTGATGAGAAACCTGCCAGAGAAAAGTTTCGACTCTTGGTGGAGCCAAACCTGACCAAACGAACCTTTTCCAAATGAGGCTTCCCCTGAATTGGAAGAAAGAGTCAACCTACAAGTTTTAGCGGTGAACAGTCCATCTCCCTTCCCCGACCACGCCAGAAAATCATCCACCGAATCAGACAAACCAGCATTCTCCAATAATGACATCAATCGAATCCAATAATCCATCTCCCAATCACACAGATTCCTTCTCGTTTGAATGTTCCAAATCCATCTATTACTCAAGAGACTGCCAAACTCTGAAACTTTTCCCCATTTGTTGTTAGAAAGAGCATAAATCCTTGGAAATTGATTCTTTAAAGAATCCTCATTTAGCCACATCATGCCAGAATACAATCGACTTTCCATTGCCTACTTGAATCTTCGAGTGAGTTCTCAAACCAATTCCAATTGCGTCCTCTGTCAAGTAGTTTTTTGTAATACCCTTCCATATCCAAGAATCCGAAGGAGAGACTACCTTGTTGAGGCCTAAAGACAGCATACTCACATTATGTTTACTGCAAATCATGTTCTTCCAAAGTGTCTTTTTCATTTGCGAACTTCCATACCCATTTACCTAGCAGCACTCTGTTAGCAAAATTCAAATCCAAGATTCCCAAACCTCCCTCCTCTAGGGGTTGACAAACCCTTTTCCAATTCACCCAGTGAATTCGATTTTTTGAAGAACCTTCCCCCCACAAAAAGTTTGCCATAATAGAATTTAACTTCCTATAAACCTTACTCGGAATTCTGAAAATAGAGAAGAAAATTGGCAATGAGGATAGAACTGATTTAATCAACACCAATCTACCCGCCATAGTGTGGAAGCTTTCCATCCGGATAATTTTTTGTTAAAATTTTGCACGACTGGCTCCCACAGAGCCTCTGAATTTCTTTTTGCACCTAATGGTAAACCTAAATAAACTGTGGGAAGAACCCCAACGGCGCAACCAGTCTCCTTAGCCCATTCATTTAAAACCTCGTCATCCACATTAATTCCATACAAATTACTCTTCGACAAATTCAAATGGAGTCCAGTCATTATGCTAAAAATCCTCAAGACTCTCTTAATATTAAGAATGTAAGTAGGTGAGTCTCGACAAAACAAAATCAGATCGTCCGCAAACTGTAAATGAGTTAGACTAAGGGAATCCGATCTTCCAAAAGCAAAACCCTGAAAAGTCCCACATCCGCCGCTTTCTTTAACATACGATTCAACAGTTCCCCCACTAAATTGAACAAGAGAGGAGACAAACTACATCCTTGTCTCAACCCTTTGCCCATCGAGAACTCCTTTGTAGGAGAGCCATTCACTAACACCGATATAGACGCCGTGGAGAGGCAACATTTTATCCAGGAAACCCATCTCTCCCCAAAGCCCATGACTCTCAATAATCTAAAGATAATTGGCCATTCAACCGAGTCATACGCCCTCTGAAAATCAGCTTTGAAAACTACCCCTTTCAGCCCTTGCTTCCTCCAACAATCTATTCCTTCGTTTGCAATAAAATCACAATCTAGAAGTTGTCTCCCCGGAATAAATGCAAACTGTGAAGGGCTCACAATATCTTGAATCATTGAAACTAGTCTCCTTGCTAACACTTTGGAAATGATTTATAGAGACTGCCAACTAGACTTATAGGTCTATAATCTTCAATAAACTCCGGATTTTTTTCTTTGGGACCAGAGAAACGAACGCATGATTGACTCCATGATCCCATTTTCTCCCATAATAAAAATCCTCCATAAACTTCATAAGTTGCCCGAAGAGAAAATAGCCTCCGAAGAGAAAATAGCCTCCCTTACTTCCTCCTCTGAAAACATAACCTCCAAGCTATTCCTTTGGTCTCCACTCAATTTATCAAAATTTAAATTCAAGTTCTCCACCTCTAAAATCTTTAGAATTATAGGCTTCTTTGAAGAACTGGGAGACAAAAACTTTAATCAACTCTGGATCTGTCATCTCCTCCCCATCCACTTTCAATGCCGAAATAGTGTTGAATATGTTTCTGTTTACAGCACATAGGTGGAAGAACCTAGTGTTTCTATCACCATCTTTAATCCATTTCGCCCTCGACAATTGAAACCAAATACTTTCTTCAATCCTATGCATTTTCCAGAGCTCTTTTATGAATGACAGAGCTGATCCCAGTCCAAAGTAGAAAGCCCACTGCCTTGCGCCTTAATTTCCAAGTCATTTATTTTGCTCTCCAACCCTGAAATAGCTTCAGATATCCCCTGTTTACTTCTGATTGGCCATTCCTTGATACGTGTTTTAGTTCCCTGTAATAAACTATACATTCCACTTCCCCCTCCATCATTGACCCGATCTGACATTACATTTTGAACCATATCTACAAAACCATTATCCTCCAGCATATAGTTAAAAAACCGAAAGGGTTTAGGTCCCCAGTTTTTCCCATCTTCTACCAATAATATCGGGTTGTGATCAGAAAGAGATCTAGGGAGCAATTTCTGAATCGCCTTGGGGAAGCAACTTAAGAAGCTACTGCTCAATAAGAAACGATCAAGCCTTACCCACTTAGTGGTTTCTCTATTACTACCCCAAGTGAAATTTCCACCTACCAAAGGAAGATCTATTAAATTTGATTGTTGCAGGAAATTCCTCAACAGACCCATTGAATGCCAATTTTGTGAGGCACCAATCTTCTCCTCTTGTTCGAGATAAGCATTAAAATCTCCCCCAATGCAAACTGGCAGATTTATCGAGTGAACAACACTCAACAGCTGCCTGAAAAACTACTCCTCTTCCTCTATCGAAGGACCGTACACATTAATAACAACACACTCCACTTTAGACACCTTGAACTTCCCTGATAACACCTGAAATCTACTGTGATTAAACACCTCGTTTACCTCATAAGCATTTTCATTCCACAAACACATCAATCCACCAGCAGACCCATCCGCTGGCTGGAAACTTACTCCCTTCAGCAACTTTCCTCCTAATTTCCTACTAAGTCCCTTCTGGCTTTTACTCCGTTTTGTCTCCTGTAAAAGCAATATGACCGGTTTGATCTTATTTACAAGTCTCGACACCCCTCTAATTTTTTCCTTTCTTCCTAAGCCCCTAACATTCCACGAAATAATATTGCACTCCATCATAAACACTTCAAACCAAACCTTCGAGAAACAGAAACTGGCTCACTAACCAGCTTCATTAGTCACCCCTGCACCTTCCTCCATCTTTCTAATTTTATCCAGAAAAGCCTCCCTCTCTTCCTTGAAAGAAATGCCCAAACTCTGACAGACTTCCCAAGTATTCAATGCTTCCTCAAGAACATTAGAGAAGGCACGAGAGTAGACTGTAGATACATCTGCATTGGCCAAAGCTTCTGAGATTAAACCTCTTCTCTTCTTTCTGTATACTCTCCTATTCCTTGGAGCAATACACGAATCTGCCACCCCCCTGATAGGAGAAATGCTGCAACTAATATGACCCATAGAAGTGTTCTGAACAAGGGTAAAACCTGTGGTAACCTTGTCCTGACCCCTAACCCTTGAAGCTGAAGAAAATTGCTTAAAATTATGAAGAACCAGCCTGTTCTGAATGTGCTTATGACTATTTTCTGAACATAACCACACTCGTCTTGATTTCGACCTTCTGTACACCCTAACAAAACGTCCACAACCCCTCAAACTTTCAGAAGTCTTACTTATTGACATGCCTTTAGATACCTGATATCCCAGTCTCCATCTCCTGCAACTCTTCGCCTTTGAATTGCTGATAACCTTCTTAGACTTGCTTCCTTTGTCACCCTTATCCAAAACCTCAAATTCCTTATTGGTTTCATTCGCCTCCTCCACCATGATACTACTATTCTCCTCATAAGATTCAGAAAGCGTTAGGTCCTGAAAAGTGCTTTCATTGTCCACGGGTCGACGCTGGGCCGGGGGAACATACCCAAACTGCTCCGGCCCAACCTCCTCAGATCTACCCATTTTAGAATTAATCCCACAATCTTTGGCACCTTTATCTTGCCCGAGGTGTCACCTTCCACGCTGAAAACTTTTTCCTCTCCACAGCAGGAACTTCTGACAATTTCTGCTTACTTTTAGCCTTACCTAGTACTGTCCCCTCGACACAATGGACAGTCCCTATAATATCATTGACTTCCACGTTAAAATTCAAATTACCATCGATCAGCGTGTCATCCCCATGAGAAGCGCCTGACATCGTCTGACAATTCAACTGCCCTTGCTGATCTTCTCTCTCGATCCCTTTGTTCCCTTCCGATTGAGTCTCTCCCCCCGGGACAACTCGTCCTTCCACAGAACCGGCTTCTTCCACCCCATCGTCAAGCTCAGGAAAGAACTCATCACATCCTTCCACTTTAATCTTAATAGTAAAAGATCTACCATATGTATTAATGATTTCCTGAGGCGGAATATCAAACGGGCTTTCCACTCTTAACAGCATATGAGCCACCCTGCAGTCCACTCTTTGAGCAGTTTGATCCTGAATCTTCACTAACTTGCCCCATCTCGCTGCCAAACTAGAGAAGAATGAGACTGACCAGCAATTGAGAGGGACACCCATCAATGATACTGCACAGAAAGATAAAGGAACGCCCTTCTCCTCCATGACAGGCTCCAGCCTTTCAAACCAAAAAGACAATGCCTCCCATCTGTCCTCCACCGCTGCGTTTTTCTCTTCCACAGACTGAAAGACAATCAGCCAAGCATTTTTCGCAAAACCCCACCTTACCACCTTGACATTAAAGCCCTCAGTCCTTAAGCATCTTTGCACAAACTCAACTTCGAACATCTGCTTACATATACCAGTTAGAGATGATCTTAGCCAAGATCTTTCTTCCGTTGGAATATGCACTTCCAAAGACTTCTTAACCTCCCTCGTATCTCCACAGCTAGTCCTCTGCTGAACCTCAATATTATTCCTTCCCACTACCGAATCCTTATAAGATCTACCATCATGAAATTTACTTAGCAACTCCCTCCTCCTCGCCTCAACTTGGCCTATTGGACACTTCCCACACGGCTCAACTTCTCTGACCGCTCCAGACCCCACTCCAGTATCTCGCTCTCTGCCCCGCAGATAACTTCTTTTCTGGTATTTTGCAATCGACACCGATATTTTCCTTCCATCTACCACAACGTTATTCATCTTATCCTTTGCCTTGAACAGATCCTCCTTATTAGCAAAATGCACAAAAGCGAATGTATAGTCCTTGTACTTTGGTCTCCTATTAACGAGCGGAATGAATACTTTGATCACCTTGCGAAGTAGCTAAAACGCTCCCATAAAACACTTTTATGCACTCTCCTACTAAGATTATCAATAAAAGCTACCCATGTTGCTTCTCCTGGCAGTGCTCCGCCTCTGCCTGAAGAACCAAAACCAAGCGCCACGTTCACTCTCTCACTAGCTTTCCCACTCATGACTGAAACCTAAAACAATTCTCCTATGTCATTCTTGTTCTGATGTGGTTTGTTTAAAGACTTGTTAGATATTAGCAACCATTTTCTATATAAAACTGGAACGTATCTTCTCACTTTCAATTTCTCATCATAAGATTAGAATTTGATAACAATATGGTTTATTTCAGTGATTCACATTTACATATTTAAGAGAGAAACTATATGTGCATATATTGAAAGCCAATATCCATTTGTTTATGGTTCTGAAGGAAGACGACATGATTCACATTCACAAAATTGTCCAAGAACACTGACTCAAAGCATCCAATCTAAAACCCAACCGCTGGGGGACAAAATAAAACAATTATAGAAAGAAGATACTGCCACTGTATCAGAACATATTAAATTGCTGTTTTACCTCGTCCATGTGGCAGACACTACACTTATCTAGGTCTTTCCAGTCAACGCGAACAGGTCTATAACCAGCAGGCAGGTCTCGAAACCTTCCAGAGGCTAACTTGGATGCAGAGAACTTTGAAGAAAGTCTGGATTTTGACAACCCCTGTCAGTATGATAGGAACTCATTATAACCTACAAAAATAACAGAATCATGCAAGTACAGGTCTCAACACTTGCAGTCATATAACCAACAAAGAAAATAACAAGAAAAGAAATATCATAAAGTGTCCTATTAAAACCAAAGCCACTACAAAAGCAGTTTGAAAGTTCTTGCAGATTGGGAAGTTAAAACACAAAAATCCTGCCCTGAACAAATATAGCATATATAGACCCTGACTCAGTTATTAGTTAAACAACTGCACATCATCCCATAAAGATAATAAATTCCTGCTTGGACCACTCAGCCTGTCATTAATGCAGCAGGGCAGAATAGAAGCAATAATTATCATATGTAAGATTTCAGTGTCAATAATCTAGCAAAATGGAACTATCCAGTTTTTATTTAAAAAATATCACAGTTAAAGAATGAAAAGCATAAAATGGTGAGCATAAGTGAACAGTTAATTATAAGGACGAATTTGAGGGTAACCATTTATTGGTTAATGAATTTTTTTATTAAAACAGTGTACAAGACATTTAAGATAGATCATAATGTAGTACTGAAAAATAAGATTAAAATGTATATGCCACTAAGTGCAACCCTATGAAGCACAGATGCTTCTAGCAGGGAAGTGTCCAAGTGTCGTCCAACCCGGATATAAACACATGGTCAAAACAAGTTTAGGAGATGGCTTAACATGTCCGGACACACAATTAAGATTTATATTATTTTGTTTTTTCCTTCTAAAATAAAAAACGAACAATGAGTAATTTATCCAATGATTTTTTTAGAAGTTAATATATTTAAATTCAAAAGCTATTTGCATGTAAACGTCTAATTGATAAGTATTAGTTTTACACTTTTTATGACACCTGCTCCCTTATCCATGTCATTTTTTAAAAATTCCCGTATACAATGTCAGACCTGTATAATGTGTGTCCGTGCTTCCAAGGTGCAACTTCAAATCTAAGGAAAAATGAAGATACTACTATACCTGTATTAATTTTATAACTTCAGGATGGGAGAAGCCAAACATATCAGAGCCAGATTGAAAGAATCTTCCTTTTGAAGCATTGCAATCAGAAGAATCATTATGTATATTTCTTATCCTTCTATATATCTTATTCCAACAAGCTGATGGATCTGGTCCTTCAAACTGATACAAATACTCAATATAGATTAGGTGCTACACTCGATAATTTTGACAATAAGAACCAATTTAAACAAAAGCAGTGATGATAATATGAATTAAGGAATATATGCAAACTATGAATTTTTTTATATAAATATGCAAACTATGAATCAAATAACTGATGAAAGATATGTTGTGGATAAAGATCGAGAATCAAGAAACCAAATAAGGAATATAATCATACTTCTAAAATTTCCTAATATATGTATATTTAGATACTTCAATTACTACTTCATCCATTCTGATAACTGACACAACAAGCTCCAAGGTATTGCAATACCAGAGCAGCAGTCATATTCTCACATCATACAAAATAAAACTCCTGAAACCTTTACAGACACCAAAGATTTGGATATGCGAGTGGAATTTATTATAGGAGATACATTTTTCCAAATAGTAATAAACTTTGTTTGATGTTTGGGTTCTGGTTAAGTTAACTTTTTTTTTTTTGATAAAAGTAGGTCTCGTTAAAAATCCCCTTCATAAGGGTTAAGTTAACTTTAATGATCATTTACTTTTTTCTTCTCATCATTTATTTATTTAATTTTTTACTCATCTAAACCGCAAGTTTGCCAAAGACCTAGAACTCCCTTTTATCCCCATGTTCCCTGTAATCAGAGATAAGACCAATACCAGGAAGGAAGAACATATTTGAGCAATTAGCATCTTCAATCATGTGATATTCACCAAGATGAATACGCAATGATAAAGTAATGATGATGAAGAAATAAAAGCGGCCATGATATCACAGGATTAGCAACAAAAATTCAAATTTATATCCAAATATTCTCATCTAAGAACCTGAAGTAGTCCTTAACAAGTTTTTAATGAGTTAATGGACTTCAGATGGTTATTTGAAATCCCAACCACTCTTAAATGTAACTCCAGATTACAACACCAAACAAGAGCTAACTCCAGTATCTCCCAGGCCTCGTACATGTGATAAGTCTCAGGAAGCATGCACAGCCTAAACCAAGAACAGATGGTGTACAATGACAGCTAACTATTTTACTTGGATCTAACAGAACGTGGAAAACCATATTATTAGCATGTCCAAAAACAGCCAGGTGATGAATCATGAACAAAATCAGACTACTGGAATGAGAAACTCATATGAGAAAGTGCAAAATGTGCCAATATTAGCAAATGCACAAAAACAAGGAGGCAGCATAATATGGTAACTTTAAGATCATTTCACCATGTTAAACAACTAACCTTCTCTCCATCACATGCCACTCTAAATAGAGGATGATTCTTTGACTGAGGATCTCTCAGCACTTCCATCCTATACAAGGTACAAATACTTGGATCTAACAGACAGGAAAATCAAATGTCACAAAGTGCCAATAAAATAGGATAATCACAAGAAATTGAAAGAAAAAAAAGGTATTATGCATAAAAGACAAAATGCCTTACCTTTTACTGAAATAGATTCCCTAACAACAGTGTACCCTTCAGGCCATATTATCCCATCATCTTGGAAATATTCCGAGTCCCTGACAACTTTTCCTGTAACAGCAGTCCAACAATCCATGAGTAATAATTAAACTCCCAATCCTTTAGAAAATGGCACTTGATAATTGGAAGTAAATCAAATCTCCAGAAACTTCAACCCAGCTACATATCATTCTAACTGGATTGGCACTAACTCTAGGAAAGAGTTCGGGCATCAACAATTTACTAACTACTTCCACTAGCATAATTTCCAGCATACCTCTGATGCACACATACAACAAGCATCTATTTTAACAATACTTAACAATTTGCCAAAAAAAATCAAATTCCAAAAGGCAAAAGAGAATTGAAAGGTTGTGAATAGCCGAATATGCCTAACCATCTATGCATCAGATGCAAAATTGTATGACATCTCATCTTGTACAAATAAAGCAATTCAAGGCCACTAGAAATTACCAAGGCTAATCATTTGCATGTCTCCTATTACATAAGAAGAACCTCCAGGTCCACTAAGAGTTATCTGAATCCCCTGATTTTTTTTCCTGTGATCTTCAATGGAATCTATATTTCCTTTATCTTCACAACTTGCATCACCATCATCCTCAGTCTTTCCATTTTGTAGTTGTAACATTCTTCTTGGAAGCTTCTGTTCACACAAATAGCTGTTTGGAACAAAAGATAGAAGCACATGACTATCAACTCTTGCACACAATTGCAAGAGTGAGAAAAACGTGCTATTATACATCAATGTCATAGTAAAGGAACCGGATAACTACAAAGACATGAGTTACATCAAAGGAGAATACAAAATTGATTCGGTAGCACCAAACTTAAGGAATACCAAAAGCATAAATGCCCATAAATCATTTAAACAAGATGTAATCACCTAAAGAAAGTTGGAAAATAACGAATAGGTTAACAATCCCCACAGCTTACAAGCAAAAGCATAAAAGTCAAGAACGGGAAGCAAGGATGAGTAAGAGGCATATGCAATAACCTTTTAAAAACATCATTTTCAATTCATTCACAATGTTAGTCCAGACTATGCTTTACAACGAAACAACTGATAGACATGTATATTCCATTGGAATTAGAACAACGGATATATGCGAAGAGAGAAAACTTTCTTTATCACATTCTTTTTCATAACTTGAACTAAATGAACCTTAGCAACTAAAATAACTTACAATTTTGCTTCCTCCAAGCCTATAGTGAAATGAGGTTTCTTGCACTTCCGGTGAAATGATGAGAGAAGTCCTTTGAGAAAAGAGACCGCCTGTTTCAATTTTATTCTGACAATTACAAAAGAACTGATGAAATCAGCTCTCAAGATATAGAAGTCTAGCATCCATGTAAAACAAAAACCTTATCTCTCACAAAATTAAAATACACACCTTGCAAAATCATGGGTGCCAAAAAATTGAACCGGAACTGATCTTCCACCGGAAATCTTACTCAAACCTTTACGATCACTGATAAGTGATTCATCTACCACAATTGCTGGCCACATTGCATGACCTGCAGTAATAACTCAAAAGATAATCTCATTGAAATATGCATTAATAATGATAATTTGCTCGAAAGAAAATTCATTCATCATTAAATGCATGAAGAATATTTATAGAGCTAGAACCAGGAGACATATAAAGAGCTCCTATCAAATTTTGATGAACCTTGCAAAACCATTGCAGAAAAATTGAAGTATGATTCTTCACCGAATGCAAAAGCTTCAACAAAAAATGATAAAATTCATAGGTACACAAAATCAACTTCTAAGAAGAACTATGTGATCATCAGAGATTAAGAACGAAGGAGTCCTCAAAAATATTTCCCAACTACCACGTTCATCTCAAACAAATTACTCCAAAGTGTATCATAGCCAATAATCAATGACAGATTGACAACCCTTGAGGCCTTGACATCTCATGTCATGACAGAAACACTTTCTATAGTAAGTTGTAACTGTCTCCGAAACATAATATGAATCAGATGGATTTAGCACAAACCAGTAAGTTTTGCCCATATAACATCCCCAGGTTCAAGTTCTTGACAATCATCTTGACTGGAAGCCAACGCAACCATCTCATCGTAGTCATAGCAACCATTATTTGTACTATTAACACTGAAAGTCAGTTTCAGGCGCTCCATCTCTTCATGAGAAACATTAAACTTCAGTTTCTCATTAGAAAGCATCAAATCCTCCTTATCTCCATCTTTATATTCAACCTGCATTTGAACTTGTCAAATAATGAACAAACCAGTCCGTGAAATAAAGTATATTTCTACACCATTATATGCAAAAAAAATTCAATAATCATAGAGTAAAAAACTAATATATATATATATATATATATATACAATGGACATACATGATGTCTGTTAGACTCCGAATTGTACCCAACAACTCGACCTGAATACCAATCAGCATCCAATGGCCAAAAAACCTGTAATTGACAAAGATTTATGTCAAAATGTATGTAAGTTCAATGTTAAAAGTAGCAACTTCAAAGAGCCATCAAAATGCTTGCCTTGCATTGCAATCCAACGAATGCTTTTGGGTCAACACCATCAAAACTCAACCTATTCAAGTTACAATTTTTCCCAGTTAATATAACCAAAATATATATAAATAATCTGTATTTAAAAATGAGAAACGAGGAAAATTCAAACAAACTCCTGCATCAATATTGCAGCCATTTAAACCCAATTCACCATGACTTCTTTTAGCTATTTACTTTTACTTCAAATCCAGAAACAAAATTCATAAAGCAAAATCATTATTGATTATAGATAAACCCCACACACATAGAAGCCAGGCCAATTCCAAACAAATTTCATACATATGTTTGCATTGCACCCAAATGCATTTTTTATATCTCCGATAGAAACAAGATTCAGTAGCAAATTTAATCTAGATCAGCAATGCAATTAAATTAAGTCATATTCAATATTTACTAAAAAAAACCATATATAAAACGAAATAAATTTTAAAAAGAAAAACTGACCTGACCCATCTCTTAGCAGTAGAGGAAACAATGAAACCCCGCAGAGAATTCAGAGTAGAAATATGATTCCTTTTCTTAACAGAATTATTAACACTGCCATTATTTCTACAACCCCTCAAACGAGGGCGATCTGGCTGGCACGAAACACTCGAGTCAATCCCCAAATTGGCCAACTCATTGCTCCTAATCCTCCTCTTTTTCCTCAAAGGCTCATCAATTTCACCTTTGACCACTTTTTTTTCTCCCTCTTCTTGGAGCAAAGAATCGTTGGAGTCGCATTGGCGAGGGCGTTTATGGCGGCGAGAGTAGACATGGAGGACGGAGGGGTTGCGGGGTTTGAAGAGGTGATCGTTGTGTACAATGAGTTTACGAGCTTTGACCTTCTTGGACATTACGTTGGATGAGTTAGTGGTGCTGACGCATAAAGAAGCGGCGGAGTAGACGCGTTCCAATGAAACGTAGCGAATCGGAGTGTCGGCGTCTTCCTCGTCACCTTTCTTGGGAAATGCCATGGACGGAAGGATCTGTTGGGGGTTGGAAATGAGGGGTTTGGTGATCATAGGAAGAAGAAACAGAGCTTTTAGGGTTTTAATTGGGATTTGGGGGAATTTGGAGGGAGAGAAAGCACTGCCTTCCTTTTTTCCTATATTTGTTTGGCCCCAAATTTATCGCTTTCCCGCCGAGCAAGTACAATTGATGTTGGGAGAAATAAATATGCAGAGTAAAAATGTTTACCAACTATATAAAACTTGTTTCACATCCTCTCTAACTCTTAAAAAATTACAAAATAGTCACCCAAGTTAACCAAAGTTACAATGTAATGTGGCAGCTAATAAAACTGAATAATAGCAACCGCAACCTCTAAATTTTACACTTCATTTTAATTTAATCCACAAAATTCAAACCTCTTAAAATTGAGTATCAAGTAGTTTGCTTCGATTCATTAAGAACTCGAGTCTATTCAATTCAAGTGTTGATGGAGCTTTAACAGAGTCAAACTTGAATAACTCACGATCTATCTCATCATATTTACAACCCTAATCTTAGGGATTTAAAAACCATTTTGAAATTTAAACTTTTAAGCGTATTTAAACGGTCATATTCTCATACTCTACAATATCAATTGCACATAGATGTATTAATACAAATGGTCTAACAGCACTTCACAGCTACTATTACAAATGCCCCATAACATATGTGCAAAGGCAGCAATGTTTAGTACACTCCCAAAACAGGCCCAAAAATTGAGTGATGCAACTATACCATATTGTTCATTTCTCAATCTCTAACTATTCTTTATATGGCATTCTGATCGTCCGAGGGCCGGTCAAACTCGGTTTCTGTTATCTAGGCAATACTATCCTCCTACTTTAAGAGTTAAATTATTACCGATTCCCTAAAGCATCTGTATGTGAATTTCTAGACAGTGAAATAGTATCATTCCCCCTATCCCTATATATATTAGCATCAGAAAGTAGGCTTTTGCCTCATCCATTTGGTTGCAGACCATTTCTCTCCTGATAAAACTTCACATCCGCCATGTATGCTATTTGGATCCGACTGTCCGTCTAGCCCCTAAAAGAAGCAAGCAATACAAACAACAACGATAACAAAATCAGATAAATCCTTCTAAATCTGAAACCAAAAATATTTGTTAACCCACTAAGTTTATAACCCTCGTGAAAACATTTTGAAACAAGATAGTGTCAAGTGTCAAGAAGAAGTTAAACTGAAAAACATGAAACCTTGAGAGATATACTGTAAATTATTGATAGATGAGCAGAGAAAAGTTCAAGCACCACAGGTTTTATAATTAGCCAAATAGTAGATGAGCAAAGAAAAGTTTAATGCATACAAATAGGGCTGTAAATGAACCGTGTCAAACCCGAGTATTGTTGAGCTCGTCTCGATTCGAAAGCTTGTGAGCTTAAATTGTAAAACTCGAACTTGAAATAAAAAAATTGAAACTCAACTCGAGCTCAAAAAAAATTTAACTCGATACATTATTAGATTTAGCTTAATTGAAGCTTGAGTTCTGTTCAAGCTTGAACTCAAACTTAAATATGAACCTTAAGTACATGAAAATTTTATATTGCATTTTAAAACAACGTATAAATGTTAATATTATTAATAATTTAATTTTAAAAAATTAAAAATTAAAATAAATTTTTTAGTTGCTCTCGAGCTTTTTGAGGTATCAAGTAGCTTGTTTCGGGCTTTTGGCTCGTTAAGAACATAAGTCGAGTTTGAGCTAGAGTCAAGTCCATTTGGTTTGAGTGTTGACCAAGTTGAACTCGAGTAGCTCGCAATTTGTCTCGTCTCATTTCCAGCCCTACATGCAAAGGCGGGCAAAACGGCATTTTGAATTTATGAATAAGGGCAGGAAAACGAACCATGCTCCAGAAAAGCACTGCATCTCCTTTGATTGGTTTTACAGACATCCCCTTCACAATCTTCCCACCACAGTTACAATCACCCGTACCAGCCTGAGATTTTAAATAACATGTTTGACAAACCAATGCAATGAAATGTACAAAATCAAAGGTATTTCCAAAGAGAACTTGACAAAGAAAAACAATCTACAAAATTTTAACAAGACTGAATTCAAGATCATACTAAACATTGAGTACCAAAAATTATAGACAATGAGAAACCATATGCAAGGCAAAGTATAAGGTTTCCGATTTATAAAGGGGCAACCATCTTGAAGAAAATTCAAATAGACTTGAAGAAGCTAGAGAGAAAAAACACATGAAAGACTAAATGATACAACTCTCTGATAGGATTAATATCTAAATATTACAAGTTGAGAGAATAAATATGAGCTGCCACTACAGAATCACCAGAGATGTCAGCCAAATTTAATACACCATAGACAGATTTCAGAAAACTTCTGTGCTTACTCTTTCTAGAACAAATGCTATGCAAGTCAAGAGAAGTACCAAAAGCATTCTGACACTTAAGTCTCAAGAAAACTATAAAAGAAAAATGAGTTGAATGTTACATCTACTTAATATGATTAATCAAGCATCAAATTTCAAGCCACTTTTTTTCTTCTTTTTCTAAATGAAAAATTAATTACCATAGGGAAATATGTTTCTCCCCCTTCAACACCATCACTTAGATACATCAGCATAGTTGATATTCTTTGACCACCGCGCTTCAAGTTAAACTGCAATAAATAATGATTGCAAAGAAATAGATCAGGATTTCTCCATATCATAAGAACGGACATATCTGGCAACCGATAAATTTCACCATGTCAACTTTGGGAAAGGCGATAACTTACAGTATCGGAAAAGTAATCATGGTGGGGCTTGTAAAACTGATCCTTTTCATACCTGTACTGCACTAAATGTTAGCCTTGATAAAGAACATATTAGGTATTTTTCCTTTTGATAAATATTATACAGATATTAAGGTCAGACACCCACCTTAAAACTTGGATAAGCTCCCCATTTTCAGCTGGTATTTGAGAAAAGACAGAAATCCGCTTTTCAATTGCCTTGAGTTCAAAGGAAAAAAAATGGAGGGAAGAAGCACTCAGTTACACACTATTACAGAATTGGAGAATATAGATGTAAACAATTGCAATTCTAGAACGGAAGCATAATGCAGAAGGAAATTCATCCCAACTTCCCAAGCTGCTTTAAACAGAAGAAAGATAGGTACATCTTATACCCACAGAAACAAGAGCATGGTTCCTTTGGGTAAATGAGAACAAGGTTACAAGGGTGCAAACTTTTCTGAAGAGCGTTAGCAAGCAGTTCTAGAAATTATCCCTTAGCCCATCCAAAGGATTTGCAGAGCTTTGTAACAAGGAAATCATATAACCTGGGGATGCTCTCTCTACTTATTACCAGTCTGGTGAGCGGAGGATTTTAGACTTTAGATTATTGTGATCAGTTCGTGGCGTGTATCAGAAGTTAGTTTCTCCGCTATGGTCTCTCCCACAGGTGAGATTAGTCATGATGCCATTTTCATTAAATAAGCCAACATTCTCATCAAACCAGCTATAATATGTTTATGTATTTGTTGTGTCATTCATATGTCAATTTGGACCAAAGCTTGTGATCTTTTTCCCCTTAGCTATTAATAGATGCATTGTGCATCAGCAAAATCTAAAAGATCAAAATCATTTATGTTAGAGAGAAGTAGCCAGAAAGCTAACCTGTATCATTGGATACTTTCTCTCTGTTGGACTAAGGAACATGCCAGAGCTTGTCCTGACATTACGCTTAATTCCCTGAAAAACAGAAGCTGCAGTAAGATCGATTCTTGCTAAGAAAAATAAGGTCCTAAAAAGTAAAAGTTCTAAAGCCAGATAAAGGAAATATATATATTGTGATAAAACTTATGACCATAACTGACTTCATTCAGTATCATTATTCAGAGCATTAAAAACTTAAAAAACAGCAACATAGGAAGTGGAAGAGTATTTTTTAAAATTTGGGTAATGTACACTTAAATGCATGATGCAGCTAAAGAAGGTAAACCAAGTCACCTAATTGCAACACTCTAAAACTTAAAATAGTTAATGCTTAATCTTCCTTTATGATGAAGTAATAAGAAAGAGGGCCCTTCGTCTTTATGCACCCTGGAGTTAACCTTCAAGGGAGGAAAAGATGCAGTCATTAAGAAGGTCCGGGCCCTTGAAGAGGAATTAAGGCAGGTGGTTTGAGAGGTTGTGATTAAGTCAACCTAGTGATTGGGGAGTTTTTAATTTTTAATGAATCTGTCAATGATTACGTGGAATATTAGGGGCTTTGGGAGGTCAAAAAAAGTTAGTGCCACAAAGAGACTAATCAGAATTTCGAAGGCCATTGGAAGAGGTGAACAAGTCAATATGCAGGAAAATTTGGGGAAAAGGGGAGATGGAATGGGCTTTCAGTCTCGCAGCAGGTTCGGCGGGGGGATTCTGACTATGTGGGATTCCTTTCTCCTTCCAAGAGTCAGACAGGATCATCAATCATAGGTTTATCGTTGTGTTAGGGACGATTCCAAGCATAAATCGAAGATGTGGTTTCATTAACGTTTAAGGTTCATCCATAGATGCTGATAAAGAAAGTTTTTTTCCGAGAGTTAGTCGAGTTCATGGAAAGTTTCTCAATTACTTGGTACTTGGGAGGGGACTTCAACGCATTCCTCTCCTCTGAGGAAAAGATCGGGGCTTCAATTAATTTCAGAACTGTTGGGTGGTTTAGAGAGTTTATTCAAAGAGCCACGTTGATTGATTTACCGGTGGCAGAGGAAACCTTCACTTGGTCTAATAATCGCGAAAAGGCAACCTTCGTAAGATTGGATAGATTTTCCTCTATTATAAGTCTCATTAAGAAGAATATTTTCAATTAGCAAGAAATTAACATGCCAAAACATTTTTACACCATTAGCAAGCAATTCAAGGAAAACAGAAAGTTTTCAAATATACCTTCCGTAGCAGATTCTGTTTCATCCACTAGAAATGAAAAACCTATTCCTGCGTGTTGCCATCCTCCTCCTGAGGGTTTCTTCAAGTTAAACATTGACGGAGCAGTGAACAGGGATTGAAAGGCAGGGGGCATTAGGGGCTTACTTAGGGACTCTTCCAGAAATATTTTGGATTCGTTTTCAGAACCTACTGGACCGGGTCCTTCGACTTTAGCAGAATTGAAGGCAATCAAAGCTGGGTTATTGGCTTTTTTATCGTCAGAATGGGGGCCAAAGGGTCGTTTAATCCCAGAAAGTGACTGCAAAAACGCTTTAGAATGGTTAAAAAATCCTGCTTCATGTCCCTCTTGTTACAAGTCCATTGTTAGGGAGATCAGGTCTTATGTAATGTCAAAAAAGGTGTTATTTTGCCTTATACAGAGAAGCACCAATTGGGAGGCGAATGAGTTAGCAAAAAGAGGAATTGGCTGAAGTTAGGAATTCCTAGGTCTAGTTTAAGTGGTTTGCTCATTGTAATGGGGTGTCTATTTTGATCAGGTTGTACTGTTGTGGGTTCTTTTAAACCCTTTTCTTAATAATACTTGAGGTACTTTTTTCCTCATTCCGCTGTTTGTCGGTCCACCCTCATGGTAGATTGACAATTAAGAAGAGAGTTTTTAATGAGACCTCCAATTCTTATAAAAAAAATACCTTCCCAGTTGTTGCATCTACCACGGTGGAAACTTGAAGTCGAGGGCGGGCAATGGCTCTAAGGTAGTCACATTCCTGCAGAGTACAAAACAGTAGAATATAAAGCTCTTCTGTGTCGAATTACACATGAATATAGCATTTCCAAACGGCTAAAGCTAGGTCAACGTGGTTATTTTAGAATATTATCAGTATCATTAAGCCGCCGATGGATGAAGGTTGGGAGAGCACAGATATTCAAAAGGAGCTATTCAGTCTTCTACCCTCCCGCTTTCGTGAACAGACAAAGTTTTACTAGGAAAATCTCTTTTACGGCCTCAAAATATATTTTCACCTAGCACTCAATCATTATGAGTTTATTCTTTTCTTTTTCTTGGTACATAACTAAATATATCTAAGTGTCAAAACATCATCTTTCACTTCTACCATATTTTAGAGAGAACTTTTATTAGAGAATTTTCAGCTGAATTGCTATTACCGTTGTGTGATACAATCCACCATCTCCTAAGGAATCCTAGATTTACAGCTTTTATGAATATTTTTTCTTCAATTTTATTCAATTTTCCATGATTTCTTACAAATTTAGATCTTAAAGCTGCCAAAATGCCCTAATCACATATATGTCTTTCTAATTTTCTATATCAGCTAGTCATTAAATAAATCAGATCCACAGTGATAATTTCTAGTATTACAATAAGCTCTCAATCATTGATGGCATAAATACCTCGTTGCTCAGGAAACTATGAAGTACAATAATTCGAGGTGCCCAGCTAATTATTTCAGGTTTGACCTGCATCATCAGAAACAATATTGAGTCAAAAATTTTGTTTGCCTTATGAAATCTCTGGACCAATTTCACACAAGTAGAAAACCATATACCAAATTCAAATAAAGAGTAAATAATTCATCTCCAATTATGATTAAGTCCATACTTTGCTTGCCTCTAATGTGCATAAAGGCTCTCCTTTTTCTCTCCTTTATATCACAGTTTGCTCAATATACTCCATATTCAATCATGAAAGAGCCACTAGACAAGCGATTATATAAACAGTGAGACTTCCCCATCTCCTTTCCTCCATCAATCCCCTCCAAATTCTGGTATATTAATTTATCCAATATAATTTTGCAGCAAATATAACTCCAGTTATAAGATAGGCAACTAGAATGTGTGAATTGTCTACGATAAAGCCGTGCAAGTCTTAAGTATGATTTATATTCTGCAAATGGCTTAGAGTTGCAGAGCATAAAAGTTTAGGTGAGATTGAGCTTAGTCTGGAACACCAAGTCCATGGGGCTTGTATGAGAGGGCTTATTCAGATTAAAACATATTCCTTTCCTAAAATTGGGGAAAGGAACTTAACAAAAACATTAATCTTGATTTTTTTTAATAACATTAATGAATATAGAACATAAGCTTATGTTAAATTAAGAAAAATGAAGAAAATAAAACAAATACTAGTACATGCAAACTTAGAATATTTTAAAACAGGACAACGCAAAGTCCAATGCACTAGTCGTTAAGGGAAATATTTCATTATAAGCTTTCTATATTCCTTTTCCCCAAGCAAATTTTAAAAGATTCTTTTATCTTAAAATTTAGGCTCGTAGCTCTCCCTGAACTTCAAAAATGACAGGAAAAAGGTGAAGGCAAAAAAGTAAAAGAAACATACAAATCCAAGACGCAAAATTTCTGCTTCTTTGTTGCCGTGCCAATGACTCATACCTGAAATTTTAAAAAATGCGAAGAGACAAAATACAACAATGATCTTGCAGTAAAAAATACATCTTGGCTAAAATCAAAGATTCATTCCTTAACCAAAGTTCAATTATGTTAAACAAATTTCAATTACTTTATTGTTCGAGAACAAATCAGAACCATACCGACCTCTTGGCAACTTAAGATATCCATCACTCCGACTTCTATGCAATTTTGTAGATGGAAACTCATCACCTATTAAACATGTGAGATAAATTTTCAAAAGAAATTATCATTGAAAATTTTCCAGTGGTTATTGTAAGTAGAAAATACTTCAATAATGCAGTAAAACAACTATTTAAATAAAATCAAAGCTTCATAATTTGCAAGGATAAGCTCTCCGAATTCCAGAAGATATCTTTTAAAGGTTTCATTTTGCGAGGATGAGTTCTCCAAGTTCCTGAAGAAGTCATATCTTTTAAATACCTAGCAAAAGCAAATCTTGGAATTTCTTAAGTTAAGCGTACAAAGAAGAAAATCCGATTTTGGATGACATCAGGCATTTTAGGTGGTAAAGGAAAGTTAAACAACTTAAATCTCAAACTAAGATTGTTGAAGAGGTTTGCTCTACTCACTAAACCTATAAGGAAAAATATGAAATCTAAAAATATTTATGTTGAAGATTTCATAGATACAAAAAAAAAATACATTTACACTTCATTTTCCTAAAATCCAGATTCTTGCATAATAACAAAGAGGAGAATCAAGTAATAGAGAAACCAACATACAGAAGATGAATAATGCTAAAAGATAAATGATGAGAAGTATACCGTAAGAATCTTCTAATCCGCGAATGAATGCTAGCTGAAACAAAGCCCCTGCATTTCCCAATATCATCAACACTTGAAATAAAAATGAATCTATGCATCCAAACAATTGAAATATTCAATCCGTGCTCCAATTCTACTTTAGATTTCAATATCTGTAATGAAATCTCACTCCTCAACCATGAACTACACACCATAATCATAATAAAATTATGAAAACCAGCCAAGAAAAACAAAACCCATTTCTAATCTCAACCAAATACATCTACCGAATCAGCTAAATCTCCCTTGCGGAATGCATATTTCGAGGAAGAAAAGAAAACCCGTTATTTTAAAACCATATAAAGTGGGAAAGCAGCCAACATTAAAGAAGCATAAAAGAACAAGAAATACCCGCCAAGGTGTTGGAACTCGAAAGATTGAGTTAAAATAAAATTTCAAAAAGATAGTTGGAAAAAGATGATTTTTTTTTATCAAATCGAATGGAAAGACATACCGATTATCATTCCAACAGTGACAAATGTTAACAATCCGAAAACAATCTTCATCGCAGGGGCCATGGCCTGGGGGAGTTGGCGTCCCAAAAACTATGTTAGTTTAACTTCGATTTGAGTAAAAAGCAAATTAAGAACAATCCGCTTTCACGCCCCTTGTATTTTTCTTCCTCCCTGTTGTCTGAGTGATCTTCAATTTTGAAAATTACTTGGTTTTTGCATGGATCTAAGTTCCTCCACATTCATATAGCTTGTTTATACGTTGGCGTAATGTCTAATTTCGCCATCACTGTTCTTTTTCTGATATAATACTATAATATTTAAAATAAAGGGTAAAGTATAGAAATGGTCACTAAACTTTTCGAAAGCTTTCATTTAGGTCTCCCAACTTTAAAAACTTGCAATACAATCCTCCAATATTTAGTCCGTTTGCAATATGGTCCCCCGTCGTTATATTGTCGTTAGTACATTTGCAATATGGTCATTAAACTTTTCAAGCACTTGCATTTAGGTCTCCCAACTTGTAAAACTTGTAAAATAGTCCTCAATTTCATTTTAAACCCTAAATTCCTTTTCAATCTCGAATTTCCTTTTCGATCTCGAATTTCCTTTTTCGCTTCTCTCTTCTCATTTCCAACGTAACTTTTCATTCAGGGATGCATTGGAAATTCTAATCTAACTTTGAATTATGTGGAGGTGTTGACTTGAATAAGGAGTACTGAATATCTTTCATAAGGAGTACTGAATATATTTTATAAGGAGTACTAAAAGTTTTGATTAAGAAGAAATAAAGAAAATTAGATGGTTTTGGTTCAAAACTAACACTGAATATCCAGATCATTGACATGCAGTTCCAAAAACATAAAAATTTCAATAAAAAAACACACAAAGCGAGCTGAAATGGGAAAGTGTGAAAGAGGAAAAAGCTTACTTTCAGATAGCCCAAAAGAGATAATAAATATCTTCTCACAAGTGAGGGGATAGGCTAATAAATAAACGCAATCGGTGTTGCGTTCCAGCAATTCTTCCTCCATTTTTTCTTTGTAAATAAAAAGCTGAAAGACAAAGCACTGCTTGGGTTTACAATTTTACATGGCGGAAAATTGAAGAACAAAAACCAAACGAGAGTGCTTGTGAGCGAAAAATACTAAGAGGTGAATGTGTTGTTTGGGATTTCATTATATTTGATCATCTGTTGGAAAATTTTTAACCACAATGATCAAACAAAGAAATTATTATATGTCATTTATACAAAACAATTCAAGCTTTGTTGGTGACTTTCAACAATGATACTTAGTTTATCTTAGTAGTATTTGTCAACTCTGCATTTCTAACCCCATTTTTTCTCACAAACATTTCATTAAACATCTATGCTTCACCTGAGATGACATGTATCTAACATTACACCTTGAATCGTTTATGGTCTCGATAGTCCATTGGTTGGGTCTTATCTCAATGGACCCTTATTCAAGTCAACCCCTCCACATAATTCAAAGTTAGATTAGAATTTCCCATTCATCCCTTACTGAAAAGTTACGCTGGAAATGAGAAGAGAGGAGCGATCGAAAAAGGAAATTCGAGATTGAAAAGGAGTTTGGGGTTTAGAATAAAATTAAGGTCTGTTTTAAAAGTTTTAAAAGTTGAGGGACCTAAATTATAACATCCCAAACAACGAGTTAGTGACTAAATTGTAAAAATTTAGAATTTGGTGATTAAGGTAGAATAATTGAATAGTTCAAAAATGATTGTTAGTAAATATGAAATGAATTAAAGGATAAAATGGTCATTTGCAAGGTAAAATAATTAAAATTTTGGATGGGTTTATATTAACCCACGTGGAAGAGAAAGGAAGGCAAAAAATTGGTTCCAAGTTCTATTTTTCTTCTTCACGGTGGCTTTGGGCTACAAGGTAAGTTGAATTTTTATGGTTAATTTCTGGAATTTTAAAGAGGGTTTTGATTGTTTAGATACTATATAAGCTAAATGAAAGCTTATATGACATTAAAACAACAAGATAAATGTTTTAGAGATAGATTTGAAAAATGGGTTTTTAGATGAAATTTTGATATGGATGAGTTTATGAAGTTTGAATAAGATTTTTGACTCGTCAAAAGGTTAATTAAGGAATATGGAGTGTTAGAATTGATTAATAACATGTTTGAAATTTGGGTATGATTCTTAGTTTTAAGAATTTGAATGAAGTATTGGAAATAATGAAGTGTTGAAATGATAAAAGTTAGTTAATATGGTTGTAGTTAAGTTTGGTGGTATGAAAGGAACTTTGTATGAGAAAATTTAGTGAAGAGTTGATGAATTTCGGGTTTGAACAGTAAAATTTACAGATTATGCAGAGGGAATCGATTTCCCCTAAAGGAAAAGGTTGAAGTTTGGTTTATTAATTAATCTAAGTTGTTAGTATCAAATTACAAGGGTTAGGCTTCTAATAACCATCTTGAAAATTATGTTTATGTAGATATAAAACGTAATCCTATTCTAGAACAATCGAAGAGTTAGGATTGAATCAACGAAAGCGAGGCCAAGGTGAGTGCATATTATAATTATAGTACAATGGAATAAGACTTGTGATAAGTCTAAATCCTATGTTGATTTTTATAGTACAATAGTTATGAACATTCATACATGATAATTATTATGATACATGCATAAGGTATATATGTTCATATGATTCGATAGATTATATATGTGAATAGATTCAAATGCACATGTGATATTATAAGTGATATGAATTATATGATTTCAAGATAAATGACATGAGCACATGAACATATGAAACATAAGAATAATGCCCATAGTATACGATATGAGAGCTATAGGTATAGTTGGCATGCCAAGAGTCGAGGGTTTCATAGGTCCTTCGGGACAACTTATAGGTCCTTCGGGACATATTCACATGTCCTTCGGGACAAACTTCATATGCCACTCAGTGGGACTTATACGAGCTGTGGTGACAGTAATAGTGCACAACCTCAATGTACTCGAATACCTTGAGTTCTCAGTAATGTACATGGGCTTATAAAATGTTATTAAAGGTAATTGCATTATTATTGTTGTATGTTACCATATTGAATTACATGTTATATGATTGAATGGATAGATTGTGTGTCCATATTCATAAGGAATGTATCATTATTATATTTATATGCCTCACTAAGTGTCTATGACTTAGCGTGTAAGTGATTTACACGTAGGTACCAAGAATCAAGAATAGCGGAAATAGAAGTGGCAAGAATAACAACACTGCTAGAAGATCAGATCAGAAGTAAATAATAAAGTATGTATTTTGATTGTATATAGTATGTTGGCATATAAGAAATGTTTTAATAAGAATGCTCTGATCGACTTTTCTAATGTTTTGAACGTATTCATGTAAATATAAATGTATAGTAATTAACGGTTAATTTTTTTATGAGTTTTATGTAAGTTTTACGAAATCACTGTAGCAGTAATGTAGCAGTGCATCGATGCACAATTTGTATTCGAAGTTTTTATGCATCGGTGCATTGTAGCATGCATCGATGCATTGTAGCAGGTTATTGTTCACGGTATTGTAGCAGTTACTGTTCATACGTATTTTACTGTTCATAAAAGAAGAAGAAAAATATTTCCTTAAATTGGTTATAATGAAGATAATTAAACAGTATATTATAGTATTTCCTTAAAATAAGTTCAAAGGTTTTGTTATTTTGTAAGGAAAAGTGTTTTAAAAATGCAATGTGACATCTCGGACTCGTATTCGGGTCGGGTACGGGTTGAGGGTGTTACATAAATGCAAGCGCTTGAAAAGTTTAGTGACCATATTGCAAGCGTACTAACGGTAGTGTAACGACAGGGGACCATAAATTTTTTTAAAAATAAATTATATATGTTGAAAATATAACACATAAATTTTGAAATAAACCAAAAACTTTGAAAATCTTCATTTCAACCCCTAAACTCACATCGACCACAACCCTTTCCCGTCGATGAAGCTCCACTCATCCTCACCTCCATTAGGAGATCAAAACTCCTATTAAATCGTGATCGATCGACGAACGATCGACAACGAATCGATGTTTTATACCCCTCAAACCCTATGCTGAAAATCACAATCCTACGTGATTCCTATGAAAAATCAATAGCAAATATGATAGCATATGACTTGGAGGATGGCAGGGACTACGCTAGTGGTGGTGGCTAGAAAGAGCGATAGTGTTAGATTAAGGGTATGCTTTAGAAATTTGGGGGATTTGGGGTTATTTTATAATTAAATAGAAATTAGTTTTTTTATAAATATAATAATATTTTTTATATTTTAAAATAAATTTCAAAATATCAAGTTGTGACACGTGTCACTTAATAGGAGAAATTAACGTCATTGACGGCCCGAGTACCTAAATAGGTAACGATTGTAACGTTAGGAACCTTGATAGATCAAAAAAATACTATAGACACCTATTCGTGAAAATATGTATAGTTTGAGTACTTATTTTATACTTAAGCCTAATTTACACATACACGAGTCCTTCTTCTACTCAATCCACCTTTGTTCCGGTTCATATCATCATTGACGATATCATTGTCACCTAGGAAATTATTCACTAAATGCTCTTATTCTTTTTCTTACATCGTTGACGTCTTCATTTGATTTATATATTTTAAAATTTTTAATATTATGTTTGTCCATTGCATTTGACGTTCGCAAACATACTTAGTTATATGTTGGTTTAGGGTTTGACAACATCTTTGTGTTAATGTTTATGATTGTGTTAGTGAATTTAGTCCTTAAAATCTTTAGGATTCATTGTTTGAATTCTAAAGATCACCCTGTATTCAATTTAGCTCATACCATTACTTGGGTTTAAAATGTAAAAGAAAAAAAAGGAGAATCGGGTAAATAACTGTATAAACAATGACTTTGTTTGTAAACATAAATTATTCGTGTACAATAGTGATGTAAATGAGTCGAGCTTAAATGAATAAAATTATGTTTGTGTTTGTTTATTTTTGAAGGTGTTCATGTTTGATTCATGTTTATTTAAATTTTTAGTATCATTTTCATGTTCGTTTATTTATTTTTGAAGGTATTCATGTCTGGTTCGTGTTCATTTAAATTTTTAATATCACGTTTATTTATTTATTTTTTAAAGTGTTTTTGTTCATTTTTTTAACATTCGTAGACATTTTCATTTAACATTTACGAAAATATTTGTTTAATGTAAATTCAATTTATATTCAATTAAGTCTCTATTTTCACTAATATTTGAAATGTAAAAAACTAAAAAAAAAATTGATATATGAAATTGTTCATGAACATAAATGAATTAAATATACCCATATATATATATATATATATATATATGTGTTTGTTCACTTATTAAATAAATATAAAAATATTGTTCATACTTTTTTTTATTTAGATTAATAAACAAAGTCAAGCGATTCATTAATAGTTCATCGAAAACTATGTTTGTTTATACTCCTATATAAAATAAAATGTGCAGAGATTATAGGGGCGGAGAATACTTAGTCCCGTTTAAAAACCCAGCTTTAAGTTTAAGCAGAAACATCGCCTAAACGGCTAAACCCTTCGGTTCTAACTCTAACAATCCAAATCCGAATCAAAGTTCAAGAAGAAGAGGACTATGAAGAACAGCAGCAACAGCCAAAATGGCACTGGCCAAATCAAAACCAAAAGCAAAACGACGACTGTCACAGGCAGCAGCAAGAACAACCAAACGGTACCGCCGGCATCACCGTCGCAGCAGCTTAGTTATTTTTCTTACTCAGTTTGAATCTGCCAATGGGGTCCAACTCTCTTCTCTCGAACTGGAATCAATTAAAGGTAATATCGTCGTTATTATTCTGAGATAAATAAAGCTTAAAAAGTGGGATTGATTTTTTCCTCTGACATTTATTGTTTAGATAGTTGTATTCTGGATGTTCCTCAAGAGTTGGATCAAGGTGTAATGAAGCTAGAGAAACCTATAAAGGAAGCTTTTGGGGCTAAATGGAAGGAAGAGCTTTGTGAAGGGAAGCTCATTGAAGGGAAGATTGAAGCTGGAAGTCCTGCTGTTCTTGTTGTGACTCCTTCAGCTTTACGATCTATTGAACTTCTAAGGTTCTTTTGCCTCAGTTTCGTTGTTACTTTTGTTGCTTTTCATTTGTAATCACAGTTATGTTTACTACAGTCATTGGTTAACATTCATTTGGATTGAGAGTTGGAGAGAACAGAACTTCAATGGTTTCTTTCATTTAGATAGCAAAATGGGGAGAAGTGAAAAGTAGAGAAAATTAATCAGAACTTGTGCTTTCTTTGATTCACCATTACTAGGTGTGCATGCTAGTGGAAATATTTTAATTTTGATTTATTTTTATTCAAGCTAGAGAGGGACTGAGAATTTTATTTTGGTACTCTAGGGGCATGCGCTCATGGACTAAAGGATTTCATGCTGTAAAGCTATTTTCAAAGCACATGAATTGAAGATTGATGAACAGGCAGGTAGCTTACTATAATCTGAACCTCAAATTTCAAATGCTACATGATATTCATTATATTATTACTCTTTATGAGTTGGAACTTATGGTGCTGGGAGGTTCATATTTTCTTAACGTACTGTTCTCTTGTGATTTATATTGGACAATTTGTTGACTGGATAATTAATTTTTTTTTATAGAAGTTGGAGGTCTCATTAAAAACTCCCTTCGTATTCGTTCACATACTAAAGATATGTTAACGAACATTGGAAGGAAGAAAAGAGTACCTCAAATTTTATTGATAAAATACCCGATAAAAAAGACACCACGGAATATCCTCATATGGTGATGTACACCATTACAACAAACACCTTAACCTCACATAACCTCATCCAAAGCCACAGTCTAATCACCTTACTTCTAATTACACCACCAGCAGTAGGAATAAAACAGCGCAACAGAACATAATACAAATTAAAAGCAACACCTACAACCATATAGACTAAAACAACCACAATTGAAGAGACAAGATCTAATGAGACTCGTCTTCTTCAGGAGCCCAAGAGTTTGGTTTGAATGAAGGTTCTATCTCATGCACCATGACCTTGAAGAAGTTGTCACCAACCTTCAATTCCAGCATCGCATCAATTCTCGCATCAGCCTTTGTGAGGACTTGAATTTTTGCCCGATCAAATGATGATGGAGACTGACAACTTTCATTGATAGCTAGTAATAAACCCCACTTATCAGCAATGTTCTTGAAAGTATCCCAATTCTATGCGTGAAAAGGAACACCCTCGCAAACTAACCATACTCGACGACACTCCATTACCAAACTCTCTGACCAAGCTTCGACTATGGAGAACCACTTTGCGAGAATCTTTGATTTATCGTTCTTCACACTTCTCAATGAAGCATTGTCTTCGAAAATCATTCAAATCGCATTACCAGCAGCTCTCATTAAGGTGAAGCCAGTAAGGCCCTTCGCTCTCATTTGTCTGGCGAGATGACCAATTTTGACAAAGTCCTTGCACCACCCCACTAGACAATTGCTCAACACCTAAAGTTTTTCTTCATCTATAACACCTTCAACTTTATAATGATTCTTCCTCGAAACATCTTCCATCTCGGACTTGCGAAGAACACCTGTCGAGGACTTTCTCTAAAAGGACTGTCGAGGTTTGAATTTAACGAAATAAACACCAATTTTGCTTCCGTCGATATGAGAACCATTCATTTTTGAGATCGCTCTCCTTGCTTCATCGATAGTTGCGAAGCGAATGAAACCAAAGTGAACTCCTTTTGAATTTCTTTTATTTGGAATAAAAGCATCAAGAACCCGACCATGGGAGCGAAATAAAGATCCAAACCTCTTCCAGTGAATGTTCTCTGGTAAGTTATCAATAAATAACGTGTAGCATCCAGTCTTATCATTACTGCACCCCTTTGAGGTGGACTCCAACAACATCCTCTCATATTTTTCCCCCGCCGCAGTCCTACACTGCTTCTTTTTGGCCCTCTCCACTATCTTCAAAATCGGCGCCTGCTGCTCCACTCTCTGTTTATGAAGCTCCGATTCCGTAACCTTCGACACCAAAATCTCCACTCGATTCTCCTTCTTATCCGGAATTTTCAAACTTTTTCCAGCCTCTTTATCCCCACTATTGGACTGACGGTCAGCCTTAGCCCCGAGAGCTGCGGCTTCAACCCTCATCACATCTTCTTCCTCGCGTTTCTTGGTCACCTTTTCCTCCAGCACATGGACATCATAACTTGATGGACGAACTTCTTTAGGAACGGAAGATGAATCTGCTGTCTCCCTCCCAGCTGCAAGCTTGTCATCGACAAATTTCTTTAAGGTTTCTGCATCTTGCTTCCCTTAGTTTAGCTGAAGACTCTTGAACGAGCTGCTCAATATCAAGCCTTGTCTTATGCAATTTGTCACGTAATTCAGCGGTATCTTTAAGTGAACCGAGGGAATTAACAAGGCGATCAATGCCATAATAGCAGTTCGTATCTTGGAAATCCCCGCCTCCACAGACTGCGAAGCCGAAGCATGTTCTGCAGCTAGCCTTGGCTTTTGCCGAGAGGACTTGTAATGGTGAGGGGTAGCAAGACCCACTTCAAGTTTACGGGAACTCATTTCTTTTGTGTTGCTTTATCGTTGAAGAAAAGCAAAGGAAGAAAGGGTGATGAACAGAACCAAAACTGCAGCTAAAGATCAGCGGCGAACATGGCTGACTTGATTGCTTTGTGGAGAGACGACAGACGCAAGGAGATGGAGAAAGTAAAGATTAGATTTGTGCTGGTGGATCAGATAAATTAGTTTATTGTCTTAAGGGTTTGGTTTAAGGTTGATTTCCAATCTAAGGTATGGTTGAATTTAAAGGAAGAATAACAAGTTGCATTTCTGGATCATGAGATTCAAGATATAAGCTACTAAACTAAACTTCACACTTCTGGCTGAAGTTCCTGGTTTGACTTGATATCACATTGGTATAGGAGTAATATTTACGTGTGACCGGATCCTGATACTATGGCCTATCTGTCAACAATGACATTGGTTATATGGTGGCAGCTATCTACTGCTCTCAGATATCAAAGTCCATTATCAAGAGCCAGTAAGATTGCTTTGTAGGAAATTGATTGTTAGAGGGAGTAGCTTAATATCAATATGCTGTATTTTATCCCAGTTTCTTCATTTTATAAAAAGTCTTTATGTTTTGCTGGTTAAATTTGTAATTTGACATCTTGAGTTTGAGTATATGCGATGAAGTGGGGTGGTGCAACACGAGGGGCTATTCACTTTTATATGTATTAATATTAGTTTTTTCGTGTGCTAATTCCTATAATAACACAAATGGTCCTGAAATCATTTTCTGATGAAAGGATCCTTTTATTGGTGTGATAAAGTTTTCACATATCCCTCTAGCATTGCTGCATAAAAGAACTGTTCTGGGCTTATAGTCTATTTTCTGGTCTTCAAAAGCTATCTGTTTTCAAGTAAACCATTTGAAATCTTGTTTTCACAAATGTACCTTGCCGGTGGTGTCAAAAAGTGAACAAGGACAAATTTTTTGTAATTTATTTCTGTCTGAGATTGGATGTTCCATGTAACCTATTGTCAGTTCTCTTTTTTTTCCTTCTGGAATACAATGTTTCTAGAAATATAGCAGATAGTTAAGCTTTATGGAATCCAGTTTAGACAGTTTGTTAGATGTTGAATACGTTCTTGGACATTATTGATTTATTATTAGAAAAGAAATTCAATACATGCGTCTGGTTATGACACCATAAACTAGTCGCTGGTACTATTCCTTTGTTGAATATTCTTTGTTAATTGATGTGGCATAGCTTGTGGATGACTCAGTGAATTGATATATCATTACTACCATGTCTCTGGTTAGTTGATATGCATTATTATGAAGTTCCAATTTCTTAGTTATTTGTCCGACATGGGAATGTTCTAATTTTATGGTTTGCCTATTTATTTGGAGGGTAATATACTCATTACTCATATCCAAAAATGTACTGGACACGAATATTTAAAAAAAAAACATAGTAACATAGCACTTGAGACATGTGCTAGCAGACGATCTTGAAAGAAGATGCATTATTTGTTGCCAGCTCTTTTTGTTGAAATTAAAATTAATCTATACAAAAATAGGATGAATAGTTACACTGAGGTGAAATGCTGAATATGTTGAAATTATTTGGCAGGATTGGTTTTCTGAATTATTGAATTCAAATTCTAAATCGTTGTACTTGTGTTAGCTTATTAATTTTATTTATCTGGAGGGTTCTAAATAAAATGAAAAATCAATAGTCAATTACACACTTTTGTCATTATATTTTCTTAATTTGAGTTGGCAGTGTATGTGACAGACTGGCAAGGTTCTGTTTGTTTTTCGGCATTACTGATTGAATCATTGTTTTGTGGTTATCTTGTAATCTGAATTGCAGAATCAAAAAGTTAATTGACATCGAGGCGCTAGGACTTTCACGTTTATCAGTACTTCTGCTTGACATTCACACGGATGTCAAAGGCTATTCCTTGCTTACACTTCCCCAAGTGAGGTTTGTTTATGATCTTTTAAGTTATCATTATGATGGTTATTTTCCTCACTGTTCCATTACATTTTTATGTGTATCTGGATATCATGATCTCTTGCCTTTTGCCAATGTTGTTATTAGGAACATGCTTGTTTCCCTGCTCTCAACTACCAGGATACGTTAGTGTTTGACTCGTTTATTGATAGATTTGTTTATTGTGGCAGGGATGAGCTCTGGGACTCGTATAAGAATTACTTTCACCAGCAAGTCATTCAATGCGATCTGCGCATCTGTCTTTATGGTCCGATTCCAAATGGTAATGGGTTTAAGGGGGAAAGTGTAGAATTAGCTGAAGGAGATAGAGAACCGCTAGATTCATAAATATATATATATATATACATGTTTACGAGTGTTGTGCATGTATTCTGCAATTTTGGTTTTAGAAAGGTCATGTTACATCATTTTTGTAGTCATCCTTTGCTTATGCAAATCTAGTATTCATGAATTTCACTTTCATAGTCTGTTCTCTTAAGTCCATTTCAAGTTTCTTCCTTTAGCCTCAAAGTTTCTGATCTAAATCATAATCCAAAGAATATAGATAGAAATTTGATGATAATCAGAAAAATAATCGATAAATGAACCTCTGCGCCTTGTTAGCACATAGCAGAGAAGTCAACTGCTCCCACTAACACTATCATCTTCAGTGGATTCACCACCAATTAGTGTTCTAGAAGTTGACCTATTGGACCATTGTGTTTTCTTCAACATTATTTCCTTTTTCAATTGCAGTGTTTTGAGTTTCAAGGAGCATTAGTGTATATGTTGGATGAAGTTTGCTTTCCATTCATGCATTATTTAGACAAAAAGAAATGCAATGTATGTATCTACATTATGTATCATGTTATTGGGTTTTTGTGTAGAAAATCCACATACCCTGATTCGCTTATGATGCTTATGTTTTTGAGTTCTCTGGAATTATCTCATTAAATTTTACCATTGCTTTTCTAAGTCCCCTTTCTAAAACCATTCATGATTAGTTTTTCTTTCAAGTTTAGAGTGTTGAACATGTTGCTAGTGGAATGTCAATGGCATTAAGTCTTCTTTTGGAATGAAAGATGGAAAGTTTGTTAACCAAAATGATTAAGATAATAAGAGTGTGTTTAGATGTTACAATATAATTATACAAAAAATTATATTTTTTATACATTTTTGGTTAGCATATTATAATATATTTTTTTATGTGATGTATAACATTTTATAAATTTAAGTTTTAAAATAGTATTAATTATTATAGAAATTATCAATAATATTTCAAATCTCTAATGTTCAAGTATTTTCTTGGAAAAGTATAAGTAAATACAATTATTTATTTTGATTATTTCTCTAATGAGTTGGTATTTAATTCAATAATTACTAGTAATTTTTATAATATCTTAAAAGTTTCTTTTTTTTAAGTAGAACTATAATATATTCAATGGCCAAATAAAACAACACCAACAAATGTCTTGTCGCATGCATACAAAACAAATACATTCAAGTCTATCATAAGCAAAATATATCGGTGATTGACAATTGACAGCCTGATGAACAAGAGCTTGAACAATTGAACCAATTACATATAAAGATGGATCTGTAACACCCCCAACCCGTACCCGACCCAGATACGAGTCCGAGATGTCACATTGACTTTTTAAAACAATATTCTTATCAAATAACAGATATTTGAACTTATATTAGAAAATACGATAATATACTATTGAAATATGTTCGTTATAACCAATTTAAGAAAATATACGTTTTATGAATAATACTATACGGTATGAATATTACCGTGAATAGTAATGAATGCTAAAAATTTTCCAGATTACTGCCATGGTATTGATACCATGCTACAGGGTACCGATACCCTGCTACAGTACTGCTACAATACTTCTATAAAGCATACATAAACTCTTAAAATTTAACCTTTCATCTCTACAAAGTTACCATTTACATATATGCGTTTAAAACATTAGAAAAGTTGATCAGAGCGTTCGTACTAACACATTTCTTACATACCAGCATACTATACACAATCAAAATACATACTTTATCAGTTACTTCTGATCTGATCTTCTAGCAGTGTTGATGTTCTTGCCACTCTTATTTCTGCTATTCTTGGTTCTTGGTACCTACGTGTAAATCACTTACACGCTAAGTCATAGACTTAGTGAGGCATAATTAAATATATAACAATGAATTCATGAAACATGCACTCTTACCGTTCAATCGTTACATTATAATCTGCATGTATCCATTACACTACAACATATATGATCATGTCATGCATATATGAAATTTATCTTCTTATGCAAGTTTCACTTCACTTTATCTTTGTATTGCCCGTGTACATTATTGAGAACAAGATGTACATGAGTACACTGAGGTTGTGCACGAATGATGTCACCATAGCTCGAATAAATTCCCATTAGGGGCATTGAATATTTGTCCCAAAGGACCACTATGTCCCGAAAGACCACTGATAATCCATCGACTCTTGGCATGCCAATTATACCTACAACTCTCATATTAAATAACATGGGCTTAAATATGAATACATTTCTCATTTTCATATCTCTTTCATCACTTTTCATATAATACTTAATTCACTTCATATGCACACATATGATTACTTTCATTATTTCACATATATGGATTGATTCTCTGACTATTGCATTCTTTCATATAATATAATATTAAAGCATAAACAAGTTATGCATGAAATCATTGTATCCAATATATATATGTGGATGCATGTACATGAATATGAAATCATGAATTCAACTATAAGAGATAGACTTATTGCAAGTCTTATCTCCATGCAATTCTATCTAGTATGTGCACTCATCTTAGCCTTGCTTACTTTGACTCGATTATAATCCTTCGATTGTTCCGGAACAGGATTACGTTCTATATCTACATAATAATACATTGATACAAATAAGTATACTAATAACATATCCTAAACTTTCATTTCTTAAACTAAAGGAAATGTAGTTTCATTGCTTATTTAAAGTAGGTATCGGTATCTGTTGAATGGGTACCGATACCTCTGGCCCATAGTTCACATTTTCAGCACAAAAATTACTTCATTTCAGCTTAATACTTCATATTTCCTCCCCTTTAATAATCCTAACTTACATACACATGCTTAGCGTCACTAATATTCATTTATCCCATCTTTAACCTCAATATTCTTTCCTCTTTATGAAATTCAAGAATCATACTCAAATTTCAACATGTTCTAAATTCAATTCTAGCACTTCTTATGTCTTAACTAGATTGATGACAAGTCAAATTCAACCTCTAAATTCATTTAAACCCTCTTATTCAAAATTTCACTTTGAAACCCATTCTCTTTAATCTTCTATATCTTCTTCATCTTTTGATTATAAAACAACTTAAGCTTTCCTTAAGCTTAAGTATCACCTAAGGATCATAACCCAACCTTTAATTCAACAAATAATCAACTAATTAAGAAACTCACATTTGATTGAGCTTTCACACAGGGAGAAGAAGAAGATGAAGAAGATAACTATGGAAGCTTATTTTCCTTCTTCACCTCCACGTGGGTTTTCTTATCTTACAAGGAAATACAAATCTTTCTTGTCAAATGACCATTTTACCCTTTAATTCCTTTGATAATTACTAATAACTTTCAGGAAATATTTCTAAATAAATCATTAAACTATTAAACTATTAAACTATTCTACTTTTATCACCAAATTCTAAAATTTTACAATTTAGTCACTAACCTGGTATTGAGGATGTTACAGGATCACTCCGACTTCCTAAAGCATCAGACATAGAGAATGAAAACTTGAAGAATATCCCATGTTTTATTTTGATTTATTTTGTATTTAATGTAATTTTTAAATTAAAAGAAATTAGTTTAATTATTTAAACGATATAAATATTTTATTATTATTTTAATGATGATACAATGATTTACGATGTTAATATGATGATACATAGTATCAAAATAATATCACTGTCTTCATAAATAGTCGCATTAATATTATAAATAATCATATCATTATATTTATAATCAACGACAATTTTTATTAATCAAATAATTAGATTATTTTTTCTTAATTTAAGAACAATTCAAATGTAAAATGAATTTAGAGGGTTTTCTTTTCAAAAATTTAAGAACCTTGTTTACCATCAAGGCCTTTAAGTCTTAATTAAAATGTTACTTTATTATTATTTGTTTTCAAGTTTTAATTAAAATGTATCTATTATTTATTCTTATCCAATTTTTATTTAATTATAATTTACTTATTTTATTTTACCCAAAAATTATAAATTAGTAACATTAAAATATAGGGTCAATTACTCGTTTAGTACCTAAACTATTAGTTTTGGTCTGTTTTAGTACCTAAGCTTTCAAGTTTTTTAAAATTATGCCTAAAGTTTAATTTTTGTTTCATTTTAGTACCCCGTTCAAAATTTAACATAAAGTTTTGAAAAAATGAAGGTTTATATACTATGACGGACCAAAACTAATAGTTTATGTACTACACGCGTTAAGTTTTTAATGGCATGATACTAAAATGAAACAAAAACTAAATTTTAGGCATGCCTTTGAAAAAGATGAAAGTTTAGGTACTAAAACTAATCAAAACTGATAGTTTAGGTACTAATGTGTAGTTTACCCTAAATTATAATGTGTAGCATGTTTATTAGGGAATTTTTTTATTATTGAGTAAAATAAGATGAAAATGTTAATTTAATTTAATTATTGACATCTGATCTAATGATCGACTAATATGAATAGAATATTATATAGATTCACTATGAGGGTGACACTCATAACCTAGCTCATAGAGATGCAACAGCGGATGAATGAATGTTGCTCATGTCGAAGAATAAAACCTAGAAAGATCTAGACTCGATCAATGAACTAGAGGAGGAGAATGGAGGTGTCGGCAATAATTAGGGTTTAAGGGAGTTTAGATTTGCTGGAAAATTGGACAAGAGAATTAAGATAAAGAAAATAAAGATAAAAAATGATAATGTAATAAAACAGAGACAACAAATATAATAATATAAACCAACTTAATAGTGGTAATAGGCGATAATAGTGATTTAATGATGAAGATGATGATGGTGACGATGATAAAGATGAAGGATAAATGTCCTAAAACCCTCCTAAATGCAATTGAGTAGGAAAACTCGATATCGACTCTAACCTGCAGTCCTAATCGCAATGAAGAGGCAAACCGAAGTGTGGAGATCTCTCTCACAAAGAACTTCAAAATAACTTAATGAAAAGAAGCTTCAAAGCACAAGACAATCATCACTTGTAAAAACAACTCTTGTTGTATTACTAATCAAAGATATCTGATTTACAGTGACGAATGAAGCCTCCTTTATATATAGAGGAGTTATAAAAGTCCTAAGCAACTAATGAATAAAATAGTAATAAACTAAACATGTTTTAATTCTAATTCCTAATAAAATAATAATAAACTAAGAATATTGTTTCAACTTGATCTTAATTCTTAATAAAATAATAAATATAATCTTAAAAGATAATCATTCTATATTAAATTATTACAAATAATCACTAAAATATTGAAATTTTATAATATTTATAAAATATAGTATTAAACACGTATAAATTTTTTGCATACGTTGTCTTCACTAAAATGAGCGTATCTTGAGTTCATGATAGCAGATTGATGCGAATTAAGAACCGTTGGAAATCTAAGAGACATTCGGTCATATCTCCAGAAAACATGTTGACCAAATAACACCATGGTCCCATTCAAAAAGTCGTCGCAAGTCTACTGCTATTCTGGTATTCTTTTCCAAGGCTTGGTCGTGTGAATCAATTGAAAGCGTTAGTTCATCTTCCTTTGATTTGATCCTTGTGATGCATGTATCATCCTCCCTCTCTTCAAAAAGATTCGACATCGAATCTGAAACATTAAAGGGATAAACATTAAAATATTTTAAGAATTCACTCACATTATACTTACCGAATAGATATGCTTTGAATATCCTAGACTTTATTATTTTAATAGGTTCGAGAAAAAACATTAGTACAAAGAAACGTGCATTCTCATTATCATGGATTCAGGAGTATGTATCACTAGTTTACTCCATTCATAACGTCATAATTCAAACTTATGATTTAAACTTATAATTTACTTGAAAGATCTAGAGTGACGTTCTACTAGAATAACTTATCGATAATAGATAAAAATAATAATTTAAGTAAAAAGTAAGGAGAAAAAAACATACACATTAAAATAAAAATAAGTGTTGAATTGTGAACTAAAGCAGAGGGGAAAACGGTTGCTTTTTTCAACAACTTCCAATTATTCATTTCATTTTGCATTAAATTATGATCTCAATCACATTCAGAAATGAATGGGGTTTGGTTGTGAATTATAAAAACTTTAAAAGCAAAATATATTTCCCTATCATCATAAAATAGATAAATTACGCGTTTAGTATATAGATTATCAGTTTTGGTCAATTTTAATATCAAAACTTTCATTTTTTTTCAAAATCATACCTAACGTTTAGTTTTTGTTTCATTTCGGTACCCTCACCATTAAAAACTTAACGAAACTGTTACTAATTGACACTTTTTTAAGTAAATTACTCCCAATTTAAAACAAATTTAATTTTTAATTTAAATTATATATTAATAAAAATGATAAAAATATCATGTCATAAAATATTATTAATAAAATAAATTAGAGTGATTAAAACATGAACAATTTAAAAGTTGACTACTTAAATTATTATTTTTAAATTTTAATGACGAAAATAGAAGTGATAAGATAGTTAAGGAATGAATAATATAATTTAGTCATAAAAATATAAAATGCAAAAGTTACAATAAATTTTAATGGAATGATAGTAAAAAAGAAATAAAAATTAAAAATAAGACATGATTTTGAAAAAAAAATAAAAGTTTAGGAGCTAAAATATATCAAAAATAATAAGTTAGGTACTAAATGTATAGTTTACCCAAAAACAAATGCAAAGCCACATGACATGAGACAGTTGCCTAATTTAAAGAATTATTTAATATTACTTGGCGATTGGAAAGTTGAGCTATTATGAAATTATAAAATAATGTCAAAATCAGAGGCTTTTGTTGTCGTAATAAATGCGACGCAATGCATAGGTATGAAATATGTCATTCATTAATGTGTTCGAAAGGATGCCTCCCTTTTATTTATTTATTTATGCTAGAAATAAGAAACAAAAAATCTCCTAACACCCTCTTTATGAGTTATTTGGCCTTCAAAATATAATAATAAATTATATAAATGGTTATTGAAATATTGGTAAATATAATTTTTTTTAAAAATACTACTATATTTATTATGAGGTGGTTTTCGAAAATCTCCAAAACCCTTTCCTATCGAATTCGTTCTCCACTAGCGAAGATCTTTAGAAAGATTTTTGAATTCATTAGTCTTCGATTAGCTTATATCTTCTAAAAATATGCATATGGTCAATTAAAACACATAGATAAGATCTTTGTCAGACTCATGTAATACGCTAGAACGAAATTTAAAGTCTGACCATAATATCTTTATTGTATGTCGACCTACAAATAATCTTACCTTATGATTGGCACTAGCATTAAAGATCATTATAAAGTCTGACCATATGCTCGACTCCTTCACACCCCATACATTGATTTATGTATTCTCATGACTGGTTCTCTTCAATACAAAAATATCAATCAACAACCGCTAACTCACTGGTAGAGTCTCTCTACCTAAATTCGAAGGGGTGAATTGTCGACGTTCGATGAGATCATCTTGTTGTCATCAACAACAACAATAACCATTTATGTAATTTATACTTCGAATGTCATATCATCTATGACATAAGATTACTGTTAAACACTGATAGAATTTACCGTTAAAATATCATATATTTTATAGACATGATTATTTCTAAATTAGAATATCTATTCATTCTTTTTACTACTGATATTGTTTAATGAATTCTTAAATAGATATCATAATTCTAAATAAACTCAACAAAAGATAAAATGATAAATCTATTTTATTCATTTGAGAAAAGAATCAAACATGTGATTATACAATTTTTTTACTTCTCCACTTGTGAGTTTTCATTGAATAATATATAAAATATTTGAAATAAATATAAAATTGGATGAGGAGGAGAAGACTGTTTGTATTTGTCTGCAGATGTCGTGACCGTCGCTATTTAAAAGTTTCTGCAATTAAAAATGTTCCCTCAGTCATTATTCGCTTAAGTTTTCTTGTTTATCTCTTAAATTATTCTAAACCACTTAATAAATTTACTTGTTTTTAAAATTTTATAAGAAATTATTGACACTAAATAAGAATATGACATATATTATAATTTTATCGATTTCTAATAAAGTAAGATAAAAATAATAATTTAGATGACAAGCATGATAAGTTAAATATTAAAATAAAAATGATGTAATATAATTTACGAGTGGAATGGTGAATTAAAGCAAAGAAAAATAGTAGCAACTCCCAAGTATTCATTTTATTGTGCATTACATTAAGATCCCATATGTTTTTGGTTGGTTGAGAAATAAATTGGGGAGTATTTGATTGAGTTGAATCGAATTGATTTAAAACTTTTTTGATCTGGTTGAGTTGACGAATCATATTCTATGATTTAAATTTTACTTGAATTTCTTTCGAGTCAAGTCAAGTTTATGAAATTTGAGTTCAGTTGAATTGAGTTGTTCGAGTTTCTATTTAAATACATTTGTAAATAGTTATAATGTTATGCTACTAATTGATTCTAATTTAAGTAATTTTCTATAATCATATGCGATGTGCATACATATTACTTCATATGTGCATGTGATGTACCTATATTATGTAAAGTTGAAAGACTTAAATCAAACTTGAAAACCAATAAATTAATTACTGAAAATGTTGAGTTATTCAAGATCTATTTTATAAATCGTCTCAAATTTAAATTTTTTAATCAAATTTATAAAATTAAAAATTGATTCAATTTAAGTTTTTTTTAACATCGAGTCGAATTGAAAATTTTATTTTTTTACCAATTAAATCAAATTTAATTATCTTGAGTTACTTGTGAAAAATGAAAATATAATATAGATTTGATTTCTGTATTAAAAGAAATGATAAGCCTGCACATTCGACGAACACCGATGAGCATCACTAACAATGAAACACCACTAACGATGGGCATCATTAATTTAATTTATAAAAAATTAAAATTTTAAAAGACTTAACATATAATCCTAAATTAATTAAAATTTAAAGGTAAATTCTTTAAAGTAAATGGTCAACTATATCAATGACCACCTAAGTATTGTCAATTTTCATATTCACCATCATTTTTTAAATTTTGTGAATTATGTCATTCAACTATTTAAATGCATTCAATTAAGTCAATTGTCATTAATATTTAACAGAGAAGTTGATGTGACAATTAAAATATTTGATATAATTATAAATCTGATCACTGTTACTTATATATTCTATCAATTTAATCCTAATTTTAATAAATTTAACCCTCAAATCTAATGATACCATGTGTCACTAGTGCCAAGTGTAATTACATGTGTCGCAATCCGATCGGACGATTAAATTTATTTTTAATTTAATATATTAAATTACACTTTGATACATTGAATGTCACCCATCGTCATAGGAACATTAGAGTTTGTGCATGCTTGTTTTGGCCTTTGAATTCTACAATGGACATGTAGATATATTTCTCATCCTTTTTAGATCGGATCAGATGGACTGATTAAATCGGTTGAACGAAAAATTAATCAAAATACGAGTATAATAAGACAAGTTAAACAACAGACAATAAAAATTTGAGACATGTGACCGGACATTATCGATCAAGATTGGGATTTAGATAATTGCATAGATGTTTGAGTCTTATATTCAGTACTTGAAAGTAGTTGGAACTAATCGTATTTCATTGTAAAGGTTTTGATCTCAGCTAGTAAATGTTGTGAATTTCAAGTCCACAATCACAACTCCGGTTGTGAATTTCATCCGAGTTTACTGCTCGTGAAGGCTCGACCTCCAAAGTAGAACATAACTAATATGAATAAGTTCCATTAATGGATATCAAACCAGGTTAAATTAAATTAAAATGGATATCAAACCAGGTTAAATTAAATTAAAATAAATTTAATTGTTCAATCGTATGGTGACACATGTCATTACACTTAGCGCTAGTGATACATGGCATCATTAGATTAGAGAGTTAAATTTATTTTAATTTATTAAAATTATGATTAAATTGATAGAATATACAAGTAACATTGACCAAATGCGTAATTATACCAAATATTTTAACTGTCATGTCAGCTTCTCCGTTAAATACTAATGGCAATAACTTAATTAAATGAATTTAAATAGTTGAATGACATGATTGACAAAATTTTAAAATGATCAAAACGAAAATGAACAATAATTAGATGGTCATTGATATAGTTTACCCTTTGTTTTAAATAATTTATCTTTAAATTTTTAACTAATTTATAATTATATGTTGAGCTTATAAAATTTTATATTTTCATAAAATTAAATTAATAATACTCATAGTTAATATTATTCATGTGTGCTGGTCCAACCTTTTATAATTTTACTAAAAGAAAACTATGAATCCATATAAATCAGCAGAGCCGCATGACATGAGCCTGCCAGTTGCCTATTTAAAAATAATAATTAAATATTTGTTCAGATGAGTGGGAGAATCAAAGTTATTATAAAATTATCCAACATTCAAACCAAAAATAATGTCAAAATCAGAGGCTTTGGTTGTTATAATAAATGCGACGCAATGCACAGGTATGAAAGATGTCATCCTATGTTGTGTGTTTATTTATAGATTTGAAAATCTATATTTTCAGATTAAATAAAGAGAAAATAATTTAGTGACCGAAAATGCCTTATAATATATTATTTTGATCAATTTTTTTTAGATTTGTCAAAATGACTAACAAATTTGCATCGCGAATTTAAATTTCTCAATCGAGGTTCCAAATTCGTAATGCGAAAATCAATTTCGCAACACGAAAATCGAAATTCGCAACCCGAAAGTCGAAATTTGACACGTCCGCGCGGATACTATCTTTTTAGAGAAAATTCTTAAGAAACAAATGTATTGCGATTTTGGAGTATCGCGTTTTGAATCTTAAATCGCGTATTGCATTGCGAATCTTAAAATCGCGTTGCGAATTTGGAACCTATGTTGCGAAATTTGAATTGGCGTTGTGAATTTGAGATCGCGTTGCGAATTTGTTGGTCATTTTGACAAATCCAAAAAAAATTGGTTAAAATCGTATATTATAAGACATTTTCGATCACTGGGGTTATTTTCTCTTAAATAAATTATGTTTTTGTTTCCAAATCTTAAAATAGTTAAATAGAGTATTATATATTTATATGGGTAAAGTAAGAATGATCCCGATTACATGATACTATTTGGTTGAGTTATATTATTATTAAAAGTTAAAAATAGTCTCTCAATTATAAAGGGTTATTTTTTTGAGTCTCTCGACTATTAAAAGTTATAAAATGATCAATCGACTAATCATATGTTTCAGACTCATCATTTTTCTTTAAAAAAATGATGATAATTTGAGTTGGTCATTAATTTGATTAATGTATGATAAAATATGATATGATATTCTCAAACAACTATCATATCTCAATCAGCATGTTAACAGCAAGTTCATGCACCGATTATTTTTTTAAAAAAAATAACGAGTTTGAAACATAATGAATAGCCAATGTTTGTAACTTTTAATAGTCGAGAGACTCATAAAAAAACACCACATAATCATGGATCACTTGTAAGTTTTAATAGTCAGAGAACTTACCAAAGTGATATTTTCAGTGGTGGATTCAGAAATATTTTTAATCTGAGGTAGGTACAAATAAAATTTCAGGATAAACACCATCAATAAAATTAATAACTAATACAACAAATTTAAGATTTCAGGGTGAGTACGTGCACAACCTGACCTCCATGTACATCTATCACTGAATATCCTATAATCAGATACTATTTATATATACTTTATTCTATTTATATATACTATTGACACATTAATCATTTATGTCAACATTTTTGTGATATCATGATGTATGAATAAAATTTTATATTTTTTAATTTGAAAATTCAGAAATTAATGATAATAATAAAAACATATCATTGAATTAGTATATTTCTAACATGTTCATATAATGTTTGTAATGTTCCCATTAAATACTATTACGATTTGTTGGCTTTTTTAGAAAAATAATATTTCTGTCTAAAAATATGAAAATAAACAATATAAGAAAAATATTTTAAGATTTATAGCATTTATTATAGTAATCTTAGAAAACTCGTAAAAATTCTTTTAATGAGTTATAAAAAAGTATATTTTATAAAAATTCGTCGTCTAATAATTGAATAAAAAATTAAAACCTCATTAAATGTCATACATCCCTGAAGAAAAGGTTGTCTTTTATTTCATTAATATTTTTAGACGAGAACATTATTTCTCTAAAAAATTTATATTGTATTATAATTATTTTTTGAATAAATGTAAAAAGAAAAAGGAATGATATGATGACAAAAGCTTGACATCATGATGATGATGGGTGGAAAGGAAATAATTGGTTTCTTTGTTTATGATGTCAACCCTCCCTTCTGTTTATCTTTTTTTTATGATGACCAACCCTCTCTCCTATTTATCTATTTTTTAAAATTTAATTTTGCAGTCTCGATCACCCCCAAGGTTCGGTACTTGTATATAAACCCCCATCATCATCCACACCCAAACCTCAATAAACCAGAAAAACAAAGTTTCAAATTCATTGATTACAGACAACAAAGGAAAAACATTGTTAGAAAATAAAAGAAACCATGTCTGCAACCGACCAAACCTGTTTCAACCAACCCAGATTGGTCACCCAGAAGGTTCTCGCCAAGCATCAACGCGAGGGCGACGGTGCTGTTGTTCGCCGATGCATTGGAAGGTTTGTCCAGTTCTTGTTTTCTCTGCCTTTGTTTCTCAATTTTTATTTTTTTTTGATTATTTGTTTTCTGTTTCAGGAGTGAGTTGAAGTCTTTGGATCCATTTCTCATGATGGATGATTTTACAGGTTTGTGTTGCACACAAGAGTTTAATTTTTAAAATTTTAATACGGGACGATAACATATTTTCTGATTCTTTTGCCAATGAATTTTGCAGTGTCTCCACCAGCTGGATTTCCTGATCATCCTCACAGAGGTTCTTGAATTTCTTGCTATAAATGTGTTGAAAAAAAGGCTCTCTTTTTAGTGGTTTTGAATTATATTCTTCTGATGTAAATGTTGTGTTTTTTTACAGGGTTTGAAACTGTTACATACATGTTACAGGTAAAATTCTCGTTTCATTAATTTCTGCAAAAACAGCAGACAATTTGATCATTGAGAGAACTGGGGTCTTTTTTTTATTGATTTTCAGGGAGGCATCACTCATCAAGATTTTGCAGGGCATAAGGGTACAATTCATACTGGTGATGTGCAGGTGAATATTTTGTCAGTTTAAATGATAATTCTGCTCAAATTTCTGGGTTTTTCTTAAAGAATCTATTTTTGCGGCTTTGGATTAAGCAGTGGATGACAGCAGGAAGAGGGATAATCCACTCTGAAATGCCTGCTGGTGAAGGTGTTCATAAGGGCCTGCAGCTTTGGATCAATCTCTCCTCCCAAGAAAAAATGTAAGAAAACGGAGTTTTAATTCAAAATAAAATTGGGATTATGTGAATACGTATAGTTGTTTGAAAATTTTAAATTATTATTATAATTTTGTTTATATATTTTCGGAAATTTACCTTCCTAGTAAATTATGTGTCCTTGATTCTATGTCCAATTTAAAGCAACATATTGGCATTTGACTCGGGAAACTTTTGGTCATACTTTATGTCAAATTATTTTTGGCTAATAAATCAAATAATCTGTGGCCAAACACAATTGACAACAAATATGAGTTGTTTTGTTTTCTTCTGGGAAAAAATGTACTATTCTTGGCTTGTTTTATCTGCAAAAGTCGTGACATCTTCTAGAACATTTCCTGTTTGCCAGAATCCCATATCTTTTCCAATAATGCACTACAAGTCAAGCAAGTCTAGCTCTTAAACTGGATATATCATTGCAGGATTGAACCAAGGTATCAGGAGCTTTTAAGTGAGGACATTCCAAGTGCAGAACAAGACGGAGTACAAGTTCGAGTCATAGCCGGAGAATCGATGGGAGTCCAATCTCCGGTCTACACTCGAACTCCGACCATGTACCTCGACTTCACATTAATGCCGAGGTCAGAAGTTCACCAACACATCCCGGAATCATGGAATGCATTTGTATACATAATCGAAGGCGAAGGCGTGTTCGGGTACCAAAACAAGTCACCCATATCCGCCAACCATGTGGCGGTTTTCGGTCCGGGAGACGGCGTTAGCGTGTGGAACAGGTCATCGTCAAAGACATTAAGGTTTGTGCTGATTGCAGGGCAGCCATTGAACGAACCGGTGGTTCAATATGGTCCCTTTGTGATGAACACACAAGCTGAGATTGATCAAACCATAAAGGACTATCACTATAGCCAAAATGGGTTTGAAATGGCAAAGTACTGGAGATCACATTGAATGATGCAAATGCCATTATCAATAAGGATTGAATGAATCCAGCAGAGTCTACTTTAAAATTTTAAATTATTATAAATTATAAATATTTTTTTATATTTTTTTATCAATAATACATTTTTATCTCTTCTAGAATTTTTATGATCATCTTATCTATGAGATAGGAGAGGTGAAAAGGAAAGATTTCCTACTCATTAGAGCAAAAGCTTATAGAAGATTCAAAGTGCAGCTGGAGATTATATAATGTAGTTTAACACAAAGTCATCATGATGTTTTGATGGGAATGCCTTATCTTTAGTTTTAAGTATATTTTCAACAAAACCTTTATGATCTTTTCCTAGTTTTATTTTTCATGGTCCTTTTGGTATTATTTCTTATGGTGCTGGATCATATGGTAGGGTTTTATTTCTTCTCATATTTGCTGAATTTGATTTTTAATCTTATCTGTTGCACCCACAGTTGACTTTTTTTTTTCATTTATATAATCCACAATCCAACTTCAAGATCCACTAAGAGGTCCAAGGGAAGGGAGGGACTGATTTTGGTCATGATCCCATTAAACTAAAACTTGAAAGTTGGGAATGGACCATAAATTAGCATTATCATCCCTCAAATAGATATTTAAATGTATTTGAAGAGGTTAAGTTTTTTTTAAAACGAATCCTAGACATGCACTCTCACTCTATCATACTATTTCTCAATCAACCGTCTATAAATTTTCATGTTTCATACCAATGATATAATTTATGTGTTTCTATGAACATTAAGAAAATGAATCGTTTGTATTTACTAATCAAAGATTAACTTTTGAAGTTTGAAATATCATAACCCTTCAACACTTCTCTTCTTTTTAGGTGTAGTGCGTGAGTCCTACCTACTACCAGCTCATATAACCGCTCTTCTGCATATCATATACATGTGATGATTTAATCTTCATAGCTGACTTTGCTGACAAATGCAGCATTTCTTTTTTTATTTCCTTCAAAAGAAATGAACATAAGATCAAATACGAAAAGAAAAAAAAATTGTCCTAGTCTCCACAAATTAAACTTAGAGAAGTTTTCGATTGGTTCTCTTTTAGTGTTGTCGCGTTTTAACAGTAACATGGAATTGCTTCTAATTGTGAGAAAAATGTACAGCTGTAAAATGGAAATGTTAATATTAACTAACATAAATAATAAATAAATAAATAAATAAATGAAGACGGTATAATTATGTGTCGTGTAATCATTGCCTTAGAAGTAATTTTACCCGAATTGGTATAATTCTGAAAGTGAACGTTACCCCAAGGTTAACACAATTTTCCATATTTCGTACCTTCGAAATAAGAAAATGAAACTCGTTTGACATTGCTATTTTTTTTTGAAGATAAAGAAGAAACTAATTATAGAAAAAACAAGGAATTGGTGTATGAAATAGTAAATTATAGTTTGATATTTATAAAAAAAGTAAATCAATAATAAATAGAAGTTATCATAAAATCTATAGGTGTGCAAAAATACCCGATCAGGTTGACCCGACCGGTCGATCCGAACATTAAAAAATCAGATAATTTTCTAAAAAAATTTACCTGACCGATCAGGCCCGGGTCACAAAATTGTGTTTTTTCGGGTACCCAGTTACCCTAGTACCCAGTTAGCTTTTATTATATATATAATTAATTATTTATATTATGGATTATTAGATTTTGTATTTCGAACTTTTAAATTTTATGTTAGGATATTGGAGTACGTAATTCGAAGTTTCGAACATTGAAATTTGTGTATATTTTTTTAAATTAATAATTTGAAAATGAAAAAAAACGAGTACCGGATACCCGATTACCAAATACCCACAACATCTGGGTCGGGACATGAACCGAGAAATCACCAATTCGCATGTTCTGGGTACCCGAATTTGCACACCCTTGATAAAATCTCAACCACTCTTCAATATTTTTCAAATATAAAATAATTTTTTAAATATTCAATTTTTATTTAATTATTTGTATTATCCAACAATACTTACTATAGATTAATAAAAAATTTGACATAAATATATCCATACCACGAATGTGCGATAAAGTGTAAATAGTTTAGCATGTCCTTGAATTTAAAATTAATTTTGTGTTTGTCATCAAATTTTACTGCATTGAGTATTGACCCGATCCGATAACTATTTTTGATCTCCCTAAGTATGAAACTCATCGGGGGACATCTCGAAGTCGAAACATTGCTGAAAGAGAAAGCCAAAAATGTCTGCAACTCAGAGTCAGCACGTGCTTCGCTTGGTTCTCTCCTGCCGAAGCATCAAGGCTCACGTGACTCAGCCGGGGACCTCCTACATCGTCGCCATGGCCTCCTCCACGGAGCAAGAATTCCTCATCCAATACCGATCCAAGCTCGACCAATTCCCCCGCTCCCGCCGCTTCTGGGACGCCAAAGTCGCCTCCAGAGTCGGCGAGAAACTCGGCTTCCGCTTGAAGGAAATCGGCATCCGAAACATCGCCATCGACGTCGATGAAGAGATCTCTAGACCATTTGACCGCCGTAGATTGGTTTTGCCGGTCTTTGATTCGTTACGCCGCGTTGGGGTTGATATCGACGGCGCCGAGAGATTGAGCGAAATCGGACCTAGACAGGGTTAGTCTTTTCACTGCTCAATGATTTTTGCCCTAATTTCTGTAGTAAAAGAATTTTTGGGTCCTTTTATTTGCAGAGATTAGACTTCTGAATAAAATCTAGCGTGATCCAAATCTGGTGCTTGTAAAACCCTAACTTTGATATCTTCTTTTCGATCATATTGGCATTTTAAATAATATTGGCATATTGCTTGTAGCAATTTTCAAAAGAACTGAACTGTTGTAAGTTTTAACATTTTTTTTTATTTATGTTTCATATATGTATTCATTATTGAACTCAACCTGCAAGTAAAGCTTGTAGAATTCATCTTTGAGGAGATATATGAATATACTATTGAGCTATATGTTCGGGTGAAACTTGCTCCATTTTTTATTTTAATTAAATATTTGAATATCTGAGAAAAGCTTGTAGAATTCTTCTTTGAATAGGTTTATATGAACATACTGTTGAGCTAGATGCTCGGGTGAAACTTGCTTTAAATGTTATCATTGAACTACATGGCTTAGTTAAGCTCGCAGAATTCATCTTTGAATACGGGTATTTGTACATATTGTTGACCTAAATGTTTGGGTTGAACTTTCTTAATAATTTGTCGTGAAACTAAATGTCTGAGTTAAGCGCATTATTCATTTTTGAATAGAGATATCTGAACATACTATTGGTCTGAATTTTCAGGTGAAATTTGCTGAATAAGTTATTTTAGAATTAAATGTTCAAGTAGAGCTTATGGAATTCATTTTTTAAAAGAGATACATGAACATGCTATTCAGCTTAATATTTGATGAAACTTGCCCATAATTTACCACTGAACTAAATGTGCAAATAAAGCTTGTAGGATTCATCTAAAAATGATAACTGATCACACTATTGAATTCATCTAAATGTCTGAGTAAATCTTATTGAATTCATCTTTGAATAGGGGTATATATACATACTATTGAGCAATTTTCAGGTGCAACATGCTCCATAACTTACTACTGAACTAAGTGTCCAAGTAATTCAGTTCTGAACAGAGGTATGTTTACTTGCTAAATGTTTGACTTAAAACTTGCTTGAGCATCCTATGCTGAACATGTTAATAAAATGTTTATGACCCATTGCAACTCAAAATGCTGAGTCTAGTTTCCAGCCCTTCTACTAGATTGAGAAGTAATTAAGTTTTTGCTAGATTTTGACACATCCACATTTTCTATGTGGGTGCAAAAGAAAAAGAGATGAAGTTACTTGATCTGTTAGTGAGTAGTTTTGAAATAAATAAATTAAGGGGGTGTGTGGGGGGGGGGAGAAAAAGAAAACATAACTATTTGTTCTTGCATACTTTTATTACTATTTCATATTAATTTTTAAGTAATGGTGTTATTTCACTCGTAATGCCAGCTAAATTTGAAGTATTAAGAATAGTATTGATATACGATTTTTTTAGAAAGAGACAAGAGAAGGGAATTGTGCTTTTAGTATTGATCATATAATTGTAGAAGATTTTAATAGGACTCAAATCTTCAAAGATCTCGGAACCAAGTCTTTCTAGCAGGTGATATTGTAATCAACCTTTTTAGGGAGTTGAACCATATTTTCCATACCTATTATTTCCCTTTTTAACATGGTAAATGTTAACACAAAAAGTGATTGTTAATAGCTTGGGTGCTTATTTATAGGTGACTTTGAGTTTCTGATATTTGAGATTCTGAGTATATTCTTTCAAGGAGTTTGGCAGTGATATTTTTTTAGTTTTGCTAACTAGTGAACATATGACACCCCCTGAGCTTAGTTGATAACACTATTTTATATTAATAATATTTTCTTATTATTATTAAATGCAATTGTTGGCAACTTTGTTCATCTTTTTCAATACATTGGATGTAAATATTACTAATCTTAAAGAATGCCATTAGGTTTCTCGTCAGAAAAATCGTATTTGTTTATCCACGAGATAGTAATTCCTAGGAATTGTGCAAAGCCAGCTTGATAATCTCTTATTTCTGTTTGGAGGAAATCTATCTACTCTAGTTTCAATGGAATTTAGGACAATTCCAAGTCTTGATATGAACCTAAAGGAGAATGTGGAATCCATGGACCTTGATAAACAATTTTGACCGTCCATGGTGTGTCTATAAATCCATAAGGCAGGGTCTTTTTTCTTCATTTTAGTATTCTAAACGGTTGTCATGCTTGTGAGCACTGAAATAAACTTGGCAGCTGCTACTCTATATGTGCTTGACAAAACAGTCTCCGGGATGTCTATATCTGCTCCTCAATCATTGGAACTGCCTTCATGCGATTATGTCCACTACCTTGTAAGGTACTGTCCTCTTCTATCCAAAAATAACCTGATAGAAAGATGGTGTGAACACTTATATCTCCATTGAAATTTTAGTACATAGTCGATGCGGATTCATGGATCCATGCTGGACAATGACACTACACGTAGCTCAAAATCGAGTTTGACAGAACCTCTAGTGCGTCATGGTAGTCATGGGTTTTACATCAGCCGTGTATTGGTTGGGATGTAGGCATTCACAAGACCATCTTGTAAGATACTTTTCATTGATAAAATTGTGAGACCTAACATGTCAAAGTGGACCATACAGGTTGGTCTAAACCATCACAGAGTCTTCGTTAGCCACTTTGGAACCATCCATTTCTATTTACATGCCAAAATTCATTAGAAGTTATACCCTATCTACCGACTTCCATCGCAGCACAGCAATGGTGCCTAAAGCTTCTAGTCAGCCAATTTGTATTACGAAACCCAGATCCCAAACTCCAGTCTCCAAGGGCATCCTCTCCTCCACGCTGTTCGCCAAGGTTGACCCTGCCTTAATTCCCAACCGTCTTCCTTCATCTCTGCCTAGTCCAATAAGCATAACCTAAGATAAGAATTGTAATCAAGTTATAGGTTCCATCCGAATTAGATCAAGCCTAGATAATTCGTCTTTGTTTTTCTTAACATTACAAAGCGTACAAATTGGGGGAGGGGTGTTATGGCCAGAACTTGAATCCTGAATACAGGTTTCACCACTTGCTCTTTTAAATTATTGGCTAAAAATTATATTTAGAATTGTTAGTCCAACTCAAATCACCATTGAATAAATATTGTTTAGATTAACTTTTAAGGTATGCTTGGAGTAATAGTTCCACTCAATTCAGCGGGAGCTTCTAATTTAAAAAATTAAAACGCATCAAGATTAATTGTTGCTTAATTGTTTTTCAAATCTCAATCCCTATCAGAATTGGAGCAAATAATTGAGATACTTCAAAGTGAAAATCATCGATTGTATACAAATAATTAGATGGGCTTTCAAGTACCCCTCATGACTTAATGTAAAAATATTTTTTACCGACATGGCATATAAATTATATCTAAAAATGTCAAATGATTAAGGGCTCGATATTACTATAAATAATGTACATAATATAATTAATCTATCATGCCTTCTAATAGCATTTATATTACAATGATGAAGCACATAACTCACATATCTCATATTTCGAGCATGATTCAACTTAGTCTAAACCATAATTCGGACTCCAATAAACAAAGCATACATGAAACATAACATAACTAAATAACTGATCAATTTTACCAAAGATTATTTAGTGTCATATGAATGATTCATCAATGATGGAAATTACTCATCTCCACTTATGTGATTGTTGCATCCGATGTCTAATTACCAGAAGTATTTGTTGGTTGACTCTTTTTCCATCAGCAATGATGTATCTCCGACTTGCTCTCCCTCATTTTATATACAATTGGACTTCTCCCCATGTGCACTTGACAAAGTTGTTCAACACTCGGACTTGTAATTACCATACTTTTTTGCTGATTTGGCTTGATAATCACCTCGTCTTCTTCCCCATGTTCTATTGATTATCGTAGTTTCCCCTACCATCTCGGCCTCTGTTGTCGTTTCCATTTGATCCCTGTCTTTCTTCTTTAAATAATCTAACGACACTTATAACTCTGCATTATCTTACTGCAACTCTTTTCTTTCATGAATCAATATATGACCCTTGCAATTCATCGATAGATAAAATATCAATATTTTTTAACCTTTCAATTGAGCAAACCACATAATTGAACTTTAGTGTCATTGAGTAAAGATTTTTTTCAACTACAATTTTTTTAATGGTTTAAGATGATTATAAGGTAATATCTGCTAATAGCTTTCTTAACCTATATACAAAGCATACATATTTTGCAAACGTCACTTCTTCAATCCAATACCTCTAAGAAAATCAACATTATCCTATATCACTAAAACCACCTGATAGGTTCAAAATGACAAATCTTATTTGTACAAAACTAGCATAGGTTATTTTGTTACCGTTCACCTTTTTACAGCTATGATAGCGCTATTATTGTAATGTAAGAAATAAAACAACAACATAAATAAAAATGAAAGAAGGGAGAATTTGAGAGGAATTCAACTTGTTTAAGCAAGAGCTTCTTTAAATAGGTTATGCAAGAGCAAACAGAAAAACATGAAACTAACAACTAAACTTTTAGAAAGCATAATAACAAAAATCAAAATCAACTAATGCCCGTAGGCGTTTTTACCCAAAAATCAACTAAAGAATCAATAATTACCTATCAGACACCTATTCACTAAATTTTATCGAGCTAACACTCATTTGTTGACATGGACGGAAGGCGCAGATCATCAAGCACGCCTTCCTGGGTTTTCGTCCGAGCTAGTGCCACGCAGGTAAAGCGCGGATCACTGTCAGCGTCTTTCTGGGTTTTCATTCGAGCTGGCGCCATGTGGCAAAAATATGGGTCACCATCTGTGCTTCGTGGGAAACCTGACACGCGACGAAAGGCGCAGATTCTTGAAAATTATTTTCACATTCTTCCTTCTATCAAACTAAATAGATTTTGTTATAGTTCTTAAAAGTTAATTTTTTTATTATATTATATTTAATTATTTGACCAATTTTTTTAATAACTATTTTGTATTTCTTTTTGCGGTTGTAAAATGGAATGCGGGATCAACTCTCGAGATATTTTGTCGATACTGTAATAATATTAAATTGTGTTTTTAATTTACTATGAAACTTTTTTTAATTTTTTAGCATTAGTTTATATTTTAATTCGAATACTATTTATTTAATTAGGCGTATTTCAGCTATTGTTTTTGCAGTTATAAGACTTAATATTTCAAACTTTCAAACTCTCAAAATGAGGCGTATTTCAACTATTGTTTACTGTGATGGAGAAATTTAAGAAGATGAAACCAGTGTTGTATTCGCATCAAATCATTCTGTCAGAATATCCTTTAAGAGAAACATCACTCTTGAGGAGTTGATTACTAAAATTTCAAGGAAGATTCATGTTGGAAGTACTAGAAGACTGTCCTCACTTTAGTACAGATTTCCAACCGCAATATTTCTGTTAACTTATACAACATTCGAACTCTCCAACGATGACGATGTTGCTATGATGGTTGATTCTCATAATCAAAATTCAGACACTGATACATAAATTTATGCCGCATTTGTTGAAGTTTGCGGTTTGTGCTATGTCATTATGCTCTCACTATGACCTGGTTCAACAAACTGATCAAGTTGACAACTCAACTCAAATAATGTGTAATGATTTTAACTCGTTAATGGAAAATCCACATCTTGATATCATCCCATCAAGTTCAATGGAGAGACATTCATCAGTAACTTGTTACGATCTCTATCGAGGTGGCTCCATGAACAATCCGTATGGCAACATCGCTTCCAATTTAAGGGGAATACATTTTTCTGCCAAATTATTTGACTTGAATATGGGAATGCCCTCGGCACAACAATATGTTCAATACCTATTTGACACTATGCCTTCAAGTTATAGGGGATTCATTCAACTGCGAGCTTTTTCGACCTCAATGTCTATGTTCCTGCGACACAACACTCAGTTCAAAACCTGTATGACACGATGCCTTTAAGTTCAAGTGGAAGACATTCAACTACCAGCTTGCTTGACCAAAATATCGGTATCATAAATGAACCCTCATCTCCACCAGAAGAATTTCTTCGTGAGCTAGGTGTGGATGATGCTGTGTCTGGACTATTCGTTGAGCTTGAATCACCGCAGTTCAACATAAACTCCGATGATGAAAATGGTGATTACGAATATTTGTGTAAAAAAATACATATTCCAAAATATAACATTTTCATCAATTAAGATGAACTCTCATTTTTATAGAATAAAACTCATCTATGATCTAGATAAAATATACTAAATAATTTTAATTGAATAAAATACAATATGAGGAGTATCTTCTGCAACTAGCAAAGGCCCCGAGGCCATGATGGAATAGTCGGCTCTTCTGCATTCTCTCTTCATTTTTTACTTATGTATCTCAACATATTTATGTGGAATGTACAAGGCTGTGGCCACCGAAATTTTAATCGCGTTGCTCGACAATATTTGCGAGATCATTCACCAGATGTTGTAGGCTTCGTTGAAACCCGTATAAGCAGTCATGCGGCTGATAAAGCTATTACTCAACTCAAAATTCCGAACGCTTTTAGAGTAGAAGCTGATGGTTTTTCTGGAGGCATTTGGATCTGTTGGTATGATCACATTCAAGTAGATGTTCTATTCAGTCATTTTCAATTTGTCCACTGTCGGATCCACTGTAAGTCCAACAATCGTTCCGCTCTTGCTACCTTTGTTTATGCTAGTTGAATCCTACTAAAAGGAGAGCTCTTTGGAAGTTCATTCACTTGCTCTCTAATCATATTAACGAGCCTTGGGTTGTCTTAGGCGATTTTAATGCCGCATTGTCTCCTAATGATCGTAAAGGCTGTGTTAACAATCCATCCTCGGACCACGACTTTAGTAATGTTATTTTTTATTCAAGTCTCCATGATCTTGGATATCAAGGACCAGACTTTACTTGGTATAAAGGTCCTTGTGCAGTTCACCTCGACCGATGTTTATGCAATGATAAATGATGGTCGCATATCCTGACACATTGGTTTACCACCTCCTTATAATGAAGTCTGACCATAGACCTCTCTTATTATCTATTGGCAAAAACCCCAATAAGCGACAGTAAGGTCAATTCCGTTACTTTGCCGGATGGACCCTCCACAATGATTTCGTAAGCTTGTACTTGATAATTGGGACCCTTCACTCCCAATTACTCATTCTATCTCCAAGTTCAGTAATGCTGCAAAAATCTGGAATCACTACAATTTTGGACAACTTTCTCAATCCAAACGCACTGTTATGGGGTGACTTAGGGGCATTCAACGATATCTTGATAAAAAATTTGAGAAAACTTTTGATCCTTGATCATGAATCTTAACATTTGATGAACACATCTTACTTTCATAAAAAAAGCTATTATAAACAAGATGACTAATAGGATCTATGCTCTTAAAATTTCCACCGGAGATTGGTGCTCAGACATAAATGTTCTTCGGTAAGAAGCCAGTTCATACTACCAGAATTTGTTTTCAATTCGTGAGGAGGTACACGGCACCTATCCCATCTCGGGGTTTTTTCCACCTCTACCTCCTGAATTCATACAAAATTTAGACATTCTTCCAAATCCCATGGAAATCAAGGAGGCGTTATTCGATATGACTCCACTCAAATCTCCAGGAGCAGATGGATTGCACGCACATTTCTATCAACAACATTGGGACATTGTTGGCACGTCAGTTTGCTCGACGATCCAAAACATATTCAGTGGTAATAACATTGATCCTCTGCTGAACAAAATAATTCTCGCCCTCATCCCAAAAATCCCAAGTCCTTCAAGCTTCAAGAACTTTCGACCTGTCAGCCTTTGTACGATATTATACAAGTTGGTCACTAAGATCATTGTCAAACACCTCCAGCAAATTATGCCTCGACTTGTTGCGCCTAACCAAACAAGTTTCATTCAAGGCCGTAGCATCTCAGAGAACATTATTATTAATCAGGATGTCATTCACTCCATGAAATCAAAAAAGGACAAGGATGGTTGGATGGCGATAAAGGTGGATCTGGAAAAAGCTTTTGATCGTCTGCGCTGAGACTTTATAGCCGACACTCTTTATGAAGCAAGCTTTCCACCAGCAATTACACGACTTATCTTGCATTGTATTTCATCTTCTTCTATGCTGGTTCAATTTAATGGAGACCTTAGCGATGATTTTAAACCACAATGTGGAGTTGGGCAAGGAGATCCATTCTCTCCTTACCTTTTTGTTCTTACCATGGAAAGGCTTGGACATCGTATCCACCTTGCTTCTGAGAAGGGCGATTGGAAACCTTTTAAGCTAATTCGTGGTGATCTTCCCATCACTCATTTATTTTTTGCAGATGACTTAGTTTTGTATGCCAAAGCAACTGTAGCACAAGCAATTCTAATCGATAATATCCTGGAGGAATTTGGTCACTACTCGGGACACAAAGTCAACAAGCTTAAATCTCATGTATACTTCTCGCCCAATACAAGCACAGAAACAACAAATGCAGTATGTTCTCATCTCGGCATCAAGCAAGTTCCTAACTTGGGTGTGTATCTCGGAATGCCGGTGATGCAAAAGCGTGCTACCTGTGAATTCTATAGCTTCATCATTGACAAAATAAAATCAAAGCTTCATGGGTGGTCGGTTAGAACCCTATCTTTTACGGGACGAATCACTCTTGCTAACTCAATGCTCATGACTATCCTATTTATTTCATGCAAACTTGTCGCTTCCCCTCTCGTGTCTGTCAAGACATTAAAAAGATTGTTCGGCAATTTATATGGAGCTCTAGTAATCAAACTCGAGGTATTTCTCTCATTAGTTGGGACACCTTAACTCAACCTATACACAATGGAGGCCTCGACGTTTGGAGATTACAACAACATAATGATGCCTTCCATATAAAACTTTGTTATGCCATCGTTTCGGATACAGCGAATTATTGTATAAGGCTTCTTAGGCAAAAATATAAGGTGCTCTCTAATTGTTCCTTCTCCATATTCCGACTGAGCTGCTCTCATTTGTGGAGGTCCTTATAAAGTCTGGAATAGGTTCTACAGCTTCTTATCTTGCTCTATAGGCGATGGAACTACAACAAGATTTTGGCACGACAATTGGCTACCGAAACTTGGGTGTCTTTCAGAATGGAAACAAGAGCATATTATTGTTGAAGATAATATGCTGGTCTGTGATGCTGCCCAGCCGAATGGCAACTGGAACTGGAATCTGCTTTGACAGTTTCTCCAACCCTCCACGATACAACATCTGCTGAATGTTCAACCGCCTAATCTGAATGCTGGTACTGATCGTTGTTGCTGGTCATAGGGCAAACATGGCGAGTTCACAGTAAAATCTGCCTATGAGCTTCTAACCAAGGATCTTTGGGACCCCAAAGATATCAAATGGACTAAACTTTGGCGCATGACTATCCCGGAGCGCATAAAATATTTCTTATGCTTTCTTATAAAGACCACTTGCTTACGAACTTTAATCGTTGTGCAAGGAAGCTTACGGTTGATCCTTTATGTCATATATGTGGCTTAGCTAATGAAAATACATTGCATGTTCTACGTGACTGCAAACACTCCGTAACTCTTTGGCAACTGATTATCCGACAGCAAATCCTACCGAACTTCTTTAACACTAACGTCTCTGATTGGATCACAATGAACCTAGACTCAAATAGTCTTTTTGCTGGCACAGACATCCCATGGAAAATCTTTTTATCTTCTATAGCATGGCAGATCTGGAAGCGAAAAATTCTTACATATTATCAGACTTGTTCATCCATAATGACCAGGTCATCTCCCTAAGCAAAAATTGGTCCCTTTATATCATTGCAGCAAAGTCCATTTCCCCAACTAGTTCCGGTGCTGCTCATCCAGAACTTATACAATGGAAGCTCGCTCCTACAAATTGATACACTCTTAACACAGATGGAGCGGTACATAAAATTTCCTCCCAAGGATCGGTGGGTGGCCTCATTCGAAATATGAATGATGATTGGATCATTGGTTTTAATAAATCGGTTGGAATCTCAACTCCAATCCAAGCCGAACTTTGGGGGATTTTTGATGGACTTTAATTGGCACTATCCCACAATATTGAACGTCTCCAATGCCAAACAGACAGCGTTGAAGCTCTTAATCTCGTGTCTTCGCCAATGGCTAAATGCAGCCCAATTGCTCTTGTTCGCTCTATGCAAAACTCATATCAAAACAATGGATGATCGAATTCATTCTTATTCGCCGTGAAGCTAATGCTGCAGCAGACTTCCTTGCGAAATCTACCGTTATTTCAAATGAACAAGCTCAGACCTATACTGAACCGCCTCATGAGATTAAATCACTTCTTCACCGTGACCTCTATGGTCATGCTTTCCTTCGCACTTAGTATTTCATTATAATAGTCTTCCTTATAATTTAAAAAAAGCGCATAGTGAAAGTAAATAAATAAGACAAAGATAGCATCATATCATATAAATTAGAAGCAAACAACTCTTAATTTAAGCTTTTAAAAAAGTAAAATTATAGTTAAACTTGAAATTAAATTTGGATTTTAATTAACTTAAATTTGATTAAATAGAATTATAATTAAAATTAACTATAATACAAATATAGGATTAAAAAAATTCTCTTAGGCATATGGGGCCAAGGCTTACCTCCGCCCCTGATCCTAGGTGTATATACGTGTAATCAATAATTGAGAAAACTTCTGAACATATAATACTTTTGAATTACTCCAAATTATTTAAAAACATATAATACTTTATAATTACTCTAAATTATTTGAAAAAACACGATTTGTTGAGAATTTAGAGGGTTAATTATGGAAAAAGAAGTATGATAGGTTGGTTGAAAGAAAGGATTAGGTATGCAAAGAGAAAATGAATTGTAATTTAAAATTTAAAAACGAATTTGGAAAATCGCATTGCGATAGTCGAAGTTCGCGTTGCGATATCCAAATTTGTTGCGATAGTCCAAGTTCGCGTTGCGATCGTCGATGTTCGCGTGGACTATCGCAACGAATTTGGAATAAATCGCAACGCGAACTTGGACTATCGCAACGAATTTGGAAAATCGCATTGCGATAGTCGAAGTTCGCGTTACGATCGTCGATGTTCGCGTTGCGAATTTGGAAACTGATTTGCGATACCGGAGATCGCGTTACGAATTATCGATCGCATTGCGATTTAGTTGGTCATTTTGGCAAATCCAAAAATATTTGGTTAAAATCGTATATTATAAGGCATTTTTGGTCACTGATGTTATTTTCTCTTTCTTTTATTAATCTAAGGTGATTACAGTGGTTATATTTGTTCTAAAAACTCTCAATCATTTAATAATAAAATATTTAATATTATACAATGGCTGATGCTCGAACCTAGAAACTGTAAAGATAATAACAATCCCTTTAACCATTAAGGCAATTTCACTCAAACAATTTTATAATTTTAAAAATTAAATATAAAGACTTTAATATTAATTATATTTTTTTGAATTAAGAAGATTAATTATTTTAAATTTTAGATTAAATTGATGTAATATATCACACTAGCATAATTAGAAATAATAATACTTAAACATAATAACTTAATAATCTTTCAAACACACCCTTAGTTGATAATACCATAGCCTTAATTATTATAAAGTTTATAAACATTGATAACATTTTTATTGAAAGAATAGTTTCTTTAATCATCAAAGGAATTCAAAAGGCTTGGAGGGATCGTTAATCAGCAAAACTTTGATTATGATTAAAACTTTTGCTTATAATGTGGCTAAGATTGGGGGAAATGAAATTTATGCAAAAGAAAGCTAAATTTATCGTAGTGGGTCCAAATAATTTATTGTTGATTAATAATTATTTTGTTAGAGCATGACTTCATGTATGGACAATAACATGATTGTATTACGTGTAAAGCTAAAAATAAATAAAACAACTTGTCTGAGTATTTTGAACATTCCATAGTGGGAAATTTTGAAACATGTAAAATAAAATGAGAAAAGAAGTGGAAAGGGATAATAAGGGGCTGAGTTGGAGTAAATATACTTAATTTCATCGCTCTTTCATATAGGTACGTTCACTTTTCAGTTTTAATCGAATTAGTTGATCGAATTGAATCAACACGGTTAAATGATTGACCACTGAATTTAATTCGATCGAAAAATAGTTAGTTTTTTAATATCCAATTAATGGTTAATTCAATTTGAAATTGATTAATTAATCAGAAATATTAAATATTAAGTATATTATATATATTATAGACATTAAATGCATATTTAAGCTCAAACTCGTTAAAGATTAAGATTTAATTATTTTTTAACTAAGGTAAACCCATTAAATTTTAACCCAAATAAAAAAAATACATCTATTAAACTCAAATTAATTTACTAATTTTTTTGCAAAAATCTAATTAATTCAATTTTAAAGAATTTACTTTGATCGGTTGTCAAACTCACCTTTTGAACACCCCTGATTTATCGTAGAAAGATTTTAGTTTATTATCTGTAGAGAAAAAATAATAAATTTGATAGCTCAATATTAATTATTTTATTTTTTAATGTTAATATATTTATGTAAAACTTTTAATTTTTAAAAATCTTAAGTTATTAAAAATCATAAAAAGTTGTAAAAATATCAAAAATACTATTTTTATCAATAGATTTAATTTGAAACAAAAAATTATAAATTTGAGGGTCAAAAAATAATAAATGCTGAAATGGCCTTTTAAAAAATTGAAAGCTAAAAATGTCTTCTGGTTTAAAAAATTCTACTACATTTATGGATATTAGATATATTTATAATCGTCTCACCGTGTGATCAGGTTTATAAGCAAGGTCAGGGTTCGAATCCTATTATTTGCGAATGAAGCATACTGGGTTAGGAGGTCGCCCTCCCCTCTGCAGTACTCGATCTGGATTAATCGGTCAATATATCGGATACCAGTGATTAATTCAAAAAAATATCCTTAAAAATGTCTAAACATAAAAAATATATAATATTATTTACAATATTTTTATTTTTTATAATTTATTATTATATATCATTTCTTTAATACTTATATATAAAAAGATAAATAATAATTCCATATAACAAAATATGATGAAGTGAAACAAATAATTACTATAATTACATACCCACTAATTAAAAAATTAATGCACACCACCGTACGGTTCTCAATTTTAAAAAAATCATTATACGAAACAAATCGATTCGAAAGTCTTCTATTTTAGATTTTTAAAAAATTAAAAAAATGATAAGATATAAAGTTAAGAGAAAATAACCTCAGTGACCAAAAATCCATATTATATACGATTTTAACCAACTTTTTCCGGATTTGCCAAAATGACCAACAAAATCGCAATGCGATCGCTAATTCGCAACGCGATCTCCATTATCGCAAATTCGCGTTGCATTTCGCGTTGCGATAGTTGGAAATCGCGTTGCGATGGTATACAATGTCGTTGCGATTTTCCCAATTCGCAATGCGAATAAGTAAATCGCAGCGCGAATTGGGAAAATCGCAATGCGATACTGACTATCGCAATGCGATACTTACTATCGCAATGCGATAATACAAAATCGCAACGAGATACTGACTTTCGCAATGCGATTCTGACTTTCGCAACGCGATTTACATAGCGCCATTCGTATTAACGCGTATTTTTTTTTCAAATTCCAAACACGAATTTTTTCTTAATAAATCGGAAACTGAACCGTCCACAGTAATCGCAACTCATAACCTCAAACCCAAAAACACAACACTCAGTCACATCTTCATCTCTCACTCTCTACGGCGAAATCCGTCCCCATCTCCGAAGATTTCCGTCCCCATCGCCGGCGAAATCCCTCACAACCATTCACAGTCAAAAATCCCTCACAATCATTCAGAAATGGAAAATCAACCTCCGAGGGTTAGTTTTTTTTTTATTTTGAAATTTTTGCATTATTTTAGGTTTTTCATATTGAGATTGATGATAAGTTTACTGGTAATTTCAATAATAGATTAACCATTTCACTTAGATTTCTTATTAAATTCATTCGATTGCTGCCAATACTGCTAAACTGTTTAGCCTGTGAAGTTAGTATTTGTCTTTGTCTTTTGGTTGAAGTAATGCAGAAGAAGAATAGTTTCGAGAATGAAAATCGCAACGCGGAAATAACTATCGCAACGCGAAATAAAAAACGCAACGCGAAACAAAAATCGCATTGCGATTTTCATTTCGCGTTGCGATTTTTATTTCGTGGTTGCGATTTTCATTTCGCGTTGCGATTGTCTGGTCGCGATAGTCATTTCGCGTTGCGATTCTCTCGTTGCGATAGTCATTTCCGTGTTGCGATTCTCATTACCTCGTTGCGATTTTCATTTCAACCAAAAGACAAAAACAGTGTTGCAAATTTTAGTTTCAAGAATAAACTACTATTTATGTTTATTGTTTTGTTTTTGGTATATCTTGACAGTGTAATTTTGGTATATCTAACTTGGTATGTTTATTGTTTTTTTGTAGAAATTTTTTTCGGCTTCATTGACATTAAGGAATAAAGTTAGCCTAGCCACTACAATTGCTTCGAAGCTTTCACCTGCACAAAGAAAATTGTTTGAAGAAACCTGCTTCGGGCCATGGCTGAGAGTACAGCATCCGGGTGGAGATGCTAGTTTGACCCATTTGTGGCTTCAGACCATGACTAGCGATCTACCCGACAGTATACAACGTGGTGAGGAAGAGATATGGTTTCATTTTCCACCGGCGTATACTTGTTTTGGGCGAAGGAGTTCTGCTTAATCACTGGTCTACGATTCGGACACGATGATGTAGGCCGGTACACTCGTCATATCACCCGCCCATCATGGTTATCCAGGGTTTTTCCTGATGAGTCAATAGAGAAGCCGAACTTACACGTCGACGACATGAAGAAATTTTTTAATAAGAAAGATGGTTTTACTCGGATGAATGACGTCGATGTTGTCCGAGTATGCCTTCTACTACTTTTGTATGCCGGCTTTTTAGGCAGAGAGGCCAGACAACCTATTCCTCAAGAGCTAATATTATTGGTAGAGGACCTAAATGCATGGAATCTGTTTCCGTGGGGTTCGTATATATGGAAAGCTACCTGGACTAAGTTGTCGTCTGCCTTTGATGACCGCAAAAGTTTGCGGGGCGATGGGTCGAAATACACTTTGTCAGGCTTTGTTTGGGCCTTTAAGGTAAGAATTTCTATATAATGTTTTCAAAATTATAATTAATTATTAACAATTACTAATGTTTGTTATTATATTGTTTGTAGATTTGGATATTCGAGGTCTTTCCCGCCATGAAGACATATGCAATAAAAACTTCAAATGATATTCCCAGGGCTATTTCCTGGAAGAGGAAACGTCTGTTGGATTGGGAAGACTTAATACCATATGCGATAATAAATAATTTAAGTTAACACAAATACTATCATATATAAACAAGTTATTAATATTAGACGTTTAACTTTGTTTGAGTTTTTATATTTTTAGGAGGCCAACATTCCATTAATGAGACTGACACCCACGGAGGCTGAGCTTGCCACTGATTGGTGGCAAGCTAGTCAGCGTTTTCTTGATGGCACGAATGATGAGCAGCCTCCACTTCCTCCACTTCGAGAGCCATCACCTCACCTAGAGCCATCACCTGATCGACCCGACTATACACCTCTACAACGAGAGCCATCACCTATCCCGTCACATCATCGAGCCTCTTCTCCACCATCACCTCATGATAGGCGACCGACAAAGATGTCACGACTTCTATCTCCCTATTCTCCACCTCCACGGGATGAGTCAAGGGAGTTACGTGATGAGGTCAATGCCTTGCGTGAGGAGATCGGTACTCTACTTGATAACGATGGTGCATGGCGTGTGGAGGTGTCTACTTTACGTGGTGAGGTTGCCGCTCTACGTGAGATGGTAGTATCGTTGCAGAATGAGGTTTATACTCTACGCAACGAGGTAAGTTTAAGATTTTCCATATTTAACTTGATGATAAATTTACTCGTAATTTCACTTAAATTAACCATTTCACTTAGATTGCTTAGTAAATTTATTCGGTTGCTGCCAAAACTGCTAAACTTTTTACTTTAACACTGTGAAGTTAGTATTTGTCTTTGTTTTGTCTTTTGGTTGAAAGTTTGAAATATATTTATCTTTGTTTTCACTGTTTAAATATCATGTCTGTTTATTTACTGATATGTGTATTTTTATTTAGCGGACCGATAAGGTGGATGCTTTACGTCGGGTTTTTCTTGCACGACAGAGTTCACGCATCAGACGGCGTGCACGTGTTATTAAGTCTCCGTATACCCCAATAGTGCGAAGACACCACAAGAAGAAGTCCGACTCGCCTATCATCCCTCAAGAGTCCAGTCCTATCATTGAAGAGGCCCCTATCATTCCTCGAGAGTCCCCTCCCACCGTTCAAGAGGCCACTGTCATCGTTGAAGAGGTCCCTCCCACCATTCAAGAGCCCGATTCACATGGCGTCATATGTAGAATTCTTGAGAAACCCTCTGACGTGCTGGACATGATGGATTCAAGTTGGCTCTCGTATGAGTTACCGGCCAGTACCATACCGGTATCTGAAGAGGAGAGGAAACAACTATCGGACACAATTCTGGATAACACCCTTTGGGCTAAGATCGCAGTTGATTTTTATCTACATGAGCGAAGCCAGGGGTGTTTCACTGACATATGCAAGCTCAATGATGATATCTATTTGTTGCTTGATCGGTCTTGGTGGGGCGTATTATTAGGGGTCGAAGACAATGGCTATTTCGATGGAGGGGTAAGTCTTATATTTTCATTTGATTATTTTTTTTGTAAATTTATGTAAGTTACTAATATATGTCTTTTTTTGTAAAACAGCATATCGATGCGTGGGTGTCACGTCTTCTAATAATTAGGAAACTTAAGGAAAATAAAAGAAATACACGGTGTACAATTATGCCGACGTCTTTTAACGCCGTTCACTTGAAGAATCAACGAGATGAATCATTTGCGTTGGGCAATGGACAAGCTAAACTTTATCCTGCATGGTGGGAGGTCGATAAGGTTAGTGTTTATTTTAGATTGAGTTTAAAGGTATTCATAAATAAGTGCGCAAATGAATGAATTATTACTTATGATTGCAGGTGTTTATCCATGTTTTGGAACATAATCATTGGCTTCTCGTCGAGCTTCAGATCCCATCCCTTAAGGCAATAGTATATGACAGCATGATAAATTACATATCATTGGCTGATTTAAGAGATATTATTAAGGGATGGAGCTCTTATTTGGCTAAATACTTGGATGCGATAAATTATTGGACTCGTTCTAGAAACAAGAAGCCAAAGAAGCTCAATATTACAGTTAGCAGAGACGAGACCGCACCACAACAAACGAAAGGACCCAGAGGGGATTGTGGTCCTCTCGTATGCTTGGCGTTGGACCGTTTGATCACAGGAAGTATAAAGTATCTACCTCCCACCGATATAGATAGAGCTGCAGTAGGCTTGTGGTTTCGACATTATATGGCTAGATCGATATATACGAGACGCTGCCTACCTGCATCCGCGTTATAAAAATGTCCATAAACAATTGGTATGTCTATAGGCTTGTGGTTTGAAAATGTTTGGTTAAGTACCTAGAATTCAATAATTTGCTGTTTGTAGGTTTTAGATGTGTAGAAAATGTTGTTTGAGCAAATGTTTGGTTTATGCAGGTTAATCTCAGAAGTGAGCTGCGTGAAAATGATGTATGGCTGCAAAAGTTGATTCAATAGTAGAAGTGTTATTTTCTCTAATAATTATTGCTTATTTTTTGATTGTTTAATTGATTTGTAAAAGGTGATTTGTAAAAGTTGATTTGTTTAATTGATTTTAACATAATTCTTATTTGTGCTTGTTTAATTGATTGAAATGTAATGGTTGATTTTGTTGATTTCAATCTGCATTATGTTGAAGGCAAAAAGTACTATCGCAATGCGAAATGAAAATCGCAACGAGAGAATCGCAACGCGAAAATGAAAATCTTTCGCATTGCGATTCTCTCGTTGCGATTTTCATTTCGCATTGCGATAGTAATTTCCGCGTTGCGATAGACATTAAGATTATTGCCTATTAAGTGATAACAACTGGAACAGATCATAGCAATTTTCAAACTCAAGTTACTAATACATGCCTAACTGAAAATGTTAAAAGTTCACACATAAAATCTACATAATACAACGTTTGCATTTAAAAATCACCTAAGTTAACAGTCCCAAAAGGTGAAGCCAGTTGTGATTGGGATTTTAAAGATGATTGCGATTTTGATTGCCTTTTTCTTGACACCATATGAGCTTTGGATTTTGATGATGATCCATATTTTGGTAGAGGAAAAGATGATTGTGATGGCACTGGTGATCCACATGTCAACCTTGTATGACCACTTTCCTTGCACCGACTACATGTCGATCTCTTCTTCTCTTCACCCTTAGACGGTATACGATCGTGACTTTTTGGTCGGCCAGGTAGCCTTCTGTCCATGGCTGGTGGCAAAACTGTTTGTAAGTCATCTGGTATGTCTCACTCAGAAGGATGTGAAATAGGGTAGACAATCTCGGCATAAGTCTGTCGATATACTTCTGTAGTGTAGCAATCCATAGCGTATGTGCTTGAATCATCTTAGTTTAGATGAAGAGCAACTTTTATAACATGGCCACATGGATAACCAGATGTTTGCCATTTCATACAACTACACGTCCTTGCATTTAGATCGACAAGCCCATTTAAGTTATTATCCAGTACTTCAAACAAAGTGTTTAAACATGGTTCAACTCTCCATGACGTTGACTTCACAACACGTTTTGTTATCTTTTTTTCAGTCCATGGTGTAACACGATGTTCCAATGTTCCTGTAAATTTAAATAAATAATACTTAGTAAAATATATGATAAGTTACGAATTCAAAGAAATAATACCTGTATGGTTTCTTTTCTTGTAGTACCACTGTTGAATAGAGGCTCGAAAAAACTCCATTAACATAGTAATGGTTAATTTCCGGGAATGACGACTTAGAGCGTTAATTGATTCTGCACTATTAGACGTCATGAAACCATATCTTGCTCCAAGTTGATGTACTCTTGACCATCTTTCAAACCCGACATCTTCTAGTGTTTGAGCACACTGAGGCAAAACACGTCTTAAACAGTTTATATGCTTATTGAAATCTACTTCCCGATAAGCCTTTACAGCCTTCCAGTATGTCCATTTGTACTTTTTTATACCAGCAGACCTTGATTTTAGATTTCTATACAAATGAACACCACAAAGTCCATGAAAAGCATCTGGGAAACACCTTCTAACAACGTTGTCAATTGAGTTTGTCCTATCGGATATGATTGTCAGATTGCTAATAGGACCTATGCAATCCCTAAGATGCCCCATAAACCATGTCCATAAATCAGAGGTTTCAGATTTGCCAACCCCGTAAGCTATTGGCAATATCCCATTGTTAGCATCCATGGCTACTGCTAATAAGTTTACTCCAAGGTATCGACCTTTCAAATGTGCTCCGTCAACTATAATGACTGGGCGCATGCAAGTAATAAACGAACGAATCTACAAAATAATATACACAAGAAATATAATCATTTAAATGTGAAATGCATGTAACTAACAGAAATGAGTCAACAAAATTATATTGATTTACGAACCGCAGCACCAATGGCGATAAACAGTAACTCAAAGCGTCCATCTCTATCTGTTTTGATATGAGTTACCGACCCAGGATTTTTCAACTTTAAATTGTGACAATAAGCCGGCAGTTGGGCAAACGATGCTTCTGGCGACCCCCTCAACAATTCCAAGGCATAACATTTGGCTCTCCAAGCTTGAGAATATGATATACTAATCTTGAACCGAGCATTCATGTCAGTCATAATTTTATGTCCCCGATATACCCTGCCATTCAAAAACATTAACTCAGCCAGAAAACCACCCAACACCTTTTTGTTTGCCTGTCTATGGTGAGGAAAAACTTGGGTTCTTGAACATGTATGTTTATCAATAAAAGTCCTAACTTGAAACATTGCGCAATCTTTTATCCTCTTTGCAATCATACGCCACGTACAGTTTTTGTCAATCGTACACCTTGTTTCGAAACGATCTTTGCTTGATTTGTTAACTTTTAGTTGATAGCCATCTTCCACACATTTCGTATACAAAGCTATCTTCAAGTCTTCCTTTGTATCAAAACAATCATCTTTCTTGATACGAATAACTTTTGTGTAACAATCAATTGCTTTCTTTGCCAACTCTTCTTCCGGTAACTGAAGTAATTCTTGCATATTCCAGTTATACTCCCGTGGCATTTTCTTTTCTTCGGGGACTTTTTCTTATTTTCTTCTTCAGGATTATATGAATTACAGAATGGATGTTCAACATGTTCATTCACAGTCATAACTTCCTCCTCATTATCATCAACAACATCTTCCTCGGCAACGGGTGTTTCATCATCAAAATTCGGGTATTGACCAATATCAAAATCATTACACGCATGGTCTGTTTCTTCTTCTGAAACATCATCAAAATCTGTGTATTGACCAATATCAAAGTCCGGGTATTGACCAAGATCAAATTTCGAATACTGACTAGTACTCACAATTTTTTCTCTTGGCTCATCATCGTCTAATTGGTCAATACGAAAACCGGAATTTGGTGCTGAAAGTTGATTTGGATTTGGATTAGAGAAAGGCTGTGGGTTTTGAGACCCACTTAGTTGATTACTACCCGCTACTGACCCAACAATACTACTTCTAGGTTCAACAACATACAATGTAACATCATCACTTGAAACATTAATGTAAGCAATGAATCGTTCAACATCTTCATTGTCGGTTAACAAATAAACTTTATCATTTCTCTGATAAGATAGCCTAAATCCACTTAGGGGCTCTAAATTCAATTTCTTTGAAAACACGTAACATTAGGGTTTCATAAGTTAACTTCTTTAATGACAGTTTTAGTTGAAGATTCATGGGTAAAGGCATATATTGTAAAACACCATGAACATTCTCCCATGACCCTCCAAAACACAAATCTATCCAAACATGATCAACATTAGATGATTTCATGGTTGTAACTAAACAAACGAGATGCGAAACTAAGACCTGTTGCCGGATGGGGAAGGATGTCGTTGGATATTGGAACGGATGTCGCCGGAGAGAGTGATAGATGGAGATGGAATGAGTTGCGATTTAGGGATTTAGGTTATGAGTTGTTGCTACTGCGTATATATATACACAAAAAATTTGGCTTGCGAAACTAAAACCTGTTGCGAACTTTGAAACTCACATTGCGATTCTGTATTATCTCGTTGCGAAAGTCAGAATCGCGTTGCGAAAGACAATCATTTGACCATCGTAATGCGAAATGAAAATCGCAACGATAGAATCGCAATGCGAAATGAAAAAGGCAACGAGGATTAACATGCATAAACTTTTAACAATTATTGAATTCTAGGTACTTAACCAAACATTTTCAAACCAAAAGGAGTATATATGTTAACAAAACTTGCATTATGTGTATTTTATGTGTTCACTTTTAACATTTTCAGTTAGGCATGTATTAGTAACTTGAGTTTGAACATTGCTATGATCTGTTCAGTTGTTATCACTTATTAGACATTCATTTGACTATCGCAACGCAAAAATGGCTATCGCAACAAGAAAATCGCAATGCGAAATGAAAATCGCATTGCGATTTTCTCGTTGCGATTTTCATTTCGCATTGCGATTTTCATTTCGCATTGCGATTTTCTCGTTGCGATAGCCATTTCGCGTTGCGATAGTCTGTTTTGCCTTCAACATAAAGCAGATTGAAAATCAACAAATCAACTATTACATTTCAACACAAATTATGTACACATCAATTAAACAAATCAACATTTACAAATCATCTTTTACAAATCAATTAAACAATCAAAAAATAATAATAATTCTTATTTCTTCATCAATTATTGAATCAATGAATCAACAACTTTGTGACCCCGTACATCCATTTCACGCAGCTCACTTAAGGATTAACCTGCAGAAACCAAACATTTGCTCAAACAAGACTTCCTACACATATAAAACCTACAAACAACAAATTATTGAATTCTAGGTACTTAACCAAACATTTTCAAACCAAAAGGAGTATATATGTTAACAAAACTTGCATTTGACTTACCAATTAACAATGGACACTTTCATAACGCGGATGTAGGTAGGCAGCGTCTCGAATATATTGCTCTAGCCATATAATGCCGAAACCACAAGCCTACTGCAGCTCTATCTCTATCGGTGGGAGGTAAAAACTCTGTGCTTCCTGTCGTCAAACAAGCGCACAAAGGCACGAGAGGAACTTCTTTGCTTCTTGTGTCCATAATGACTCCAATACTTAATTCCATCCAAGAATTAGCCAAATGAGAGCTCCATCCCTTGAAAATATCTCTCAAATCAGACAGTGATATGTAATTGATCATGCTGTCATACACTATTATCTTCAGGGATGGGAGCTGAAGTTGGACGAGAAGCCAGTGACGACATTCCAAAACAGAGATAAACACATGCGATCATAAGTAATAATTCATTTATTTGCGCACTTATTTATGAACACCTTTAAAAAATTTAAAAAATAAACACTAACCTTATCGACCTCCCACCATGCAGGATAAAGTTTAGCTTGTCCATTGCCCAACAAAAATGATTCATCTCGTTGATTCTTCAAGTGAACTGCGTGAAAAGCCGTCGGCATTATTGTATATAGCGAAATTTTTTTATTTTTCCTAAGCTTCCTTATTATTAGTAGACGTGACACCCACGCATCGATATGATGTTTTACAAAAAAATACATATATTAGTGAATTACATTAATTTTTAAACAAATTAATTAAAATCATATATAAGACAAATATAAGACTTACCTCCCCATCCAAATAGCCACTGTCTTCAACCCCTAATAGCACACCCCACCAAGACCGATCAAGCAACAAAAACATTTCATCGTTGAGTTTGCTGATGTCAGTGTAACACCCTTGGCTCCGCTCATGTAGATAAAAATCAACTGCGGTCTTAGCCCAAAGGGTATTATCCACAATTGTTTCCGGTAGTTGTCTCATCTCCACTTCAGATACCGGAAGGGTACTAGCCGGTAACTCATACGAGAGCCAACTCTCATCCATCATGTCTGGAACCGGTGGGGGTTTCTCAATACTTCGATATATTACCCCATGTGAATCGGGCTCTGGAATAGTGGGAGGGACCTCTTCAACGATGACAGTGGCCTATTGAACGGTGGGGGGGATCTTGAGGGAGAATAGGGGCCTCTTGAACGATTGGAGGGGACTCTTGAGGGATGACCGGTGAGTCGGGCTTCTTCGTGCAGAGTCTTCGCACCATTGGGGTGAACGGAGACGTAATAGCACGTCCACGCCGTCTGATGCGTGAACTCCGTCGTGCAAGGAAAACCCGACGTAAAGCATCCACCTTATCGGGCCGCTAAAAAAATTAATACATAAATCAGTAAATAAACATACATGATATTAAACAAAGACAAATATGTTTCAAACTAGCATTGTATTCACCCAAATCATTATTCTATCATAGTTCACAAAATGCTCGGATAACATTCCAGAAGTAAGCACTTATATAAACATTTAAAAGGACAACATATATAAACATTCCAGAAGAAGAATAGTTTACTTTCGCAACACGAAACTTAAAATCGCAACGCGGAAATGGCTATCGCAATGCGAAATGAAAATCGCATTGACAAAATCGCAACGCGAAATGAAATCGTAACGACAAAATCGCAACGCGAAACACAAATCGCATGCGATTTCATTTCGCGTTGCGATTTTGTCGTTGCGATTTCATTTCGCATTGCCATTTTGTCGTTGCGATTTTCATTTCGCATTGCGATAGCCATTTCCGCGTTGCGATAGTCATTTTCGTGTTGCGAAAGTAAACTATTCTTCTTCTGCAAATTGAAACTTGAATGGATTGCATTACTTCAACCAAAAGACAAAACAAAACCAAAAACAAATACTAACAAAAACAATTTAGCAGTATTGGCAGCAACCGAATGAATTACGAGTATGAAAATCTTAAACTTACCTCGTTGCGTAGAGTATGAACCTCATTCTGCAACGATGCTACCATCTCACGTAGAGCGGCTACCTCACCGCGTAATGTAGACACCTCAACACGCCATGCACCATCGTCTTTGCGTAAAGTACCGACCTCCTCACGCAAGGCATTGACCTCATCACGTAACTCCCCTAACTCATCCCGTTGAGGTGGAGGTGGAGAACAGGGAGATAAACGTCGTGGCATCTTTGCCGGTCGCCTATCTTGCGGTGATGGTGGAGAAGAGGCTCGATGATGTGACAGAATAGGTGATGGCTGTCGTTGTGGAGGTGTATAGCCGGGTCGATCAGATGATGGCTCTGGGTGAGGTGATAGCTCTGGGCGAGGTGATGGCTCCCGAAGTGAAGGCTGCTCATCAACCGTTCCATCAAAAAAACGCTTACTAGCTTGCCACCAATCAGTGGCAAGCTCAGCTTCCGTGGGTGTCAGCCTCTGTAGAGGAGTGTTGGCCTCCTAACAATATAAAAGCTCAAACAAAGTTAAACGTGTACTAGTAATAACTTGTTTATAAACTTATGGTAGTATTTATGTTAACTTACATTATTTATTGTCGTATACCGTAGTAAATATTCCCATTGCAAGGTCCGTTTCCTCTTCCAGGAAATAGCCCTGGGAATATCATTTGAAGTTTTTATTGCATATGTCTTCATGGCGGGAAAGGCCTCAAATATCCAAATCTACAAACAATATAATAACAAACATTAGTAATTGTTAAATAATTACTTATAATTTTGGAAACATCATATAAAAATTCTTACCTTAAAGGCCCAAATAAAGCCTGTCAAAGTGTATTTGGAACCATCGCCATGCAAACTTTTTCGATCATCCAAGGCAGACGATAACTTATTCCATGTAGCTTTCCATAAATACGAGCCCCACGGAAACAAGTTCCACGTATTTAGGTCTTCTACCAATTTGATTAGATCATTTGGAATAGGTTGTCTGGCCTCTCTGCCTAAAAAGCCGGCATGCAAAAGAATTAGAAGGTATACTCGGACAACGTCGACGTCATCCATCCGAGTAAAACCATCTTTATTATTCAAAAATCTTGCCAGGTCTTCTACGTGTAGACTCGGCCTCTCCAGCTCAAGAAAAACCCGGGATAGCTATGATGGGCGGGTAATGTGTCTAGTGTACCGACCTACATCATCGTGTCCGAAGCGTAGACCGGTGATTAAGCAAAACTCCTCCCGCCCAAAAGACGTATACGCCGGTGGAAAATCAAACCATATCTCTTCATCACGACGTTGTATAGTCTCTGGTAGATCGCTAGTCATGGTTTGAAGAAACAGGTGTGTCAACATCGCATCTCCACCGGGATGTTGTACTTTCAGCCATGGCCCGAAGCATGTATCCTCAAACATTTTTCTTTGTGCAGGTGAAAGCTTCGACGCAATTGTTTTGGCCAGGCTGACTTTATTTCTCAAGGTCAATTGAGCCGAATAAAAGTTCTACAAAAACAATAAACATACTAAATTAGATATACCAAAAACTACACTGTGAAGATATACCAAAAACAATAATAAACATAAATAGTAGTAGTTTATTCTTCAAACTTAAATATGCAACACTGTGAATTTCGTATTTGTCTTTGTTTTTTGGTTGAAGTAATGCAATTCATTCAAGTTTCAATTTGCAGAAGAAGAATAGTTTCTGAAAATGAAAATCGCAACACGAAAATGAAAATCGCAACGCGAATTCGACTATCGCAACGAGAGAATCGCAACGCGAAACTAAAATCGCGTTGTGATTTGCATTTCGCGTTGCGATTCTCGGTTGATTTAATAAGCAATCTAAGTGAAATGGTTAATCTATTATTGAAATTACCAGTAAACTTATCATCAATTTCAATATGAAAAACCTAATAATAATGCAAAAATTTCAAAAAGAAAATAATTAAAAAAACTAACCCTCGTTGGTTGATTTGGTTGATTTTCCATTTCTGATTGTGAGGGTGGCTCTGAGAGATGGAGATAAGATTTCGCCGGAGATGGGGACGGATTTCGTCGGAGATGGGTGAGAGAGTGAGAGATGGAGATGAGACTGAGTTGTGATTTTAGGTTTTAGGTTATGAGTTGCGATTACGGGATATACTGTGGACAGTTCAGTGTTCCAATATATTAATATTCGTGTTTGGAATTTAAAAATAAAATACTTGGCCAGGATACTAATGACGCTTTGAAAATCGCATTGCGATTATGTATTATCGCGTTGCGAAAGTCAGTATCGCGTTGCGAAAGTAAGTATCTCGTTGCGATTTTTTATTATCGCATTGCGATAGTCAGTATCACATTGCGATTTTCCCAATTCGCGTTGCGATTTACTTATTCGCATTGCGATTTTCCCAATTCGCGTTGTGATTTACTTATTCGCATTGCGAATTGGGAAAATCGCAACGATACTGTAAACCATCGCAACGCGATTTTCAACTATCGCATTGCGAAAATGCAACGCGAATTTGCGATAATGGAGATCGCGTTGCGAATTAGCGATCGCATTGCGATTTTGTTGGTCATTTTGGCAAATCCGGAAAAAGTTGGTTAAAATCGTATATTATATGGGATTTTTGGTCACTGAGGTTATTTTCTCTAAAATTAATACACGAGTCAACTGATAAAAATGCAATATTTTTATTCTCTTTAAATTAAAAAATAGAGTCGATGATTTAATTAATATAAATCAATTTCAAATTTCAAAAATCAATTGAGTATATTTATTTATTAAGTGTAGACACTCATTTTCGTCCCATTTTTTTTATCTATATATATATATATACATACATATATATATTATTGTTTGAAAACATTTTTAAAAATATATATATAATATATAGTTTTGAAAACATGATTGAAAATGTTTATATATTATATAGTTTTTAAAATATTTTAAAAATAAATATAATATAATTTTTAAAACGGTTTTAAAATGTATATTATATAGTTTTTAAAAACATTTTGAAAATAAATATAGTTTTTTAAAAACATTTTGAAAAGAGAAAATAACCTCAGTGACCAAAAATCATAGATAATATACTATTTTGACCAACTTTTTTTGGATTTGCAAAATGACCAACAAAATCGCAATGCGATCTCTAATTCGCATTGCGATCTCCACTATCGCAAATTCGCAATGCATTTCGCGTTGCGATAGTTGAAAATTGCGTTGCGATTTTCCATTTCGTTGCAATAGTTGAAAATCGCGTTGCGATTTTCCATTTCGCGTTGCGATTTTCCATTTCGTGTTGCGATAGTCTACAGTTGTTGTTGCGATAGTCTACAGTTGTCGTTGCGATTTTCCAAATTCGTTGCGAAAATTCGTTGTGATAGTTAAAAAAAAGATTTTGTTTCTTAAGAATTTTCTCTAAAAAGATAGTATCCGCGCGGACGTGTCGAAGACACGTATTACCACGACCACGACCCGAGACAGACGGCAGCAGCGGCGGCGCGCGAGAGTCCCCCTTGTTCTCTATCACTCAACAAGGAAGTGGGAAAGCCAAGCCTTAAATATCATTCCCAATAGTGTTTCCAATACTATGTGGGATTGAGCATTACCAACACTTGTTTCCAATACAATGTGATTATTCAGGAAACAATTAACAATCATGCCCCTTAAAACAACTGAATTAGCAACCAATTGCATTAGTATTATACGATTAAATATGTCATAATTAACAGTCAATCTACAATCAATCGCGATTATTGCAATTTTAAGCAAAACATTCAAAAATAATATCACTATTTAAGGCTCAATCCCACATAGTATTGGGAACAAGTGTTGATAATGTTCAAATCCCACATAGTATTGGAAACACTATTGGGAATAGTATTTAAGGCTTGGCTTTCTCACTTCCTTGTTGAGTGATAGAGAACAAGGGGGACTCTCGCGCATCGCCGCCGCCGCCATCCGTCTCGTATCGTCTCGTCTCGGGTCATGGTCGTGGTCGTGGTAATACGTGTCTTCGACACGTCCGTGCGGATACTATCTTTTTAGAGAAAATTCTTAAGAAACAAAATCTTTTTTTTAACTATCACAACGAATTTGGAAAATCGCAACGACAACTGTAGACTATCGCAACAACAACTGTAGACTATCGCAACACGAAATGGAAAATCGCAACACAAATGGAAAATCGCTTTGCGATTTTCAACTATCGCAACGCGAAATGGAAAATCGCGTTGTGATTTTCAACTATCGCAACGACAACTGTAGACTATCGCAACGCGAAATGAAAAATCGCAACGCGATTTTCAACTATCGCAACGCGAACTGGAAAATCGCAACGCGAAATGGAAAATCGCAACGCGAATTTGCGATAGTGGAGATCGCAATGCGAATTAGAGATCGCATTGCGATTTTGTTGGTCATTTTCGTAAATCCAAAAAAAGTTGGTCAAAATCGTATATTATCTGGGATTTTTGGTCACCGAGGTTATTTTCTCTTTTGAAAACATATATATTATAGTTTTGAAATCATTTTGAAAACTTATATAGTATATAGTTTTAAAAACATTTTTGAAAACTATATAGTTTTGAAACATTTTTCAAAAAATTTATAATATATAATTTTAAAATATATATTATATAGGTTTTTGGAAAATATTTTATTAATATTATTATTTATTTTTTTAATTAATTTCATTCTTTATTTTATATTTTTTCCATATCCAAAGTCAAGGTACGGGTCCAACTCCAGTCAAGCGGGCCTCACCCAGCTCAGATTCCAAGCTAGGGTTTCTCAACATTAGTCCCAACGCCGCATGACTTACAACCGTCAGATCAAGCAGTGATCAACGGCTCAAACCGCGTGATAGCTAGGGTTCTGAAGCCCTAAATGTTTCATCAAATGCACAACCAGATCTGGACCGTTGGATCTGACCCAATCCAACGGTCGAGATCAAATCAAGGAAGATTCCAAAAGTCACGCCAACAGCAGTCAGTCACACCGGTCACCGAGATTTCTGGCGAGGAGATCGGGACTGACCCATCCCGAAATCCCCGGTAAACCGACCATGAGCATATAACCACGATCGTCGGAACGACCACCGATGGGGGGTATAAATACCCCCACCAAGCTATTGCCATGGGGGAGAAGAAAAACCATCATCATCAAGCCACAAAAACAGTACATGTCGGCCAACAGTAAGCCAAGGAACCATCATCACAAAACCACAGTATATCGAGAGAACGACCACACCAAACAGTAAACCCATCATCATCGAGGATTCAACAGAACCCACAAACACGGAGAGCCACGGTCACATAGTAAAACCAAACAGCGAATACCAAAACCTCACCAACGACAACAAACCACAACAAAAAATAGTAACATCAAACCACAACAAATCACAAACACAACCGCACAAGAAACAGTACTACAAAAACAAGCATAAATGGCGAAAACTTTCGAAACCGAGAGTGAAAACCAACAAAGTTCCAAACTTTATTTCGTGGGGGAAGCAAGGGCCTCGTCAGAATCGAGAAGAGAGCCGTCGGGAGGCTAACAGGCGTCGGTTTTAAGGTAAAAAGATCCAAACTTTAGGCGTAGATCTACGCCTATAGGGGGTTTTGTTGGAGAAATAGGCTAACAGGCGGACGATTCGGCGGCGATCGGTGGCCGACGTATGGCCGTAGATGTTCTGGTTTGAGAGAGCTTTGAGTGAGGTGAGGGGTTATTTTGAGTGAAATGAGAGAAATGAAGTGTAAGGGGGCTTGTTTGGGCATTTATATACGGAAGACCCAAGTGCAAATAGAGGAGTCCTAAATCCTCTCCGTCGTCCCTCATACTTTGATTCGCTTGCAATTCAGTCACCAATCGTAATTTGGCCACTGGATTTTTGATTGATTCAATTCGGTCCCCATTTACATTTCACATTTTTACAATCTGACCCCCGAATCCTTATTTTATTTATCATTATCATGTGTTTTGAATTATTACTAGCATTGTTTGTTTTTACTTCATATCGTTTCTATTTTATTACTTTTAAAATATTTTTTTTCGATCTATTTATTTTATATTATTATATTTTTATTTCTTTGATTTGCTTTTTTTAGTCTTTATTTGTTTTTTCCTTTTATTCCTTTTTTATTTTTTATTACTATTATATACTCTCTTTTTTTACTTTAGGTTTTGTTTTTGTTTTCTATCTAATGTTTTTTGTGCTTTTTTCAGTAATAATTTCAGACGATCGAAGGTAAATAATTTGAATCAAATGTTTTAAAATTCAATTTAAATTTTCAACTTTGCAATTAAAGACAATCGATAAATTAATTGGTACCGAAAGGGCGGTTCAAGGGTGCTAATCATTCCTTGATCGTAACCGACTCTCGAACCCGACATATTTATGACAAAACGTAAATCAGGTAAGATGGTGTCCGACCCACCTAAATTCGTTTTAAATGGTCGGTGGCGACTCCAACCCAATCAATTCAAGTCATAGCTCAATTCCGGGCACAACCGAAAGATGGCGACGACACTAAAAATAAATCTTTTATAAAAACTTTTTAAATTCAATTTTTCTAATCTCATCTATAAATATGTTTAATGATCGAGCTATTCATTTCCATAAATAATCCTTAAAATTGAAATTTATTTTACAGGAACTTTAGGAATTTAATTTGGTTTTAATAATATAATATATTTGTATCCAAATTAATTTAAAAATATATATATATATATATATATATATATATATTAAGTACACATAAACATATACAAATAATCATCACCAAAATTAACCATTAAAATTTAAAAACATAATTAAACTAACATTGTAGATCTGAACTTAAATTAGAATAAATATAAATGGATCAAATATGATGAAAATTAAATTATGGTAAAAGTATCCTAACAGTCCTTGTATTATTCCCTAAATTACATTTTGATCTTCTACAGAAAATCAAAGAAACTGATAGTTGTATACACTTTAAAATGATAATTTCTCTTTATATTCCTCTGTTTCTTTTCAAATTCCAATGAAAATAAAAACCCAATTTATTTTTAATATAATTTAAAAAAAATATATTTCAAAATTATCAGATTATGACACATGTCACTTAACAGATTAATATTATTAACTATTCAGAAACCTAAAGTGATCATGTTTGTAACGTTAGATACCATGATCATTCAAAAAATAAATTAAGCACATTTCCGTAAAAAAAACACTATAGTTTGATCATTTATTTTATAATTAAGCCTTCCAATTATAAAGACTATAAGTGCAAGTACAATCAATCATATTTATATATAATAGAAAGTAATTAGTGTAATCCATGTAGATTAAAAGTGAATCTGGCCTTCGCCTGAATCAAAATAGTTTAAATATAAATTCATACAAAATAATGGGACGATAATTTATATGAACGTAAATCTATATATAATAATATTAAAATTTAAAATATTTTAAAAATCTCATGGCCACGATCTTACAATTAGTATAACTTAAATATATGAATTATAAGTGTTTAAAATATAAATATATAAATATATGCCTTATTATATAAGTGTTTAATGTCTTCCATCAATTATGGTTCATCCATGCATTGCCACCGTTTCATTGGCAAGGTGAACTTGTATTTGAACTTCAACGGTTGCAAGGAATTTAAGGATTTCACATAACAACATGAGAGTGATAAATCAATAAGAGTCTACCGAAAATAATTATGCGATTGTGACGGTTGATTTAATAGTAAAATTTAGTTAAAAGAAATGTTGTTCTTTCAATAGATTACGAGTTTAAATAATTGTGTTTGTGGATACATGTGTTTTATAAATAGGGATGTCAACGGGCCGGGTATTGGTTCTTCGTCCCCGTTCCCGTTTAAAAAATTCGTATCCGTCCCGCTTAAAAAATCGCGGGGATTTAAACGGGGATCCTCATCGGGTAATCGGGGAAAACCGCGGGGAAACGGATATCCCGTTTAGCATAAACAATTATTTAAACGGGTATCAGGTCGGGTATATATATTTAAATTAAATATATAAATATTATATATATATTTTTAATTTAATTTAAATTTATTAATATTATATATAATAATAATAATTATTTTTAATATTTATCGGGCCGGGTAATCGGGGCGGGGATTACTAAACCCGTTCCCGTCCCCGTTTAACATAAATGGTTTTCCCCATTCTCGTCCCCGTTTAGCATAAACAATTTTTCCCCGTCCCCATTTAATTTGGTTTTCGGTTTTTCCCGTCGAGTTCGGATTTTTTTGTCATCCCTATTTATAAATGATTATTATAAATTATGAATATATAATATCTTATAATAATCAATATCTTATAATAATCATAAATTATTTAAAATAATAATAAAATACGTATTCCAAGGATCATGCCTTTGACATTTAAGGGTTAAGATTTGTTCCTTTTGGAATTTAAAGGTTCTACAAATTTAAGAATTTGGAGTTATTTTTTAATCAGATTTGGCAACTTAAATTAAATAATTAGTGTGCCCTTGTTAGTTGACAAAATTTCTTTTAATAAATATAGATAATTCGATTTTAAAATGATAAGAAAATAAAATATTATATAATTTATTAGAAACAATTTAAACAGTTATATTCAAAGAATATAATTTAAATGTAATTATCCAAAAAAATATAATTTAAATAATTATTTTAGTATTAAAAAATATAAAAGTTAAACAAATGTAAAGAAATACTCCCTTAAGTTCCGGAAGTGTCGTTGGTTTTTGATCAGGCGCAGCAGCTTTCCATTTTGAATAATGGTGCTCAAAAAGAGATGCTACAGTTGCAATCAATGTCCAGTAAAACACGGCACCCAATCAATGAGATCATTACGCGTGGGCCATCCTCTCCTTTGCAAAAAAAAATCTAAAGGCTCCGTGACTTTTATGTGCACAATGTTAACTATTTCATTTAACACAGGAGCTACATTTGATAATTATTTATCAAATATACAAAAAAAACAGTATATATATATATATGATTAATCTATATAGACGCACATTTAGAAGATAATGTATTTTGATATTAATTATCCAAAAAAAATGTATTTTGATATTACGTCTATAGGTTGATTATTATTCTTTTCCTAACAAAATTATTAATTTATATACGCAATGTCAAAATATATTAATTTTTAAATTCTAATGTATGGTCTCCATTCAATTATATATTTATATTTTATTTTAATAATTTAATATTAAATTAAAAAAAACAATTTATTACTTAATAATTTATTTTAATTATTTAAAATTAAATAAAATTCATGATTTATATATTTTAAATTAATGGTGAGTTATTATAAAATATACTTTTCTTATAATTATATTTTTATTATAGTTTAAATTAATATATTTCGTAATAATTTTATATACACATGTTAAAAAATATTAATTAATATATTTTTCTTAATAAAATAGTTTATTTATAAAAATATTATTAATGAGTTATCTTAAAATATTTTTTATATTTTTATTATAGTTTAAGTTGATATATTTTATATATCATAGTATTAATAAATGTAAATATAATTTAAATTTTATATTTTAAACTTACAACATAATGTCTATAATGAACATTTTATCTTTTCAAGTTCATTTTTTAACAATAATCTCAAGCATTTAAATTTTAAACTACACTTTTAAATCACTTTTAAAAGTTTTTTCTATTATACTTTTAAAAGTTATTTTTCAAATACCTTGTCAAACTGATCCTGAATATATTTTATTTATAAATAATTTTTATTTTTATACTTATTTTATATTATTTCTCAAAGAAATCTCTTTTTATGTCATGTAAAGTAAAGGAGCTCATTATAGAAAACGCCTTCCGTTGATGTAGCAGAAACAATCATGTTTTTTTGAAGTTTGACTAAAATGAAAGAATAAGAAAAATAAGTGTAAAAATATGAAAAAAAAATCCTATGAATTTTGGTATAAAACACAAATACAAGTGATGCTTATTGAAGATATGTAATTATACGACAGTGGCACTTATGTTAGTCTTATGTTCAATCACTCCATAAATACATATTTAAAATTTTATATTTAAACACTTGAAAACTCACATATCTAAAAAATATCAGATTTAAAAACTCCAATGAGGCTTCTCAAATTTCATATAAAGGGTTTCTTGGTAAAACTTTTTAAAAGCATTTTTAGCTAAAAACCCGTTTTGACTATAAAATTAATGTCAAATGGGTATAAAATGGAAAAAAATTCTCATGATTTCAAACCAATAACAAAAACTAGGATTTCTAGTTTTTTCATTTTTCCTTTTCATTTAGAAGTAAATTATAATTTTACCATTACTAATGCATTAGCTCCACTCAATTATGTATTTACATTTTATTTTAATAATTTAATACTAACATCATTAAAAATAATTTATTACTTTTAATAATTTATTTTAATCATTTAAAAATTAATAAAGTTTATAATTTATACATTACAGTATTAATAGAGAGTTATATAAAATATATTTTTATTTGTATTTTAATTTTGTTTGTTATAGTTTAAATTGATATAATTTATACATATAATAATAATTTTTTTAAAATTATTAAAATTTAAATAGACATTATATATATATATATAAAAGTGAAAATATAATGTAAATGTTATATTTTTAATTTACAACATAAAATCTCTAATAAATAAAGTTTATGTTTTACACATTAAAATATTAATATAGAGTTATATAAAATATATTTTTATTATAATTATAATTTTAAATTTTTTGTAATATTTTAAATTGATATAATTTATATATATAATAAATTTTAAATTAATATAATTTAAATTGATATTATTCATATATATATATATATATGTTAATATAAAGTAAATGTCATATTTTTAATTTATAACATAAAATCTCTAATAGATATTTTTTTTTCAAACTCAATTTTTAACAGTAATTCCACACAATTAAAATTTAAATTACACTTTAATACAACACTTTTAAAAGTTCATTTAGACGACACTTTTAAAATTCATTGAGTTATTCAACATACTAATACACACATCGTGGTTGTTACCCGATTCATGCTCATAAAAAAACACCTTTTATAAAACATGTCTTTGTCTATGTAGCAGAAAATGATACCAATTAGGAATAAATCGATTAAAGTATCAAAAATGAAAAATATATTTTAATAACTGATATTCGAATAGAAACTAATTTTTGAGATCATCTCAATAAAATAAACAAATAATTTTTTAATTTAACAATTAATTATATGATTGTTTACTATCTATATATTTCATGTATTAACTAGATATTAATTATATTAAAATTTATAAAATTATTAATTAATTAAATTAATTTTATTTTAATTTAATGATAAATTAAATTATTATTTATACCAATATTTAAAATTTTAATTGAATTTATTCTCATTAGTAACTATTAATTGAAATTACTTATATTTATAAAAAGCTCTAAATATTATTACGAGGGTGTTACTATCTTTTTCATATTTTATAATTTTGTACGTGAAATTATTGAAACATATTACTTGAAATTTATATGTATGGCCAAAAATATTTAGATATAATTTTTACTATTTTATAATTATTTGATAATTTAATTATTTAAATAAATTTATGAATGTATAAGATTTTTATTTTAATATTATTTTTATAATATATATTTCAATTTGATAAAATTTAACTTAGTAATGTCATCTCAGTTCAAAAATTATATTTAAAAAAATATAAAATAAAATATGTTTATAAGATTTTCATAGTAATTTTATTTAATTAGGTTAAAAATAATAATTAGTATAAAAATATTACTCTTTTTAAATTGAAAATATTAAATTAGTTGCATTCGCCTTATAGACTATTCAAAATAATTAAATGTTTGATTTAAACTTAAGTAGCATGGCGTTAAAAACTAGTAGAATGATAAATGAGTTGGGCTTTTCTTTTGAAAAAAAAATAAAAAAAAAATTCTGGAACTATATTCGTTGAACCGTTTCTCTTTACAGCTCCTCAGGGCTAAGCCAGATCAGGGATCTCACGAGCTAGTTTTCTTTTAGTAGATTAAGAGTTTCGAAGATTTCAATTGGTGGGTTTTATTTGCTTATTTCTCAGTTTTGATAAGTTTGCTTTGGTTTTAGTTTCTAATAATGAATTGTTTTGCTGAAATTAGAAGTTTGATGGACTTAAATTCTGCTGATTCTGACTTGAGACGTGATAGAAATTTAGTTCATGTTTTTTTTTTGTTTCTAGAGTTGTTCTAAGTTTGAACGTTATGAGAAATGAGTTAATGGGCATGTTTTATCCATGCTCTTGGGATTGTTGTTTAGTATTTTTAGTTGATCTCCCTTTTTTCGCGTTAATTTGGATTATCAGGTAAGTGTATACTTGAATTTCCTTGAAAAAATGGGGGTAATGTCAAGACGGGTTGTGCCCGCCTGCGGTAACCTCTGTTTCTTCTGCCCTTCGATGCGTGCAAGATCAAGACAGCCTGTTAAAAGATACAAGAAGTTGCTAGCCGAAATTTTCCCCCGTAATCAGGTAATTTTCAGTTCATCTACTGTCAATTTTTACTTGATTTTGGGAGCTTCTTTACTAGCTATTTTGTTAATGTTTGATTCTTATAGTGAAAAATTGCATATGGGTGTTAGTCTAGCTTGTTCCTTTTTTTTGTAATGGATGATTTGTTATCAGTATTAAATTCAGTTTAATTGGTGACTTCAAAACATGAAATAGATTTTAGGTTGTGAAGTTCACAGAAGGATAAAATGTTTATAAGATCTACTTCTACAATAACTGCTGCTTCTATTTTGGTTTTGGCTGCATAAGTTTCTAATGTCCGTGGTATTAAATATTGTTGAACGTTGAGGAAGAAGTGGCAGTATTGGCATTACTTTTTTCTTATATTTGGGAAGTAAGGCATTCATGTGCTTCTAGAAATGGTCTTTAGGTTTCTTGAAGGGTATCATACCCCCCCATTCTGATATGCTTAAGTTTTTCCAATTATTTTTGATTTGACAGGATGCTGAGCCGAATGATAGGAAAATCGCGAAGCTCTGTGAATATGCTTCAAGGAACCCATTAAGAATACCGGAGGTATTATTACTTTTCTTTTGTTCATTGATTCTTGGATGATTTTGATTCTAACATGGAATTTCTCAAATTTTAATTTTCTGTTTGCAATGTTAGTTTCCACTACTTTGTTGCAAGTTTTCTGTATCTGTTTTCAGTACATATAAATAATTTTCTGCAAAGTCAGTTTCCACAAATTTTGTTGGCAAGTATCTTTATCTTTGCTAATTTAAGTGGAAAAATCCAACAGTTGTAAGTGAGAACATGGCTACTTTTCTAATGGGTTCTGTAATAATAAACTTAGTGATGTTTTATATCTTCTAGTTGTTTAGGATTCAATCTTGCTTTTAAAATGATTATCTTATATTAGTTAAAAGGAGGTGGTATGCAATTTTGTCATGAAATGCTCAAAACTGATTGCAAATTTTTAATTGGTATAATTCTTGGAAAAATTCAAATTTATTGAAGTATCCTTGATGTGTTCGAAATTAGTTTTAAATTGACTATATTGTGAAATATATATATAACTTTACTGAATTGCTTATTGTTTTTTCTTTCACATTTTTAAACAATTTGTCTGCACAGATTACAAGTAATCTAGAGCAAAGATGCTTCAAGGATTTACGGAATGAGAACTTTGGATGTGTGAAAGCCGTATTGTGCATTTATAGGAAACTGCTATCATCCTGTAAGGAGCAGATGTAAGTTTGATTTGTTGAAATATTAACATCTAATGGTATAAATACTTATTGTCACATAAATTTTTAAGGGGCTTGTGTTGCGGGATTAAATTCTAGTAGGGGTTGAACTTTGGAAGATAACTACTTATTAATTTATGATGTAATTACTTTCTTTTTTATCATTTGTTTCACATTGTCTTTGGTTGCAACGCAAGAATGCTGATTATATAAAGATAATTTTTTTTTGATTTAACAATTCAATAGGTACACATGTTCAATAAATAATAATATATTGCTTTTTATGTTTAGTGAGATTATACTGCTATGGCGCAGATACCTCCTTAGAAGTTCTTTCTTTGACATGGCAACTAAAATTTTGAGTAGATTGTTATTTAAAAATTTAATCTTAATTTTGCACAAAAAATTAACGGGGTTTACAATGCAGAAAAAGATCACGCATAGTGAAAGATTAAATTGTTTAGAAAATTATCTCTATCAATTTTGTCTACTTCCTTGGATTCAATTTTAATTTTTAGTATGCAGAGATTTAATATGGTATTTTTTTATTATTTTCATTGTTTTAATTTACCTTAGCCTATGCTGTAACTTTTAAGTGTTAATGTGATGTATCTATATTTTTTGTGCAACATTTATAGGAGCTCTTTATTCTTGCAGGCCACTTTTTGCTTGCAGTTTATTAGGGATCATTCGAACTCTTTTGGAGCAAACTCGACAGGATGAAATGCGAATTTTGGGTTGCAATGCTCTTGTAGATTTCATAAATTGTCAGGTGTGTAGTCAAACTGATATGTGAGTAATACATACAGGTTTGGCTCGGGTTGCTAAATAGCTCTTTGAAATTTAAAGGTTTCCGTCACTGGGCTTTTTAAGTTTTTGATGTAGACTACTTACTGGATTTGGACCTGCTGAATGATTATATAACAGTTCATTTCTTGGCTTTAGATTGCAAATAGACTAGAGACAGAATGCTTTATTCAGCTATAACAAGTAATTTTTTCTAATTCTGTGGGATTTACAACCAGATGGATGGCACACATATGTTCCAATTAGAGGGCCTTATTCCTAAACTTTGTCAACTGGCTGAAGAAGATGGAGATGATAACAGATCTTTGTGTTTACGTTCAGCAGGATTGCAAGTTCTGGCTTCCATGGTTGTGTTCTCTCTAGAATTTTGATTTTTTTTTTTGCAAAAGTAACTATTTTGTCCAAAATAATGAATGCACTTGCATTAGCTCAGACAATTTTTTTTAAGTAGCCATAACTTTTCTTCTTTATGACACGTGCATGCATATTCAAACCATTAATTGTTTTCTCTTTTCTCTATTATTTCTTGTATCTAATACTTGCCGGAGTTTGTGTGCATGTCTTTCCAGTAATTTCTTTCACAATTTTCGTACTCTGCTGATTTTGATGTGTTTCCAAAATGAATTTAATGGTTTAGTTGCTGGTAATGACTACTGTCCAGCAATTAATAAAAGGATGGCTCGACAAGATTATTATACAGCTTATTTAAATATTTTCAAGTAGCTTCCGCCTTTTCTACCTTTATTCAACAGTCCAGATCCTCTGTTAGAAGGCATCCTCTAAAATTATTGCAATATGTTTTAACAGAAAGAGGCTTGGCTTTTTCTGCATTGTGTTTTATAATATAGGATAAGTTCGAAATTAGACTAGTTCAAACAATTGAAATTTTAGATCGACCTTTTCTTATAAATGATCGAAATCACTTCTATAATGACTGTAGGGGAATATAGTGGCTAAATTTTGTTTTCAAAGGGGCTATCAAGTGTGCTTTTGTTTTTAGTCAGCTGTCACCCTTGGCTTTTTTCTGGTTGTTTTGTTTGATTGAGTGTCTATCGGGCCTCGTTTAGGTTTTTTGTTTGGCCAGTCTTTTTTAGGCTGTTGTTGTTGCTTTGTTGGATTAGGCTGGTTCTGGTAGGATTGTTGGTGGTTGTTTTTGGTGTTTTGTTCATATTGGGGGTGGCTCCCTGGTTGTATCGTGTTCTTTCTATGGTTAATAAAATCTTAAGGCACTCTTTTCCTCCCGCTGATTAAGGAGCTTCTCTATAAGCTCCTTTAATCATGAAGGAGGTTTTTAACGAGGCCTGCAATTCCTATCAAAAAAAAAAAGTGTGCTTTTGTTTTGATCAACCCGTAAATAACCTTATTTTGCAAAATATGTGTTGGCTTCCAATTCCTTACAAGTCAGATTGATTCCTGGTTCTCTTTTCATTTACTTATTCTTTTTAAATAATTTTATTCAGTTATTTTATTTGTTAACATTGCTTCTTTTTTTGCTGTACATCTTTTCTCATTAGGTATTTTTTACTTCGACTTCCATGTCTGGTCTCTTACTTCTTTCTCATTCCTTCTGCCTAGGTCTTCTTCATGGGCGAACACTCTCATATATCAATGGACTTTGATAGTGTAAGTTATCACTTCTTATTGTGGCCTTCCTGTCAATGCACTTTTTTTCTTCAAAGCTTGATGCATTTCTGATCTGATACAGTTTGACTGTGCAAATGTAACCAAGTATATTTTAGTCCTGGCTGTAACTTCTTTAAAAATATTGAAATAATTCTCTTTTATCCAACTGAGCTTCATTGGAAAGAATGAAACAGAGCTTTGGAATGTTTACCTAGAAGTATACTATTGTCTGCCCAAATTTTGGATAATCTCTCTGTCTGTTTCTCTCAGTTTTATTTTGGAGTTTTTTTATAAGAATTGGAGGTCAGTTTTATTTTGGAGTTTCAGCTTTAGCCTCTTGAATTTCCTTCTAGATATTGTAAAGCATGCACTAGACAAGCAAATGAGCTATAGGTATTGGCCATTTTGTTCATCTTAAATTATTTTTCCATCTTTTATAGATCATATCAGTAACCTTGGAGAACTACATGGATTTCCAAATGTCCTCTGCTGACAGAAGTAAAGTGGGTGAAAATGGTTTGTCCGTCCCGGATATCAATGAGAAGGCATTGTCTGTACCAAACCTTCTAATTAACTCAGAATTTGAGCCAACCGCGTAAGGCTTCTTCTTTATGCATTCATTTCACTAGGATAAATTTTATCATATGTCCAAATATAATTGTTTGCTCCATTTGGATCTTTATCAGTGATACTTCCAAAAGTCCCTCTTACTGGTCAAGGATTATCTTGCGTAATATAGCCAGATTGGCAAAAGAAGCAACAACTATCCGGCGTGTTCTTGAACCTCTTTTCCATAATTTTGATGCTGAAAATCACTGGTCCCATGAGAAGGGAGTTGCTTTTACTCTTCTAATGTACTTGCAGCTTCTAATGGAAGAAACAGGTTACTTGGGAAGTTTTAGCATGAATCCTTAATATATGCTTTTTCTGATATTTATTTTGTTGTTATAAAGGTATTTTTTTTTAATGACAGGACAAAAGTCTGACCAACTCTTGGCCATCTTGGTGAAGCACATGGAGCATAAGAATGTAGCCAAGCAACCTCACATACAAGTTAACATTGTAAATGTCATAAATCAACTTACAAAAAATGCAAAGCTTCAGCCCTCAACGGCAGTCATCGGTACAATAGCAGACTTGGTGAAGCATTTACGAAAGTGCCTACAAAATTCAGCTGAATTATCATCTTCTAGGGGTGATAATGATAAATATAACACTGATCTTCTGTTGGGCTTAGAAAAGTGTATTTCAGAGCTCTCAAATAAGGTTGGGAAAATGCCTTGTATACATCTGAGTTCTAATTTAATCTAATTATCTTAAGATACTTAGAGAAGCTAGTTATTATTATTATTATTATTATCCATTTAGTTGAACTCTTTTTCTGTATGTATTTAACAGGTTGGGGATGTGGGACCAATTCTTGATATGATGGCTGTGGTACTAGAGAACATTTCGACCAACAGTATTGTTGCAAGAACAACAATTTCTGCTGTTCAACGAACGGCAGAAATCATCTCTTCCATCCCTAACATATCATATCACAAGAAGGCAAGTATTCTTGCTGTTATGTTCATTCTTATCTTTCACATGCATCTAAGTCCTGACATTATAATCTGTTCCAGACCTTCCCTGATGCTCTTTTTCACCAGTTGCTCCTTGCAATGTCCCATCCAGACCATGAAACTCGAGTTGGGGCACACAAAATTTTCTCCATTGTGCTTATGCCAGCCTTGCTTTCACCTTTGTCAGATCAAAATAAAAAAACTTCTGAGGTTGTTTCTTATGACTTATCGGTTAGTGCAACTGTGAAGGTAAGGAGTCACAGCTTATCCTTTCAGGACGAAGGTACCAAGCAGAAATCATCCATGGAAAACTAAAAGAAAATGGAAATCAAGTGTCAATAATGTGTCAGTCCCATGGGAACTCATTTAGTTTTAAGCATGCTCTGGATTTTTAACGAGACCACTTTTCTTTTAAAAAAAAGCATGCTCTGGATGAATGAAAAATGCTGTGGAATTGTTGTCATTCTGTTGTTTGGTGTTACTATTGATTCATATGCTATTTAGTTTTCATACATGTCTGAATTTTTCAGCAGCTGACTTCCCTTCGCTTAAGCAGCCATCAAGTGAGTCTTCTTCTTTCATCAATATGGGTCCAGGCAACTTCCACTGATAATACTCCTGCAAATTTTGAGGCTATGGCCCATTCATTCTATCTTGCAATATTGTTTACCCGATCCAAGGTAAATATTTTTATGCTGGCTTACTCTCAAAAAGAGAGGAAAAAAAACTTTTATGCTGTCTTTGTTCTAAAATATCAATTCCCTTTATTGACGCACAAGGTTCAAGAAGTATTATTTGTTTATGATACTACCTTACTCTTTTTTATTGATTTAATTTTGTTTTTGGTGATGATGTATGATACAAAAATTTTAATGAGGCCTCCAATTCTTATCCAAAAAAAATGTATGATACGAAAAAAGGGCAGGATAGTGAAATTGGAAAATGTTTTACTCTTGGTAATTGACAAACATTTTGGAAGAACCCACAATAGATGAATGAACAACTTATTTATTTGTTTTATAGAGTCTGCTATTTCTGATTGTGCTTAATTTGATATTAGAAATGTCCTTTTGAAATATGTAGAAGCTCTAGTTCTCACTGTGGATGTTTTCCATGAATGTAGACAAATGAAATCATAATGCTGACTCTCCCTTTAGTATCTTATCTCTTTCTAGTTGTCAGCACCATCTACCATTATCTATAAAACTCAAAGTGAGATAATAATGTCAACCTTTATGTTGCCTGCACCTAAGTTACGTTTATCGAGCGATATTCAACTTGTTTCTGTAGTGAGGTGTGCCATGGGCCAATAACTGGACTGATAGAATTTGGATCTTATCTCGACTTTCTAAGAGGGATTTCCTGGATACTTTGTTAAGAAGATTCCTCTTTTCTTTTGCATTTGCCTGGAAATTTATTAAATATCTTTTAATACTATTAGCGGTTTTCTTTCCATTTTGGTATCTATGTCTGAACTACTCTATTGATTAATTTTCTGATGATAGACCTCCAGTCATATGGCACTAGTTCGGAGTTTTCAGTTGGCATTCTCCCTGAGGAGTATCTCTCTGGATCAAGAAGGTGTGTTACATCTATTAGTATTGGTGTTTTTTTTTTGATACATTGCAAGAACTTAGTGCTCTATGTATATAAGCTGTGGAATTATGCCCTTTGTCCATTTTGTCACTTGGAAGCCTCACGGGCAGGATTATTCCATACACTCCATGATTGTGTTTACGATGCTTCAATTTTTCTTCCATCCCATCTCAAGAAACATCGGAAAGAAACTTTGGCTCATAAAGGTTATTCTAATTGTTGTCTAGACTCTAGATATTTATTCTAGCTAAACTAATATTGGCTGAATTATAGGTGATTTATGGAAGATTTCCTAGCTTTGACTACTGATGTAATTGCTTTAAATTTTGGTAATAAATGTATATTTCTTTTCCTTATTTCATTTTTGTATTGTTTATAAATAGGATATATGTAGTAGACTTTATGTGGGCAATGAACATTCAGATCCAGTTTGTAATATAGGCTCATCTGTCTTCACCTATTCGTTATGAGTTATCTCACTGTAATTGAATGGTGGTTGGTGGATTGCATTTAGTCTTATATTAAACTCGGGGCTCTTCACCTTTTACCATATGGTTTTGGGTTGGGTGCTTGTTGAATTTGGTGAAAACTTCTCCTGACATCTGTGTCTTGCATGCTTGTTGAAGGAGTTTTGCAACCATCTCGCAGAAGGTCTCTCTTTACCTTGTCATCCTACATGATTATTTTCTCAGCCAGGGCAGGCAATATTCCAGAATTAATACCTATTGTTAAAGCATCTCTGACAGATCAAACAGTCAGTTTCTTATCCTTAATGTATATCAGAAGTTCATTTATATTGATACAGTGGTTTGTTATCTTTTCCGACATGCTGATACTTGATTCTATCATCCTTTACACAGGTTGATCCTTATCTCAAATTAGTTGAGGATATGAGACTCCAGGCTGTGCATGTGAAGTCTGATGTGGACGGTGTAGCATATGGGTCACAGGAAGATGATGCTGCTGCATCAAAAACTTTCTTGGCAATAGAGCTAGATGATCTTCATTTGAAGGAGACAGTCATTTCTCATTTCATGACTAAATTTGACAAATTTTATGAGGTAATGTTTCAGTTTTTTATTGATCTTTTAAGGTTTAACTCTGGTGATAAGTATCTACTATAAGAGGGTGATTATTATTATTATTTTGGTTTTTAGTAACATTACAAGTTACATTGGCGTAGATTTTTTTAAAGTGATGAATGTGCAGAACTTACGTGCTTAGATATTTCAGGATTCTTCATTTAATAAACTTTTTACATGAAAGATTTTGGCTGTGAGCAGAGAAGCTATTTGTTAAGTAATAGAAAGAATCATCATAAAACAGACTGTAGTTAGGACTAGAAGTAATGTTCAGTGGATTGCTACCCCATCCCCCTTGTTCAGTTGTGTGGCTTGTAAAGGGTAGCAGTGATTTTATTTGTCAGTGCTTTTGGAAGGACATTTTGAGTTATAACAAATAGATGTTGCATGTTACTAAGTTGTTCCATATTTCTTGTCAAAAGGAATTAATAAAATTTATGGGAACTTATTAGCAAACAAGATTCTTATCAACCCTTGTCTGCTTCTTATAGGACGATTTATCAAGTATTAAGAAACAGATTCTTGAGGGCTTTTCACCAGATGATGCATACCCATTTGGTGCTCCATTGTTTATGGAGACACCACGACCATGTTCTCCTCTTGCACAAATGGAGTTTCATCCATTCGAAGAGGTAGATCTTACCTAGATTACAGAGTCTCCTACAATACCATGAGTTTGATTGTCTTGTTTTCTTTTTCTTCCAGATTTTGCCTCTAGCCACAATAACAGATGATGAAGCCTTCCCTGAAGCCAATGGAAGTCAGTTGGATCGCAAAGCATCTGTATCTCTCAGTACACTTGATGTTTTAAGTGTCAATGAACTTTTGGATTCGGTAAGATGATCAGTTCTTTATATCTATAACAATATATAGTATAATTTCTCAATGAATTTGGAAACAATAAATCTGCAAAAGGATTGTACGTCTTTATTCAACTCCTTAGGTAGAGTCTATAAGAACTCCCTGGATAGTATAAATCCTCAGATTCCGTAGGTCTTTCTGTCTTTCTTCATATGAGTTCGTATGTTCTATAAAATCTTAAACGGGTTTTGCTACATGAAAATTGAAAAGGTTTTGCTACATGATACTGCAATTTTGAATGTATTAAGCTTTTACTTTTCCACACCTTAAAAGATTGTCTGAAGATGCAAAGTGCATATGTTATAACATTATAATTCACATCACAAACTGATAAATGGGGTTTGACCAAATCAAATGAGTTTTAACTCTTCAGTGTAATTTGTGCATCTTTGTACCTTTTGTCATGCAATAAGTTTTGTTTTTTTCAAAACTCTAACCAACCTCCCTAGTTGAAATTGAAGTTAGAAAAGAGAACCATTTAATCCATCTTATTGAGCCATTTACTTGATTCCTAGCTGTTGGGTACAAAGAGCTATAGTCCATGTTCTTTATAAGCATCTCTGGAGATTTATCTAGCGTTCATTTTCTTACAAATTTTATCAATTTGTTTGTCATAGGTTCTGGAAACAGCACGACAAGTTGCAAGCTTTTCGGTTTCGGCCACACCCATTCCCTATGACCAGATGAGGAGTCAGTGTGAAGCTCTTGTAATCGGCAAACAGCAGAAGATGTCAGTGCTTCATAGCTTCAAGCACCAACAGGATGGCAAGGCAACCCTGGAGGAAAATAAAAATGAGGTCCTCTGTTTACCGAATTTGGTGAGTCGGTCTTTAAACACATGACATTCATCTGTATTCTTCCCTAAGCCAAAGCATAACCTGTATCATCACCTCTAGTACCATTGATAATGGGGTAAAACCACATATTTAGTCACCTTCCGATTCCCGCAGTTTCGTTTTGGTCACCTGCCGTTAAAATCTTAACAGTGATGCTGATGTGTCACCATAAGTAATACCACATTATCATTTAAAATACTAAAAAGAGTGCCATGTCAGCAGTTTTGTTTATTTTTTAACAATAGGTGACCAAAACATGACGTTAGGTATGATTTTAGAAAAAAAATAGTTGGATGACCAAAATGGAACCGCACGGATAGCTGGGTGACTAAATATAGAGTTTACCCTTGATAATATTTGATGCAACCAATAATAATATCTTTCGTGGGCTATTCTTTTCCTACATTAGGAAGTAGAGCTTTATGAAGATCTGAAGGTAATTGGGAAGGAGCAAGCTCATGGAAGGGGACAACTTGCCCTTTGTGCACTAGAATACGGACAACATTCTTTCAAATTACCGCCATCAAGTCCTTATGACAAGTTCTTGAAAGCAGCTGGATGCTAAAGAGGTTTGATACTTGTGTACATGTTTCCAGATACTTGTCGATTTTATTCATTTTTTGTGTGTGGATCCATTGAAGCTCAATTTACCATTGCACCAAAATGAAAGAAGCGAGTAGGGGAGTGGAAGGATGGCCATGGTGATGGTATAGTATTGTACAAGAGAGCAGTGTAAGACTGATAATTCTTTTGAATCACATTTGTATGATGAAGTAATTGTTTGGTTGATTTAAAAGAAAAACTTGATTTCTTCTCCCATTTTTCTTTTAACACAAGAGTGAGCAAAAGTCGATTCGACTAAAACAAAATCAACTTTTTCGACATAACTTGATACAAAAAAGTTTGATTTGATTATACTAAAAAAGGCTCAAATACAATTTGAGTTATAAAATATTATTCTAATAATTTGAATCTTTTAATAATTAGTGGATTAGTTTTTAAGTTCGAGTTGAGTTCTTCAACTCGTATGTTATATGTGTATTTTAAATAGAAAAATATGAATAAATAAATATATATATATGTATATTGTATATGATTATGTGAAATCGTTTAAATTAAAATCAATTAGTATTATACCATTATTAAAACATGGTTGATAGCAACCCAAACTCTACAAGCAAACGATGAACATGTTTAATCTCTCACAACACATCGAATAGAGCTCGAACATAGTCAATAGTAACACATTGCCCATGAATATTCCCTTGAATAGAGCTTTTAAGGTCAAGTATCTCTCACAATGCATACGCATACACCTTCATATTTTATATTTTTCTTGCATTTCATTTTAACAACAACCAATTGTGAATCATTAAGTGATCTTAATGATTAAAGAGAATATTGTTATTTATAGAGGTCCCAGATTCGAGTTGCTACTTCTGCAATGACTAAGAGATATTATGAACAAATATTATTTTATAATCATCTAAACAATTTAAAGAAGAACCAACAACGTTTAATGATATTCCAATTCATTAAAACGAACTTGTTTTTTTTACCTCAATTAATATGAAACCCTTAATTCAATCATTTTTAACTGAAAAATTAACTCGAAATCCTCACAAACCAAACTTTTGTATCTATTTTTATTCATTAACAAAAAAATGAGATAAAGAACAATCTTCGTGAAACATTTAACTTAATTTCAAAATTTACACCTTAATATTCAATGAGAATATTATAAATTTATAATTGTTTTTTTTAAGAAATATAGCTTTAAAAATATATAAAACCCATAAAACAGTTATTCCTATACTTCGTTTTTATCCTTGGGTTCAATATTAATCAGCTCATTGATGATCACTTGATCATCATAATTTGTCAATTATTTAATGAGTTTTTCGACACATCTGTTTAGAATTTTGTTAGTCTTTTGATAACAAACAAATATCCTACTAACACAACGGATCAAACTTGAAAATTTTTAAAAAATAATTATTTTTCTTTTATAGTTAACATCACTCAATGAATTGTTCATGCTTCGTTTATCCTTTTACAGATAAATCTATTGAGATTTTGAAAATCAACATCAATAACATACCCATTTACAAATTTTTGACACAACCCTGAAAATTTAGACCTTTATTTAAGCATTTAACTAATATAATAAGTAATGAATTAGATCTGATTTCATTAATACGATTTTTTTAAAAGAAAATCTCATCATTAATACACGATTTTTAATACAAAAAAAAAAAATCAATATAAAGATTTCATCGTAATTTTTTTAATATATATAATGCCATTTTAAATTTTGTAACATTCATGATTTGAATGAAAGATTTTTTATATAAATATATATTTATAAATAATTGTTCAATAAATATTTATATATAAAGTGATAAATGATATTTGTATATAAATTCATTATTCTAGTGTTTACTCATTAAGAAGTGAGTTTGAATTATTTTGTTTAAAGAGTAAATAAAAGTATGAAAATTAAATCAATATTATAATAATGTTAATTATCATTTAACAAATGATTTTTGTAATGAATTTGATACTTGTACAACATATTTAAGGAACCCATTGGAACCACCATATTTAAGGAACCTCCGAGGGAGTTAATCCCACTGCTGCTCGAGGACTGCCCTAACTCTGGTTGAGGACTTTGTGTTCCTGTAATAATCAAAAAGAAAAAAGAAAAAAAATGCTAATAATACGACAGATTTATTTCCTTATACATTAATTCTAAATTAAATAGAAAGAGATTTGATTTTGGAGTTACCATTTTTCAAAAAAAAAAAAAAATCCAAAAAGAAATGGCTATAAAAAGGGAAGACTCATTTAGAATTCGATCATAAACCTCAAACTTTGAATCAGCATAGATATTAAAAAAAGAAGTGAAGAAATGGCCCAAGAAAGAGGCAGTGCAATAATGTGCATGACTGTAATGTTATGCATGATGGTTTGCTTTAAGACGAGCTTTGCAACCACTTTCATGGTGGGTGATGCCTCCGGTTGGGGTTTTGGTGTCAATAATTGGCCCAATGGAAAAAGCTTCAAGGCTGGTGATGTCCTTGGTAAGTTTATTTTCTTTTTTTTAATACTTTAACGTGATTACAAGTTTAGATTTTTTTCAGTCTCTTACAACACATTCAAATCCTAAAACGCAGATATCAATGACGAATTCATAAATATTTTTTATATGCGTACACATATATTAACAACATGATACATGGAGTTACTCAAAACCATGACTTTAGGGAAAAAATAGTTACTCAAAACTTTACTATTAAAATTGGATAAGGAAGCATATGAAGCATGCAAAGTGCCGTTAAGTGCACCCGCATTCAAGACGGGAGATGATCTAATCACCCTTAACAAAGGCGATAATTATTTCCTCTGCGGTTTTCCCGGCCACTGCGAGGCTGGAATGAAAATAGCCGTTAGAGCTACATAATCTCTCTTATGTATGTGAGAATTAGGGCCATTAAAATAAAATATATAAATGTTTTCATTTCTCTTTCTTTTCTATTTCACTGATTTTTTATGCAAATTTTGTCGCTAATTTTATTAAAAAGATAAAATATTAAAAATTATAATGAAATTTATAAACTAAATACATAATTAGAATAATTTATTATAATGATTTACACAATAAATTAGTGACTCGAGATCATAAGGAAAAAATTAAAACTTATAAAAAAAAAATGTGAACAAAAGATACATACAAATAAATCTAACTGTAGTACGAACCACAATAGGAAATCAAACTAGTGAAACACCACCGACAATCGTAAATCAAACTCGTACATCCTAAAAATTTGGTATGAATCTAAGATTATATGTCTTTAATCTCATCATCTATGGGACTACCTCACGAACTCAAGACAGTGTTAATCAAAATAATTCACATCAAGAACCGGCCAACACATCAAAACCAAAACCAAAGATTTAAATTAAATTTACCGTTGTATTTTTTGATCCACCGTTATTAGTGTGATTCTACTTCACATTCTTACTTTCGATAATAATGATTTCAAACAGTACCGATACCATTATATAACCATCACTGTTATATTTTTTTAAAAATCACTATTATACTATCATACTATTTAAGTTATTGATCAAAACACCATAAGGTCACCATTATATACACCAGGTAAACCATATGGGGACACAACAGAGCCAATTCATTCAGCAGGCACTAGAAGAAATATAACCCGTGACAGAGAAGTTTGACTGCCAATTGATTTATGCTTTTTATATATAAAAAATATTAGCAGATTTTGATTTGCTGGCCAACTATGAAATTTGATTAATATGTCACTGATTCGAATTGAATTATCTAATGACAATTATTATAATCTTATATAATTCATATAATATACTATTTGATAACATGATTTAGCATTGTTTTGTTGAGCTTGTTAATTGCAAGTGTCATTGCATGATGTGACTGTCATTTCTCTTACTCTAATATGTAAAATTTAATAACATCTCTAATTCAAGATTTTTGTTACTCTCCATTCTCTTTCTCTGTTGTTTTTTTAGCATGTTTGTAAAAACGACTTTGTATGTTTCCATGCATGGATAGATAGAGAGAAAAACAATTGGGAGAGGTTGCATCTCTAAAAGTTTTAAATTTTTATACATTTTAGATTTTTTTTTTATATTTTTGATCGAATTTTTTTCCGCCATAAGTTCACATTCTCTTATAATTTTATAAATTCATCATTTTCTAACATAAAATCTTGTGTCCATCATACTTCTGTAGTTTATATCTCTAATACTTTCAATCCACTTTTGTTGTAACTTAATCTCATAATTACCTTCAAGTAATAAAAGATTTTATATGAATTAATCTATGAACATTATGTTGCGGAAGACCCACAGGCAACGGTAGAATTTCATTCACTATGAGAAAAATAAGAATTACAACTTCTCTCGATCTACCAAGGAGAAAACAATGATAATTCTCTTGATAAAAGGGAGAAAACAACTCTCAAGAAACTCTCTAAATTCTCTCTATTATTGGAAGAAAGCTAGAATGCTTTGGGATGGTTTTGAAGCTAGAATGCTTTGGGATGGTTTTGAAGCTAAATGAGCTAGGGTATTTATAGTAGAAGCTTTAAGGACTAATCTTATAATACCTAAATTACAATGACTAATTGCATAGTTTTACATCCAAAATTCAACAAAAGTTGGCTACCTAAATGACCATTTAGCCGCCCATGTTTTGTTTACTTTCAACAATCACCCACTTGAGATTTGATTAGAACAATCATATCTTCACACCATTCTTTCTATCTTGTACCATCATGTTGCTTACGTCTCTGACAGACCACAGGAGGATTGACGCCAGGTAAATTTATCCGCGTTGATCGCCTTCGTCATGAAATCTGCTATGTTGTCTTGGTATGATTTTCTGTATATCTACGCCCTTCTTCCACCTTTCACGAATGAAGTGGTACTGAACTCGTATGTGCTTTGTCCTTGAATGAAATGCTGGATTCCTTGCTAGATGCAAGGCGCTTTGACTGCACAAAACAAAGAGACATACTCTTGATTGTGCCAAGCTCCTCAATAACATCTTCAAACCAAATTGCTTCTTTACTGGCTTGTGTAGCTGCTACATATTTGCTTCTTTGTTGTGGATATAGCCACAACTGACTGCAACTTAGAAACCCAGCTTACAGCTCCACCAGCAATTTTGAACACATATCCTGTAGTAGATTTGCTTTTATCCAAATCTCCTGCATAGTCAGAATCTACATACCCATTGATTAGTAAGTTTGATCCTCCGTAACATAATGCAACATTTGAGATCCCTTTGATGTATCTCAGGATCCTCTTTACTGTATTCCAATGCTCTTTGCCTGGATTCGCCATGTACCGACTAACCACTCCCACTGCTTGTGCAATGTCTGATCTTGTGCATATCATAGGAACATTAAAACTTCCCACTGCTGATGCATATGGTACTCGAGACATCCATCCTCTCTTCTTCACTGCTAGGACTCATACTGGAGGATAATTTGAAGTTAATAGGAAGAGGGGTAGAAATTGGCTTACAATCTGCATGCTGAATCGTGACAAGATTTTCTTCAAGTAATTCTTTGTGAAAGCCCAAATCTTCCTATTACTTCTGTCTCGGTGAATTTGCATCCCTAGAATCTTGTTTGCTGATCCCAAGTCCTTCATTTCAAATTCCCTATCAGTTGTGCCTTCAATTCTTCAATATGATCTTGTTGGGTCCTGCAACCAACATGTCATCCACATACAACAACAATACAACAAAATCGTTATCACCAGACCTCTTGAAATAAGCACAAAGGTCTGCATTAAGTTGTTGTATCCAAGGCACATAATGAAGGAATCAAATCTTCTTATACCACACCCGCGCCCGCTTTAGACCGTACAAGATTGTTCAACCTGCAAACCAAGTTTTCTTTCGTCTTCTTCAAAACCTTCAGGCTGGAGCATATAAATCTCTTCTTCAAGATTTCCATGAAGAAAAGCTGTTTTAACATCTAGCTGTTCCAGATGTAAATTCAATGTAGCACATATTGCCAAGACTACTCGAACTGTTGTTAGTCGAACCACAGGAGAAAAAATTCATTGAAATCAATACCTTCTTTTGAGCATATCCTTTGACCCATTCTTGCACGATACCTCTCAACTTGATTGTCACCATTTCGCTTGATTTTGAAGACCCATTTGTTCCCAATTACCTTTCTTCCTTGTGGTAGTGGCACAATGTCCCATGTATTTTTTTTATGAAGGGCTTCGATTTCTTCTTGCATCGCCATCATCCACAGTGAAGCATCTGAGCTGTTTATTGCCTCCTGGTATGTTGATGACTCACTGTCATCTGTTAAAAGGCAGTATGCAACATTTCCTTCTATAACATAATCTGAGTGCCAATTGGGACGTCTTCTAACACGATCTGATTGACGAGTTATTGGAGCTTCAGAACTCTCTGGTTCTTGTTCATCATGTGTTGGTTCTGCTTCAGAAGAATCTCCTTCTTCAACCTCCTTTTCCACATGTATCTGTGTAGTCTTTGACTTTTCAGCGCTATCATCGTCTTCTTTTCTTTGTAGTTTATCTTCTACAAAGATAACATCTCTGCTAATGATCACTTTGCGGGCAGTGGGATCCCACAAGCGATACCCCTTGACTCCATCAACATACCCCAAGAATTTGCATTTCCTGGATTTTGGATCCAGCTTTGAGATTTCTTGGGAGTTGTACATCACGTACACAATACTTCCAAATACATGGAGTTTTGAATAATCAGCTGGTTTACCAGTCCACATCTCCATTGGTGTCTTCAGCTCTATTACAGTTGATGGAGCTCGATTCACCAAATAACAGGCGGTATTGACTGCTTCTGCCCAGAATGATTTTTCTAGGCCTGCATCCCTCAACATTCTCTTGTTCTTTCTAACAAGGTTCTGTTCATCCACTCTGTCACTCCATTTTTGAGGAGTTCCACTGTGAACTATCTTTTGATGCCTTCTTTCCTGCAAAAGTCATCAAATTCTTCGCTTGTGTATTCTCCTCATTATCTGTTCTAAAACACTTGATCTTATTTCCAGAATCAAGTTCCACCCACTTTGAAGTTTTTGAAAGTTGAAAACACGTATGACTTCTTCTTAATAGGATACCCAACATCTCCTGGAGTAGTCATCAATAAATGAGACAAAGTATTTTGCTCCGCCTAGGGATGTAACTGGTGCTTGCCATACGTTAGAGTGAACCAATTCTAGAACACTTTTGCCTCTAGAATTTGATTTGTTGAATTTCAATCGGTGCTGCTTACTTGTTATGCAATGCTCACACAAAGGAAGTATTACCTTTGCTAAGCCTGGAAGTAGCTTTTGCTCCACAAGGACTTTCATTCCTGTTCTGACATGGCCAAGTTCCTGATGCCATAGCATTGCAGAATCTGGACTACATGAGGCAACAGAGGCTTCTGCTTCTAGCAAAGTCTCTCCCTTCAGCATGTACAAGTTTGCAGCTATATTTTCGCCTTTCAACACCACAAGCGCTCCATGGAACACTTCATGATTCCTTTCCGTGTTTCAATCTTGCTTGCATTATTTTCCAACAATCCGTAGGATAATAAATTTTTCTTCAGGCCCTTCACGTGCCGCACATCTCGAACAACTTTGATTGTTCCATCATACATCTTCAATTTGATGGTTCCCACACCAACGATCTCTAAGGCATGGATCATTGCAACTATACACAGATCCTCCTGAGACAGGTTTATACTGATGGAACCATTCTCTTCTTGATGTCATGTATATGTCCCGAATCAATGAGCCATATCTGCAAATCGTTTTCTACCTTCCACGGTGGTTGACGCTTCACAACATAGAGCATCTCTATCATCTGAAGTGTTTGCGGTATTGCCTTGTGGATTGGAGTTTTTATTTAGACTCCAACAATCCTTCTTCAAGTGACCCTTCTTTCCACAGTGGTAGCACTTTGAATTCTTTTTGCTTCTTAACTTCGATCTACCATGTTTGTGACTGCTGCTTTGGCCACATTCTGTTGATCTCCCTCTCATCGTTGTCAACGCTTCTGCTTGTTGCAGATTTACTTGTCTGTCTTCCTTGTTCTTACGCCGATTTTCTTCTTGTAGAACAGCAACTGCAACGTCATCGAAGACTAGATTGGTGACATTACTGTTTGTCAAGTTGATGATGAGTTGATCGTACGAATCTGGTAAACTTTGAAGTAGAAGTTCAACACGTTCTTGTTCTCCTATTTTACAGCTTAAGGATGTAAGCTGAGAAAATAAGGTGTTCAATGTATTTAAGTGCTCCGTAACTGAAGTAGATTCTGGCATACGGAGAGTGTACAATTTCCTCTTAAGGAAAATTTTATTGTGCAGCAATGTAGCCTCGTACAATTTGGTGAGATGATCCTATATCTTCTTAGTTGTCTTATTCTCCTCGATGCTTGACAATACTTCACTTGCTAATGCTAGATGAAAGTTTGCCATAGCATTCCCATCCATCTCGTTCCATTTGATGTCATCTGCGAAATCCACCGGCCTTTCATTGATAGTCGCTAGACACCCGTCTTTCCTTAGGATGACCTTCATCTTCAATTTCCACAATAAGAAATTTCTCCCATTGCATTTTTCAATATCAAATTTCGTTGCCATAGCTTCTTTTACGGATAGCTCCCACTATTTCACTGTCATGAATAGTTCTCTGGAACCTTCAAAGAATGGGTAATAACTTGTTATTTTCTTATGTTAGAGGATACACCTTTTGGTGGCAACCACAAAGACAATAAGCAGATATTACACACTCTAATCTAGCTTGGATACCAATTGTTACGGAAGACGGCTATCGGATAGAGCAAAATCGCAATTGATAATTTGAGAAAATAAAAATGAAGATAAAGAAGTCACAAAATTTACGTGGAAAACCCCTAAATAAAATAGGGTAAAAACCACGAGCAACGGTAGAAGAATTTCACTATGAGAAAATAGGAATTACAACTTCTCTCGATCTACCAAGGAGAAAACAATGATAATTCTCTCTTGATAAAAAGGAGAAAACAACTCTCAAGAAACTCTCTAAATTCTCTCTAGTATTGGAAGAAAGCTAGAATACTTTGGGATGGTTTTGAAGCTAAATGAGCTAGGGTATTTATAGTAGAAGCTTTAAGGACTAATCTTATAAATACCCTAAATTACAATGACTAATTGCATAGTTTTACCATCCAAAAATTCAACAAAAATTGGCTACCTAAATATGACCATTTAGCCGCCCATGTTTTTTTACTTTCAACACATTATACTCAAGTTTGATCTTCGATTTAAAACTTCCCTTCATTGTAAAAATGATTACAAATGTTTCAAGTCTACAACTAGAATTTAAAATTGTTTCATTCCAAAAAAATGTCTAAATTCAATAAATTGATTAATAAAATAAGCTATCCATGGTAGCATTAAAAGATATCTCAAGTCATTTTAATAAGAAAATACTTCAAACTTTATGAATCTATCATTGACTGTTTTGGTTTCTTGCTTTTTGATATTCATCATCTTTAATTGAATTATGGAAGACAATTCAACCCGAATCCAACAGGTTCCAACCCGATGAACTGAATTGAGATATGAGGTTTTTGTCATTAGAGACGATGAACTGAATTGATGTTAATTTCATTAGAGACAATGAATTGAGTTGGTAATTACCCTAGTTGATGGCAATATCATTAGAGATGAATTAAATTTTAGAGAATAAGATATAATGATTCATACATAAGTGAATGTTTGATTAATGACTAGTTTAGGATGCTAGAAGATGTAATAGGGACGCGAATATACACATCAAGTTGTAATTGACGAAGAGTCTAATTCAATAAAAAAATATTAATAAAATATTAATTAAAGCTTAGGTCACAAATAAAAAGATAATAAAAAAATCATATCATCATACAACAACGCAGGAAAATGGAGGAATGGTAAACAAATTCAATGTATAATGTTTAGAGATTTTTTTTTTAAATTTGTTGATCATGGGAGTGAGAAGAAAGTTGAGTGATAAAATTTATAATTTATTCAAAATATATTATATGAAGTAACCTAACTGATGTAATTTTAAAATATTAAAGATTTATTAGATTATTTATAATTAGAACTAAATTGATATGCATAATTTTAAGGGATTAAAAAGGATTTTATACTATACAATATATGTTACATTCCAAATTCTGGGTTAAGAGTTTTAAGCTAACCCGAAAGGACCTTGGATGAACCCGTTAGTTGTAGGAAACCTTTGACCCAAGATTTGGTGAGAATTGGCCTTGGATTAAACCCATTTAGTGTTAAAAAGGAGATTTTTGAAATAAGACCAAAACTTGAAGGACCAAGTAAACAATAAACATAATTTTAGTTTGAAAGGCTGAAATCCCATTAATGGGAATGAGGTCACGCTGGAAACTCCATCTTTTTCTTCACACTTCTTTGTTGTTTTCTTCTTTTTATAAACCCTATCTTCTTTGGTAACTTAGACAAATGCAGAAACTTTGTTAGCTTTCATCACTAGCCCGATTTTGCAAAGGTAAGAAACAAAATCACCATTATTAGAGCTTTCTTTCTAACCCACAAAATCAAAGTTCGGTTATACTAACCTCAAGAAGGGCTTAGTAGGGGTTTAGAAACCCATGGTTTTTAACTCATTTTGGGAAGATTAAAGCTCTAGGAGACTCCTTAGCTTTTCCTTAAATCTCCAAATCAGTTAGTAATTCATGTATATGATTTTGTATAGTGAGAGAAGTTGGGGAGAGCTATAAAAGCAAAGGAAAGGAAAAGCTCACTCTTGGTTGAGTTGAAAACGTTTCCACCAGCTTAGGAGACAAGGGAACACACTTATAACTCAACTCTACTACCTGTAGATTATTAGATGAGTGTTGATTAGTTTGCATGAGTTAGGAAGCATACTAGCATGTCCACGGTAAATCTCAACATTTTATGTTTTTCAGCATGTTTATGGACATTATGATCCTTTTGATCATACATAAAACTTTAATAACGTTTGGGAATCTCAGTAGGGCTTTTGGGTTAAATAGGGAGTCATTTTCGTGCCCAAACAACACATTTCTGTATTTGAGTATCAGTACTGGAAGAACAGTACCAATACACTTTATCAGATGGTTAAAACAAGAGAGTTTTGGGCTAGAAGTATCAATACTCATTAATAGGGCATCGATACTCGCAAGAGGAATATCGATACCGAGTTCACTTAGCAGATTCCAGTGACAATTTTTTGTTTCGGTATTCATAAGAGTATCGATACTGAGGGTTGAGTATCGAAACTCCCAGTAGGGGTATCGATGTTGAGGCATTTTTTAAAATATCAAAGTAAAATTTAGTATTGATACTTAAGATAATATTGATACCCTGGTATAAAAGTATTCGATACTTGATCCCAGAGTATCGATACTACCATTTCTTCTCATTTCTGCTCAGCTTATAATAGTCATTTTAGTTTCGATACCAAAGGTTAGTATCGATACCGAAGAACTCAGTATCAATACCAACGTATAATTTTGGATAGGGAATCCAAATGGTTAAGGGGTTGAACTTGAGGGATCCAATAACACCAGAATGGAATCAAATAAAACTACAAGTGAGAACCGTAATAAACTTACAATAACTTGAAACAATAACAACCAAGATGACATAAAACTAGACTTGTTTGATGCTCGGGAAATAACCAAGGCACTCGAGTTTACTTTAGTAGAGGACAATCATCTCATTGGATATCCCAATCAGTGCCAAGACACTTTATTTGCCAGATGGGCGTAAATGTCCCAAGACTAGATGGAGTGAGTTGGTCTGGTGTACGTTTCTGATGTAGTTCCATATCTCACCTCATATACCCAAGGGTACCTAGGTAGGCTAAAGGGGTGTGCGCTTCGAGATGTAGAACCCTCCGCTACATCATGATGCCTACCTCAACATTTCATGTCAACATTCCTATGTCTTCATACTTATTCCACTAGCATGCTCATTTAGTGAATGCATGTAGTACAATACAATTATTAGTGTGACACCGAGCTCGTAAGCATAACATTCGAAATGTGTTTTCGTACGCAAGTTCTTAGGATACCGTTCATGGAGCGTTATCGTCACAAGATATTCCATATTAGTCGAGGCTTCAGAGTACGTCTTGATTTATATAGAGGGCATGTACTATTTATATACCCTTTTGTATTTAGTCGTAAATGTATTTTGTTAAACTCAATATTGTTATTACTTTGGATGTTTTGGGAGCTCCCTCGTATTTGTAAACTCCGATTTGTTTCGCCTTTATATTATATCATTATGTATGGTCTTTAAATGAAGCTTTACAGTTGAATTTAAAAGAATTTTTTTTGGGTTAGCCACTTTGGTAGTCTCATGTGGCACTTTAATCCTTCGGTCTTCGGGTCGAACTGGATTAGAGTGTTACAATATCACCATTTTTGTTAAGTCAATGGTCAAATCTAGCGATTGATGACCAAAACATAAATGAAATGAAATGTAACATTAGATATAATTTAAAAAATAATAATTAATTGACAAAATAAAAACACGAGAACAGGTGTGTGACCAAATAGGCGGTTTACCTTAAAAAGATTCAATGTCTAAAGTTTCTTTAATTAGTGATTAAATTAATATATTTTAAAATATAATAATTAAAATAAGATTGATAAAGAAAGTTGTATAAATTACGCAAAATATATATACAATAAAACCTCTATAAATCAATAATGTCTGAATCACGTAATTTTATTAATTTAAAGATGTATTAATTAAGTGATAAATTAATAATTATTAATTTAAAGACGTAATTTTTCCCGATTGAATGAAACTACAATATTCTTCGTGAATAAAACATATACATTGTATTGACTAATTAAATGATATTCATGCACAATTTAAATAAATAAATATAATACATACCCCTAAAAAGGATAATGTTCTTGAAGTAACTACTAAAGAAGGCGTTCTTCGAATTGATATCATTATAAGGCGTTCTTTGAATTGATATCATTATATACGTTTTAAATAAGACTTGAAATATTAAAAATATATTTAAAAAATAAAATAATTTAGAAAAGAAACTTATAGCCGATTATCAGGAAATGTTAGCACAAGAAGAAATCTTTTGGGTACAGAAATTGAGGTTAGACTGGGTTTTAAAGGGCGAAAGAAATACTAAGTTTTTCCATATCACCACTAAAGTTAGAAGGAAAAATAACAGAATCATGGGTCTGTTTGTGGGAGATTCTTGGATAACTGAGTAGGCCTGTAAACGAACCGAACGCAGACGAACGGAGGTATGTTCATGTTCGTTCATTTAATAAATAAGCGAACATAAACGAACAAAATTCTTTTTGTTCATGTTCGTTCATTAAGGAATATAGCTTGTTCATGTTCGTTCATTTAATAAATAAACGAACATAAACAAACACAAACATAAACGAACACGAACATAAATGAACACGAACATAAACGAACATAAACGTTGGAGACCCTATCTTTCATTGTTCTTTCATGAAAAATAATCGACAATGCAAATCAACCAAATCTACAGTGATAATAGCGTAAGAGCTGATTAACAGTGATGAAATGTTTGAAGATATCAGATATTTCGATTAATCTTTTAAAGATATTAAATGATTCACACGACTTTAGAGTTAATTTGTTCGAATACGACAAAAACATACATAAATCATAAGTAAGCTATATGAATATAATAAAGTCTTAAAGTTAATTTGTTCAACAAAACAATCTTCTTGAAATCCAAACAACTTCAATAATATTCGTAACATATTCAACTTGCATTCATGTTCAGTCGTTAATTCATCATCCATCCTGATCAAAATCAAACAAATAAATTATATTAAATTAAAGGAGTTATAACAAAAGATGAAAAATATACTAAATTAGCGAGGTTATACCAATTCATTCATCCTCATTTTCAAGGAATCTCAACATGTATGATATCTTCGTTTTGCTACAACAAATCAAAAAACCAAAAATATATTAGTCATTGTAAAACCAAATTCAATAAAACTTAAAACATAAAAATACCTTGTTTTTATTTTTCTCTAACCCATAGTATTGACGATACCAATCAGCTCCACAAACAAGCATATCTACCATCTTAGTTCCTAAAGAGGATCGATGCGGATCAATAACCCTCCCACCAGCACTGAAAGCAGATTCAGAAGCAACAGTAGTGACTGGAATTGCCAATATGTCAGCAGCCATTTTTGACAAAATGTTAAATTTAATATTGTTCTCCTTCCACCATCCCAAGGCATCAAAATATACACCAGGCTCACCAATTAAAACTCCTTCCTCCAAATAAGTGTCCAATTCTGACTTGACAAATGTAAAAGTATCGACACTTCTAATATGCTGGTCATATTTAGCTGTGCCAGTTTTAATACCTTTACCAAATTGACTGAATAAGGAGCTAACACTACTCTTAGAAGTACCACCAATACTAACACTTTGACTCCCATCAGTAGATGAAACAACATTTGCTGCTTTATGAGCCTCAACATATCCTTGGTACAACTCATATAAAATACATCGAACTATTTGTATTTCTCTCGAAGCCTCATCATGTGAATAAATAGTATGGAAAGAAAACTCAAGCAATTTCATTTTATACCTGATAAAGAGAATGACATCAATTAGAACTCAAATAAATTCATTAAAATAAAATTCAAACAACTTAAATTTATACTTGGGATCTAAAATGGCACCAATTGAAATTAACAAGTTACAAGTACCTCAATACTTGTCAAATTTTTTCTTCTTCTTCATAGCCATAGCTACCATGTAATCACTTCCTCCTAAAACTACTGCATCCAATTCTAGTTTTATCCCAAACAATTCGCTAAGAAATAAATTGGATGTAGGATATTCGGAACCTATAATATTCAAAAAATAATTAGTAGTAAATTCTTTGTATTAAAAATTAATAAAAAGAAATCAAGTTATACCTGAAATGATTTTTGTAGCTTCATTGAAAAGTGCCAAGACTGAGCAAACCTCTTCAACTTTTTTCCAGTCTTCCTCGCTCAGTAAAGTAGTGTATGTAGACTCTCGATCGACATAATTCACAAACACTTCTTTGAACTCTAAAGCAGTAGACAACATAGCATATGTAGCATTCCACCTGGTACTAACATCTAAAATCAAGCTTTTTTTGGCATTGAAAGTTGTTTGGCGAGTTCACTAAAAATATGCAATCGACCCGGAGAGGCATTGACATGTTTCACACTCTCACGAACATTATGAATTATGTCTTCAATTTCTCCAAGACCATCATGAACTAACAAATTAAGAATATGTGCACAACACCGCACATGAAATAATTTTCCACCAACATCAAGTTTCTTCTGAAGATTCAAATTTTCCATCAATTTTCTAGCCACCACATCATTAGTCTTAGCATTGTCCACTGTCAAAGTCACCACCTTTGTCTCAATGTTCCACTCCTTTAGACACTTAAAAAGTGAATCATAGATACATGCTCCAGAATACGGTGGAGACAAGTCAACAAAACTTAATATGCGTTTGTGAAGCTTGAAATCAGAATCTACAAAATGGCATGTAACTACCATGTAATGGATGTTTTGATTCGATGTCCACATATCTGTAGTGATGCTCACACGCTTGACAGAACCCAATAATTTTTGAACTCTTTTCTTTCCAATCTCATAACTGGAAATACAATCTTGTTTAACAGAAGCACGTGAGATCTTGTTAAATCCTGGATTTGCTTCTTTCATTACCACATTAAACAGTCCATACTCCACAAAATTAAAAGGTAATTCATGAACCATGATCATGTGGGAAATAACCTCTCTCATCTTTGCATTGTCAAACTTCAAATTTCAAACCATAGATGAAGAATCTGATTTGCCAGGCTGCACTTTTAAACTTAATTGACCTCTGTTAACCACTTTCAACTTTGGACAATCACCAATATGCCTATGCAACGGTGTGGTGGTTCCATATTTCATTTTCTTAAACTTTTCTCCACAATGGCTACATTCAGACAAGTTAGTTCCATCATGCAACTTTACCATCCGGAAATGTTCCCAAACTCCCGAAGTCTTCTTTCTCTTCCTTCTAGTGAATGGAGTTAGTTCTTCATTGTTAGTTGCATCAACGTGTTCTACACTATCTGTAGCTGCTGCATCTACTTCTTCGTTATCAGCTGTAATAAAAACAACATCTGGATTTTGTGTACTTTCCATGGTTGGAGTGTTGGTACTTGATTCAAATTCAGTTGATTCAAGTGGCGAATCAGACATCTGTGGTACAACAATGAGTGAATGTTAGCGTTAGTAAATAAAAGGATTTTTTTCTATTATCAAATTAAATAAGTAGCATATCAACTAAAACAGCACAACTAAATTGATGTAAAGCAAACACAGCGGCAATAGAATGAAACCAACTTGCAGTAGCGACCAGAATAACTAAACCTACTAAAATATGGCATCATAACAGTACATAACACCAAAACATCATCAATATTCAACCCATCTCAACATCAATCCACTCCCCATATCATACTAACACCAATACAAACCAAGCATGTATATGGAGTTATAACAAAGTGGACAACAATTTCGATATACCGCAAACACAACACCAAATGGATACATCGGCTCAGCAACAAAAACCATATTCATCGAACATAAACAACCTACCCACAGGGGCATAAACGAAGGCCATCAATAGTCTTTCACAACACTGCACAGCACCAGTAAATCTCTAACTGTAGGAATAGGGTCTTACTTGTTCGGGCATTTTAGTATGCCATAGATTCACCAAACTGCACATTTCCTTTTTTCCACGAACCAAAAATTAAAAAACACAAAACATGCCATAAAAAATCCTTAACAAAAAACCAATCCACCACGTGACAGGGCAGGGCAGTTTCATGTTTTCCAACCTTGATTAGGCTATCATCAATACTAGTATATTCTTTTCTGGGTTTATGGGCAGTTTCATGTTTTCCAACCTTGATTAGGCTATCATCAATACTAGTATTCTTTTCTGGGTTTATATCACTTCAGATTACTTGTATTCAACCAAGTGTGAAAGCAAAAGAGAAAGACAGGACGAGAAACATAGGAAAAATCTAATAAACCAACGCTGCGAAAGCCTAAAACTTTCCCAACTTCAACCATAGAGCAAAGCAATATTTTCGTGAGAAAGAGACTTGGTCTCATGCGTGTCTCTATTGGGACTCCACACATTTCTGCATCTTCTTCTCCCAAGGTTGGAACTTGAAAGAGAGAAAAAAAGCAAGAAATTAGTGAAGATGACACGGAGATTACTCACATGGAAAGAAAATGAGAACAATAAGAGGAGAGAACGGAGAAGAAGAGCCATAGCTGCAAACATATACTCTGGCCTCTGAGCTCAAGGCAGTTATAAGCTCCCCAAACATTTCGACAACAATGAGGTCTTGAAAGCTCTTTGTGCTGAGGCTGGTTGGATCGTTGAAGAAGATGGCACCACTTACCGCAAGGTTTCCTTTTCCCTTCACTTCACTTGTACATAATTTTACTTTTTGAAGCTTGTTCTAAAACGGGTTTCTGTTCATCTTTTGATGCAGGGATGCAAGCCACCTCTGTTGGAGCTCGGAGCGGCTTCGACCAATATCAGTTCATGTTCATCTATTCAACCCAGTCCACAGTCTTTAGCCAACATCAGTTCATGTTCATCTATTCAACCCATTCCACAGTCTTCATCTTTCCCAAGCCCCGAACCTTCTTACCATGCGAGTCCCTTATCTTCCTTATGCCCGAGTCTGACTCGTTTCAATTCAAATACCTCGACTCACCTCCTTCCATTCCTCCACAACATTGCAGCCATATCCAGCAGCACTCCACTGACCTCGCCACTTTCTTCCCCCACTAGAGGATATAAGCGCAAATCTGACTGGGACTCCTTAAGAGCAACTCTAACGATGATGACTGGACAACGAGGGGTGGGCTAGAGAAGACTGACTGGTCGAATGCACCGTTCATAGCGGCATACAAGGGGATCCACTTCGTTCAAAATGCCACAAAAAATCCCTAAATTCACATCCCGAAATTAACAGACCAAAAAAAATTCAAATTATTTACCTTATGAAATCACGTTCAAGAAGGGAAAGAGATGAAGCTCTGTCGAATCGTTGCAGTTGAAGACTTGAAGCTCCGTCGAATCGTTGAAGTTGAAGACTTGAAGCTCCGTCGAATCGTTGCAGAAATGAAAATTGTGGAGGGTGGGGAGAGTTGAGAATCAAGAACAGCTGAATGACGGGTTGGAGAAGAGTTGAGAAAAAATATTGTTTTTAGATTTAGGGTTTTTTGTATTACCGCTTAATCAGGCTGTAAAATTGGGTTAATTATGAAGTTGGTCATCAAAATATCATATTAATTAATATTTTTCAGATACATACAAATTGATCACCAAAATTGATTTAAGAATATTAGGTTAAACATAAATGAACGCACATAAACGAACATAAATAAACGCATATAAACGAACATAACCAAACGTTCACGAACGTAAATGAACGAACGAGACCTATGTTCATGTTCGTTCATTTAATTAAACGAACACAAAATCTTGTTCATGTTCGTTCATTTAATAAATAAACGCACATAAACGAACTTCCCGCCGCACGGTTCATGAACGATTCGCTGAACGTTCAGTTCATTTACAGGCCTATAACTGAGAAAAACACGCTTGAAAATCATGTGGTTAATTACTATAAACAACTTTTTATGAGGAAGAAAATGGAAGCCATGAATAAGAATTTTAAGAAATTGCTACCGTTGATCAATAGAGACTATACAACTGAGATTACAAAAGAGGTGACTTCAGATGAGATCAAGAAAACTCTCTTTTCCATGAAAAACCTTAAAGCTACGGGACCGGATGGCGTCCAACCCATTTTTTTAATAAACAGTGGAGCACTGTGAAGAATACGCTTTACCAGTTTGTTAATAACGCCTTTGCTACTCATTGTGTAGAGAATAGCATCCTTAAAGTTAATTTGGTGCTGATTCCAAAGTCAAATGTCGTGGATAGAACACCTTTATTTCGCCCTATAAACCTGTTTAATACAACCTATAAAGTTTTATCTAAAATTCTGGTCAATCGGGTTGAGATCGATTCTCCAGAGAATTATTGGCCCTTTTCAAAATAGTTTTTTTTCTGGTCAAAATGCTACTGACAATATTCTCGTAGTGTAGGAAGTTGTCCACTCGATTATGAACATGAAAGGAAGGAAGGGAGCCATCATTATGAAAATTGACCTCTAAAAGGCTTACAATAATGTGAACTGAAATTTTAATACGATGCAGGATTTTGATTTCCCTCTGGATATGATCTCGCTAATCATGTACTGCATTCAAAATAGAGAAATTGAATTACTTATGAATGGTGAACGAACAGAAGGATTTTTACCAAGCTAGGTTCTGAGACAAGGGGACCCGTTGTCCTCTTACCTCTTTGTTTTAGTAATGGAAGGACTATAGCATATGCTACTGGAGGAAGTTGACAACGGAAGTTGGAAAGCTTTAAAAATTGCTAGAGGAGGGACTAATGTAAGTCAACTCTTTTTTGCAGATGACCTTCTGCTGTTCATGGAGGCGAATGCGATTCAAGTTGGAAAAGCTCGGGATTGTTTAAGAAGTTTCAGCAAAGCTTCGGGTTTCGCGGTTAATCTACAAAAATCAAAGATGTTCATTTCTTATAATATTACAGAAGAAACATCGGCTTATCTTACAACGCTGAGCGAATTTCCTTTGACAACCGGTCTTGGAACCTACCTAGGGTACCTATAATTCAAAAGAGGGCGAACTCGAATACGTATGGTCACCTAACGGAAAAAGTGATGAAGAAATTAGCCGGTTGGAAAGGGGAGATTCTTCCCATGGCAGGAAGGTGTACTCTTATTCAAACGGTCACATCAATAATTTTGATTCATACGATGCATACGACTTTACTCCCGACGGCAACTTGGAATGGACTTGATAAACTGAATAGGAATTTCCTATGGGGGAGACTCTGAAATCCATCCACAATCACTTGGTGAATTGGAAGGCGATCTGCAAATCAAAATCTGATGGGGGACTAGGTTTAAAAAATGATGCTGTGTTTAGGGATATGAAGGGGATACCGGATCAGTTTTTGCCATGGGACTTTAATGCCTTTGAATCGGAACTCTTCCCATATTTCTTTTGTACTCTTTGCTCCTCGAGCGACACTTCTTAGTTTCAAAATTTTCCTGATGCTCCAGGTAGAACTCAAAGTTTCTTCCATGAGCCAGAAATCTTGATGCTTGCAGTTTCCCGTTATCTTTGTTGACACAATTTTGCACTGTTTTTCTGTTTTTGCCTATGAAGGTGTATATAGATAGTTTTCACACCTACCTGTATTTAGATACGAATTTTCTAATTTTTCTTCCAGATATACTTGGGAAAGGAGAGCCATCCTGGAGCATTTACTGAAGGTTCATTGCTTGCTGTTGGCGGTCGATATGATTATTTACTTCATCAAATGTGGGATTGTGAAAATGTAATGCACCTTTGGCTCCTTTCCCACTTTTCCTTTTTTGCACTATTGTATGTGCATGTGCACTTGCCAAGCAAGTTGAATGCATGATTAACGTACATAGTTTCACGTTCATGTAGAATGAGAACCCAATAACTAATAAGTCAATATATATAGTTTCACCGAGGATGTATTTTCACAAGTTGTTACATCTCTCCCATCTGATCAAATAAAAGAGTTGGATTTTGAAAATTGGATTGTTGGGAAAATCATGTCTGAGATTCCGGTTGACGGACCAGCTCATGGCCGGGTTTTCCGGGCAATATGGAAGAGTGACAATGTGGTTGAGATCGTGGAGCTTCGGCCGAGATTCTTTCATATTAAATTACGATCGGCAAAGGCTAAGGATGATATTTTGAGGCGTGGTCCATGGTCGTTTAATAATGTTTGGTTTTCATTGCTCTCATTCGACCCTCTTTCATGTCCTGAGGATTATGATTTTTCACATATGGAGATTTAGATCCGGATTTATCAGGTGCCATTGGGTCTTATGACTAAAGCAATGGCGATCTCGCTTGGTGGTAGTATGGGGACGATCATTACTGTTGATACGAGAGGGTCCTTGGTGGTAATATGGGTGATTTTCTACTTGTACTAGTTCGGTTCGATGCCATGAAGCCTTTACGCCGCTGTATCGCCCTTGGGATTCCTGGTAATTCTAAACCTCGTTTATGCCCAGTACGTTATGAGAGGTTGCCTGCTTTTTGTTTTGGTTGTGGATTGTTGGGTCATCAAGTACCATCTTGTCGTACAGTTTCTATTACAACATCTTCTAAACTTCAGTATGGCGAATGGATGCGTTTGCCTCCTCCAAAAACTACTCGTCCTACTAGTGTGAAGAAGGGTGTTGAATATATTTCTGTTATGGAATCAGCTCCATTGACTTGTCCAGCTGCTCTTATAGTTGATTGTGGTAAGCGACCAAATTTGGTGGAAGGTTCCTCACATGCTGTTGATAATGCAGAAGTGAACAAGGAGGTCGAATGTGTGGTTCCCATTGAAAATAATGAATTGAGTCCTTTATCGCCGACCGAATCTGGTCAAATTGTGGAGAATACAAGTACAAAGGTGGTGGTCGACAACCCTTCAACAGGAGATATGTCCAATAAAATTGTAGTTGTGGAGGAAACTGAATATTCAAATACTCCAGTTACGATGGTTAAAATTGGTAATGATGGTCCATATATTTTAACAAATTGTTTGACTAAGCGTGGTTTACAGGGCAAATACGAGGTTAATAACCCAATTTTGTCTAAGCGAATAAGACTTACACATACTTCAACAAATGATGTTGGGATGAGCAGCTCTAAAAACTCTGTGGCGGCGGTTGAGGCTCAACCCCGCCGAGAACAATGATTGTCTTGTGTTGGAACTGTCGTGGTCTAAACAACGCTACGACAGTTCGTGCGATTGACCGATATATCGGTCTTAAGAGTGCAAATGTTGTTTTTCTTAAGCGAGACTAGAATAAAGCAAAACAAGAGTAACTATATACGTTGTAAGCTTGGTATGGATAATTGTTTCGTTGTAGACAAAAGCAATGATTGTACTGGGCTAATGCTCTTGTGGAATAATATATAAATGTCTCGATTTTATCGTACTCTCGGTTTCATATTGATTCTATCATTGATGATGGCACTAGCAAATTTCTTTTCTCAGGTTTATATGCAAGTTACCATGATAATTTCAAGATTGAGGTTTGGTCCACAATTCATTATTTACAAAATGCCTCTAATTTTCCATGGTTATTGGGCAGGGATCTTAATGCCATCCTTAATGATTCTGAAAAACAAGGTGGGCGAAGGAAATCAAGAGTTCAAATGGATGAGTTTCGTATGATGCTTGCCAATATGGTTTATTTGATGTTTAAGCCTGCTAGGTTGGTTTACGTGGGTGAATCATGCTATTAAGGAACTTATTGATCGTTTTGTTGCTTCCAAAAGTTGGCTACAACAATTTCCAAATGGTAAGGTATTTACTGAATTTGTTGAAACTTCTGATCATTGTTAGTTATGGTGGGCGAAGGAAATCAAGAGTTCAAATGGATGAGTTTCGTATGATGCTTGCCAATAATGGTTTTATTTGATGTTAAGCCTGCTAGAGGTTGGTTTACGTGGGTGAATCATGCTATTAAGGAACTTATTGATCGTTTTGTTGCTTCCAAAAGTTGGCTACAACAATTTCCAAATGGTAAGGTATTTACTGAATTTGTTGAAACTTCTGATCATGTTAGTTATTAATGGATACTACTTGGGTTCAACCTAAATTCAAGGATCAAGTGATAATTATTTTCGTTCGAACAATGTTGGGCTTCTGAGGAAGCTTGTAGAATATTAGTTAAGGCCACTTGGGATCTACTTATTCTGATATTCTGGATAAATTGCTGAGGTTGGGTCAAACTTAGTTCTTGGCAAAAGGATTGTTTGGCTACCTCTCGTGGTAGAATTCAAGTTCTTCGGAATAAAATTAATTCTTCTTTCAGTCGTCATACTTCGGAGGCAGAATTGCAGAATCTCAAAAGAGATAAAGAGGAATTGAATATTCTTCTTAATAAGGAGGAGGTGTATTGGATGCAAAGGTCTCGAGTTCAATGGTTGGCTAATGGAGATCGAAATACTTCATATTTACATGCTCGTGCTAATGGTCGTCATAAGAAAAATTATATTCGGGGCTTAATGGATAAAAATGGCATCTGGAAGGAAGGTAAGCAGGAGATTAAGGATATTGCGGTTAACTAATTTCAGGATTTATTTGCTTCTGCGAGTGCTCTCTGATGATTCTGTTATTGATGCTATTGATACGGTCATTACTGATGAAATGAATGGTGCGCTTTGTGCGGATTTTACTACTGATGAAATTATTGCAGCTTTTCGTGATATTCATCCGTTGAAGGCACCTGGCATTGATGGTATTCTGACGAGTTTCTATCGATTGCATTGGGATATTGTTGGGGCAGATGTGGTCCATTTGTGCTTACAATTGTTACAAGGTACATTAGACATGAGTTTGATTAATAAGACAGTGATTGTTCTTATTCCAAAAATATTGATCTCAACATGAAAGCATCTTCGCCCAATCAATCTTTGTACTGTAGTTTATAAAATTGTTTCTAAGGTTCTGGTTTGACGACTTAAGGGGCTTATGTCGAGTTGCATTCATGAAACACAAGCTGCCTTTCTTCATGGACGCCAAATCTCATATAACATATTGGTGGCACATGGCTATTCATTATGAACTCTTCAAAAATGGTCAGATTAAGGGTGCTGCTATTAAATTGGATATGGAGAAAGCGTACGATAGAGTGGAATGGTCTTTTCTGATAAAGGTTATGTTAAAGCTAGGTTTTTGTATTGATTGGGTAAATCTTATTATGAGATGTGTGAAAATTGTCTCCTTCTCTATTCGTATCAATGGTAGTCTCACTAAGGAGTTTAGGCCAAATCGAGGGTTATGATAAGGCGATCCTTTATCTCCATTTTTATTTCTTTTCTGCACTCAGGGGTTATCCGCTCTATTTAACCGTTTGCAGGCTCAAAGGAAGATTCATGGAATGGGGGCAAGTCGGAATGGGCCTAAGGTAACTCATTTATTTTTTGCTGATTATAGCCTTATCTTCATTAAGAACTCTTTACATGAGGCTTCTATTATTCGCGATGCTCTTGGTGCTTATGAAGCTGCTTCTGGTCAAAAGGTGAATCTTGAGAAATCGACATTATATTTTAGTCCAAGTACGAGACAAGAATGTCGTGATCAAATTTCGAGTATCTTGGGTATTGGTGAAGTGCCTGATTTGGGACACTACCTTGGTATGCCTCTTCACATTGGAAAGAATAAGAGAAATACATTTGGTTATTTGAAAGAAAAGGTTTATAATAGGATTGACGGTGGACGAACATCTTTCATTTGGAGGTGAGGTATTTCTTAAAGCTGTAGCCCAAGCTCTTCCTCATATTATGTCTTGCTATCGACTTCCTGATGTTGAGTCAGGATTTGGTGAGTAATAGGCATTACTGGTGGTCAGGTGATGCTAATAGGCGTGGTTGGCCAATGGTTGCTTGGAAAACAATGTGCAAACCCAAAAGAGAAGGTGGGATGGGATTTTGGGACTTACATAGTTTCAATTTGGCTTTATTAGGCAAACAATTATGGCGCTTTATCAAGGATCCAGAGCGTTTGGTGGCTCGAGTATTTCGTTCTAAATATTTTTCCCATGGTGATATGCTGCTGCATGCTACTTTAAAGGATAGAAGTCCTTATGCTTGGAAAGGTTTATACCATACATTACAAGAGATGTGTGGGGCTCTTTTTTGGTGTATTGGTATACGAAGTAATAAACGGGTTCACCATGATATCTGGGGTGGTTCAAAAGTTGTTTCTCTTACAAGGAGTTATTCTAACTCTGATCTTAATCCTCTTTATTGTTCTGATCTTATGATTGATGGCTCTAATGTTTGGAATGAATCTTTGATTTATAGGTTGTTTTCTAAGGAAGATGCTATGCAGATTCTTTCAGTTCCTATTGCACCTTGTGCTGAAGATGTTATTGTTTGGGCTAATCATGATTCGGGTATCTACTCAGTTATATCTGGTTATTGGTGGTTACAGAAACGACATCATGATAATGAGAGGAAGTCTAAATTGTGGTCAGTTATGGTTAAATTGAAAATTCTTCCTAAGATACGTATGTTTGCTTGGCGGGTTGCCCGGAATACATTACCCGTGGGAAGTCGACTTAAAAGTTCTTATTTTGGTGATGGAATTTGTCCTATGTTCTAATGGGGAAGAGACGATTATACATGCCATGAGGGGCTGTCCTGTAACTTTGGAGACTTTACGTCTAGCAGATCTGCCTCTTTCTATAATTTTAAGTACTATGGAGAATCCTTTATTATGGATGGAGGAAGTACTCTCTATTATAGGAATTGATTCTTTTGCTGGATTTTTGATACTTCTGTGGAATGTCTGGAATAATCGAAACTCATTTGTTCATTCTGACAGGTTGCAACCGGCGTGGCTCTTGGTGACTAATGCAAACATACTACATCAGGATTATTTAAGGGCTATTAGTGGGGATGAATAAACAACGGTCTACAAATACTGCTATACGATGGACTCCACCTTTGGAGGGAGTTATCAAAGTGAATGTTGATAGTGCCTTTGTTGCAGATCGCCAACTGTCTGCGATTAGAGTTGTTGCTCGTGATAAGTATGGACAGGTGTGTGGTGGTTTGACCCAGTCTTTTGTTGGATGTTTTGAGGTGGGTTTTGCGGAACTATCTGCTTTACTCGTTGGTCTTAGACTGACTTGTGATATGAGATGGTCTGATGTTCAGTTTGAAACCGATTTCTTGATGCCCGTCCATAAGATTACACGAACTTCTACATATATTTCCACCCTCGGATTGTATGTTCAAGAGGCTCGTACTATTTTTCAAGATCATCCTCGTTTTTGTATTTTATATACTCCTAGAGAATGTAATCATGTTGCTCATGTATTACCCAGCTGGGCTTTAAATTCGGGTGGTTCTTTGTTTTTTGAGTCGGTTTGTCCCGACATCATTGTTCAGAATGTTAAAAACGATGTCATTGATCTTTGATTATTATAAGTTGGGCACTCTTTTCCCCTTACTAGGTTTAGAAGGGTGTTTTGATGAGGCCATGAGTTTCATTAAAAAAATATTACACAGTTTACTTCCTATTGTCATTTATTGAATACTTACAATGAATATTGGATTATTGTTCCAGCAATAAATCCCTGCCAGTCTTAAGCATGTGCAATTTAGAAGTCAAAAAATCATGGTTTCTTAGGTTTCACTAGTGTGTGTATGCTCCTGGTATACGCATAATTTCCAAAATCATCTCATCTATTTAGTGAGTGAAACTTGTTTCTCTTTTCTTGGCATCTTCCAGAAAATAAATCATCCAGGTGCCGTTGGAACCAGCCTTGCACTTGAGACTATAATCCAGCATTGTCCTGAAGATTTCAGGCCTATTAGGTGCAGTTGCCTCCTATTACTTACCTCTATCTTCTTGGTATTTATTTGATTCATTTACCGTACTCATGGTTGACGCCAGACAGAATAGTGATTATCCTGTAGGCTAGCTCCGACAGACGATTCACAAGAGAAAATTCGCCCAAAAACCAGAGAAAAAAAGTCTCTAGGGTTTAATAAAATATTATAAAATCAATAACTATCTCAAAAGCAGTCCACAAGCCGGACTGTTATAGCAAAAAAAATCGTCTTTATTCGAATTTTGCCAAAATAGCAAAAATCGTATTTATTCGAATTTTGCCAAAATAGCAAAATCCCGAAAATCACTCTAAATTGAAATTCGAAATAAAATAAGCATCTCCCAAAATCCGGTCTAAATCGGATTTAAATTGACTTCCTAATTAACAATCGAAATATTACCATATAGTAAAAAATAACTAAATCTAGTGATTCGGAGGGGAAAACGGCAGAATTTGAGGTTGAAAAAAAGGCCACATGGAGCATAGATCCATGTGGAGAGCGTGCGCGTCGAAAAGAGCTTTTCGGATTGGGGTCTTATGCGCGATTCTGACACCTGTAGCCAAAGTTATGGCCAAAAGACTGAAACATACTCAAAACGACCCCAATAAGGAACATGTCACAATCAATTCCCGCCTTTGCGCTGATCTGCCAACTCATGGGTATCTCAGCGCCATCAACGTGCAATCTGACAGCTCAGCATCATCTGTCTCGGATCCCCCTGCATCAGTCGCCCCGGGTTGGAAAGAACTCGTCCTCGAGTTCAGAGTAGTGTCATCAGGATCCACAAAACAATGACTCAGGTGCTTCACATTAAAGACATCAGAAGTCTTCAAGTGACTGGGAAGTCGTAACCTGTAAGCATTATCATTGATCTTCTGCACGACCTCACAAGGTCCAATCTTCCGATCCTTAAGCTTATTATACTCACCAACAGGAAAACGATCACGAGTTAATACAGCCCAAACAAAATCACCAACATCAAAAGTACCTGACGACGATGATGTCGACCCGAGTCTTGTACTTGGTATTGCTCTCATGAATGGTCTGTTTCACCTGCTCATGGATACCCCGAAGATACTTTGCCATCTCATCTGCTTTAGGACTGAAACGTCCTATACGTGGAATAGGGGCTAAGTCCAACACCCCGGATGGGTTCTGACCATAGACAATCTCAAATGGGCTTAAACCTGTGGTTCTGTTTTTTGATCTGTTGTAGGCAAATTCTGCCTGAGGCAATGCCAAATCCCACTGCTTCGGCTTCGTTCCTGCCAAACCCCTTAAAAGGTTTCCCAAACTTCGGTTCACCACCTCAGTCTAGCCATCCGTCTGGGGGTGGTAGGCGCTACTGAAATTCAACTGTGTTCCCAGTTTCCCCCACAGGCTCTTCCAGAAATGACTGATGAACTTAGTATCACGATCTGAAGTGATGGATCGAGGAACACCATGTAAACGCACAATCTCCTTGAAATAGAGATGGGCAATCCGGTCAGCATCCATAGTCTTTCTGCAAGCTACAAAATGAGCCATCTTGGAAAACCTGTCAACCACAACAATATAGAATCAGAGGCCCTTTGGGTGCGGGGTAAGCCTAGTACAAAATCCATGCTGACATCGAACCAAGGAGCTTCAGGAACAGGTAAGGGAGTGTACAATCCCGCATGGTGAGAACTCCCTTAGACCGCTGGCACACATAACAACGGTCCACATAATGGGTCATCACTAGTCAACTTGGGCCAATAAAATTCAGAAGAGATAAGGGCCAATGTCTTATCTCGGCCAAAGTGTCAAAGTGTCCCTCATTATGGAGTTCACTTATAATTTGCTGCCTCAATGAACATCTGAATGCACAATTGTAATCACGAAACAGATACCCATTATGCAAAACAATCATGACGGTGACCCTCAGTTACCTCCTGAAATATCCTTCCAAAGGAAGGATCAGCTGCATATATATCTGTGAACTCTCAAATCCTGCAACTTTAGTACTCATGGTGGTGAGAAGTAAGTACGACGGCTCAGGGCATCTGCGACGCGGTTCAAACTCCCTGCTTGGTGCCTCAGCGTAAAAGTGAATTCTTGCAAGTATGCTACCCACTTGGCATGACGTCTACTCAGCTTGTGTTGGCCATTGATGTACTTCAAGGCCTCATGATCGGTAACAGAATAAACTCCTTCTGTACTAGGTAGTGACGCCAATGCTTCAGGGATGAACTATGGCATAGAACTCCAGATCATAAGTGGAATAATTTTTCTTTGATCCCGATAGCTTCTCACTGAAAAAAGCAACCGACACCTGCCTGACTCAGAACACCACCAATGCCAACGCCAGATGCATCACAATTTACCTCGAACACTCTGTCAAAATCTGGAAGTGCCAAAACTGGAGCCTCGGTCATCTTCTGCTTGACCAGTTGAAAACTGGCCTCTGCCTCCTCAGACCACTGAAATCACACCCCTTGAGGCACTCTGTGATAGGGGCGATCAGAGTACTGAAATTTCTAAGAATCGACGGTAAAAAACGCCAAGCCATGGAAACTTCGGATGTATGTAAGGTTCTTGGTCTGGGCCACTCCAAGACTGCATCTATTTTGACTGATCTGCATGAACACCATCAGTAGACACAACAAAACCAAGAAAAGTCACAGAAGTAGTGAAGAAAGAACACTTCTTTTGATTGACAAACAAGCACTCTCCGTTTCAGCATCTCAAAAACAGCACGGAGGTGATCGAAGTGTGAAGTCCATGTCGGACTATAAATGATATCATCGAAGTAAACTACAACAAATTTCCCCATAAAGGCCGCAAGACCTGATGCATAAATCTCTGAATGTACTGGGCGCATTGGATAACCCAAAAGGCATGACCATCCACTCATACAACCCTTGTGGCGTTTAACGCCGTCTTCCACTCATCTCCAGGCCTTATTCTGATTTGGTGGTAACCGCTCTTAAGTCAATTTTTGAGAAGATCTTAGAACCAGATAACTGATCCAACATATCTCTAGACGGGGAATTGGAAACCGGTACTTCACTGTAATTCTGTTGATCGCTCGGTTTCAACACACATACGCCAAGAACCATCTTTCTTTGGCACTAACAGAGCAGGGACTGCACATGGGCTCATACTCTCTCGGATATAGCCCCTCTCCAACACTCTTCCACCTGTCGCTGCAACTCTCGGCCTCTTGGGACTGAGGCGATATGCTGGTCGATTTGGCAAACTTGACCCAGGAACAAGGTCAATTTGATGCTGAATATCCCTCATAGGTGGTAGTCCAGGAGGAGATCCTCTGGCATCAGTTAGAGAATTCTGCTAGCAACCGCTGCACCTCTACTGGTAAATCTGTATCCACGTCTACTGCATTGTTCTCGCAAGGTAGCAAGGCATAGACCACACGTCGCCATGCTCAATCTCATCTAAAAACCTGGACATAGAAAGCAGATTAGTATTATGGGTTACTGGGGTGGAGTAAGTCCTTCCCGCCGGGGTGCCAACACAATCTTTTTTTCCCTTGATGCTAAGGGAAATATGTATTCTTCCGTCCATCATGAATGACACTGCGATCATACTGCCAAGGTCGACCCAACAATATATGACACGCATCCATAGACACAACATCACACCAGGCATTATCAAAATATTTTCTACCAATTGAAAAAGACACCAGGCATCGCCTATCAACTGTTACCTCACTGTCTTATTTAGCCATGACAACTTGTATGGCTTGGATGACGGTCCGTCTTCAACTGCATTTCTGGACAACCTCCTCGGGACACTACATTCTCACAACTGCCGCTGTCAATGATCATTTTGCAGACTTTATCTGCAACTGTGCAAGTCGTGTGGAAAATATTGGTTCTCAACCAATCGTCCCCTGAATCGCCCTTGGGGGTAAGTAGACTCTTGCGAACGACCAGAGTCTCATGACCATCTCCATACAGCACATCATCAGTCTCATCATTGTCATACAGGGTTCGCTAATCTCCTCAGTCTCGTCTTCCACGTTTTCCTCAATCAACAAATTTTTTGCCCTTTTGACTAGCAGGCTTCCTGCAATCAGTCGCCCTATGCCCTTGTTCACCAACGAAAACATCTAATAGTAGGGTTAGAATTACCTTGCGTGGCTGCTGAGCAGGACGGGACTCTTGAGGGCGAACTGGTCGACTGTTGTGATCGCTCCTGATCACTGGTCTCCTGTTTGCTGTTTTCAACAGCAAGTGCACGCTGGTATGCTTCGAAACACTCCACAATGAATGAAGGCTGAGGACATCTTGCAAGGGCTGGCGTAAACCCCCCAAATATCGCGCCACCATCTGCTCCTCCGTCTCAGATAAATCGTTCCGGGCGACCCAATTGGTAAAACTCCTCCGTGTAATCATCGACTCGCGCGCCCTGCCTCAACGCATGAATCGCTGAAATAAGGTTTGCGTGTAGCCGAAGGGAAGGAAGTGGCCCTTCATCTTCTTTTTCATCTTCTCCCAATCAGTGATCTTGGCTTTGCCCTGTCTTTCTCGTGAACGTCGTAACTGTTCCACCACGCAGATGCTCTGCCCTTGAGTTTGATGGCGATCAGTTTCACTTTCACACGATCGGGACTTCCTTATATTCAAAAATACGCTCCACTTCATTAATCCAATCCACGAATCCCTCGGCCTGTAATGTACCAGAAAACTCAAGGAGATCAACCCGAAAACCGAGGTCTCCATGACGCTCCTACCGACCACGGTGCTCCCGGAATCCTGCCCCCGAATCCTGCGATTGTGATATGGGTTTTCGAAAGTGGAATTGGTATCGTGATCAGAGGCCTCACGATCCTCTAAATCCTGCGCCGCCAGGCGCTGGGTTAATTCTGCGACTTGCCTCTGCAAATCCGCAATCATCACATCCTGAACGCTGCGATCACGCGTTGGGCTTCCTCATTCGGAACCTGCTCACGACGACCACGACCTCCAGCCATTGAAACTGGTGAAATTTCTCAAGAAGATGTTGAAGCTCTGATACCAACTGACGCCAGACAGAATAGTGATTATCCTGTAGGCTAGCTCCGACAGACGATTCACAAGAGAAAATTCGCCCAAAAACCAGAGAAAAAGTCTCTAGGGTTTAATAAATATTATAAAATCATAACTATCTCAAAAGCAGTCCACAAGCCGACTGTTATAGCAAAAAAAAATCGTCTTTATTCGAATTTTGCCAAAAATAGCAAAAATCGTATTTATTCGAATTTTACCAAAATAGCAAATCCCGAAAATCACTCTAAATTGAAATTCGAAATAAAATAAGCAATCTCCCAAAAATCCGGTCTAATCGGATTTAAATTGACTTCCTAATTACAATCGAAATATTACCATAAATAGTAAAAAATAACTAAATCTAGTGATTCGGAGGGGAAAACGGCAGAATTTGAGGTTGAAAAAAAGGCCACATGGAGCGTAGCTCCATGTGGAGAGCGTGCGCGTCGAAAAGAGCTTTTCGGATTGGGGTCTTATGCGCGATTCTGACACCTGTAGCCAAGTTATGGCCAAAAGACGAAACATACTCAAAACGACCCCAATAAGGAACATGTCACAATCCATTCCCGCCTTTGCGCTGATCTGCCAACTCATGGTATCTCAGCGCCATCAACGTGCAATCTGACAGCTCAGCATCATCTGTCTCGGATCCCCCTGCATCAATGGTCCCGTCAACTTTGTGTTTCCTGCTGCAGAAATGAACCTACCACCAGCATCCTTGTTTGTTCAAGAGGAGGCGGGGGTCTGTTAAGGGAACGCATGGAACTTGTTGCTGAATTGTGGGAGGAGAATATCAAGGTTGGGGTTAGATTGTTTTTCTTGAACGTTCGATATAGTTTATTGTCGTTTTCATACTCATTTGTTATTCCTGTAGATCAGGCTGAGCTTGTTCCTATACATGATCCGAGCCTCACTGAGCAATACGAATTTGCAAGTGAACATGATATAAAATGTCTTGTTATCATAACTGACACGGGTGTATCTCAAACTGGATTCGTTAAGGTAATGCGGACCTGGGAGGTTATTTCTGTTTTCGTTTTCAATTTTTTTTACTACTTTAAAGACATTAGATAATATCTTCAGGTTCGTCATCTTGATCTTAAGAAGTAGAAGGAGGTTCAGAGAGAAGATCTTGTAAGATTTCTGTTGAATGCAATGGGGGACACAATTCCGTAACCCTTCAGTTTGGATCCAGTAACGCCTACATCAATTAGCAGGTTCTTAGTAGCCTTATGCTCCCATCGTAACTTTTCAACGATTCTCCAAATATATCTTTACTGAGATGAGATTTTGTTTGTATTTATCGCGTGTTGTTTACCCTTCAAACAATAGGTGTATAAGTCAGAATTCTTCCTTGCTGTCTCCTCTGGTGCCAGATTATGTTAACTGTGTAGTCTTTTGCATGAATCTATCACCAAGTTTTTGCAGCTTTAGTTTTGATTGAATTACATTACATGTTACGTAAATTCATCCGAAACCAATGTAAATACACAACGCTCCGGGTCTATGTATCAAACAAAATACAAAAAAAGAACGAGAAAGTAAGTAGTTGGTGATACAGACATCAACGTAATTCGTCATAGTTTTTGGTTTGGCTAAGACTACGAGCTGTGTATATCAGTGTGTATCTGCATGTGATGATGATTGTCCGGATTTGTATAACAATCTGAACCGACCCGGACCTGCCTTTGTTCCCCAGATTTCTATTTGCCAACCATATATAAGATTGACTTATGACCTCTAATCTTGCTTAATAACAATGTGATTTGATCCATTTTCAGTTTGATTTGGTTCTTGTAATATTGTTTTTATATATATTTCTTGAGTTACAGGAAAATGCATTGTTCGTCTTTATACATTAATGCTTCCATTTCATCAAATTACATTGTGGATGTCTAACTTAACAGTAAACAAACATTTCATCCATTAGCATTAGAAGAAACAGATCATACAAGTTACAATCAGTACAATAGTCGCAAGAAAGAATTCAAATTAACAACACAAGAACAACAAATCGAAACAGTTGCATGTTACGGTCTGCAACCGTAACAGCACAGTTAAGGTTACAATGTCACAGTCTGTGCCGTCATGAACTGTGACAGTAAGGTTAAGGTTACAGTGTCATGGCCCGTGCCGTTGACAGCATGATAAAAGTTTCAAGCCCCATTACACCTGCAAGATGCAAACCAGGATGTTATACTATAAAAATCCTGAAAACTACATCCTCTCATTCTCCATTTTTCACAGTTCCATTTCCTTGAACGATGACAGCAACTAAAACATTTTCTGCGGTCATTTAGAAATTGTGCTGCAAGAACAAGCTTTGTTGAGGAGATGCAGGGCCTATTTCTTCCTCCAAGCTTCTCAAACCATCCCCGGCATACCCTACATTCCCCGTGTTTCTTCCTTCTATGTTCTTTCCCTCGACATCTGCTTCTGATACCGATGATTTCCGCCTTTGAGATGAAGTTACACTAGGGAAAGTGATCCATGAAGGAGCTCTAAACTCAAACCTTGGATCCTCAACTTCTTCTGCAACTTCAGTTTCCGAGACCGATCTATTCGAAGACCTTTGAGAAGACTTCTTGTGCATTCTGTTGCTTCCCAAGATCACCTCGGTTGGCAAAATCGGTTGTTCGCTACATGGACTGCCCATCAACTGAGCCAAAGCTCGTTCTAAAGCGGTGGTCACTTTATCCATTGATGGTCTCGCTTTTCCTCTCATCCTCACACATTTGGAAGCCACATTCGCAATCCTTTTTAGAGCTTCGATGTCTGCAGGAGGTTTCAAAACAGGGTCTAGAACTGCAAATATGTCTCCTGATTTAATCAATGGAACTGCCCACTCTACTATATTCCCTTCTTCGTATTGCATATCGATGGCTTTTCGTCCGCTTAAAATTTCCAACAATAACACACCAAAGCTGTAGACATCAGACTTCGTTGTGAGGTAGTGGAGCCTGTAGTATTCCGGATCAAGATAACCGAGTGTTCCAGCAGGTAGCTCAGCTAATGGACTGCTGCTATTTGCAGGTCCTAGTAAAGAGAGACCAAAATCAGCCACTCGAGCATTGTGTTCTTCATCGATGAGAATGTTTGAGGATTTGATGTCCCTGTGAATCACCGGCGGGCAAGCGTAACCATGCAAGTATTCAATTCCCCGTGCAGCTTGGACCACAATAGTGACCCTCCGGACCCAATCTAGTTGCTCTTTCAAGGCTTTGTTCTTTCCATGAAGATGCTGGTGCAATGATCCATGAGCCATAAACTCGTAAACAAGAAGCCGTTCCCCGCCTTCTTCGCAATATCCGAGCAGATTCAGAAGATGGGTATGGTTCAATCTCGACAGTAAATCTAATTCCGTGTGGAACTCTTTTGGAATTCTTCTGTTTATCTGAAGACATTATGGCCTTTTTTACTGCAACAACAGTTCCATCTTTCAATAGCCCTTTATAAACACATGAGAAACTTCCTTTTCCAACCACAGATTCTTCTTTGAATCCACCGGTGGCCCTCTCAAGTTCTTCGTAATTGAACATCTGAGCCCTCCTGATCTTAAGCTCATCAAAGTCAGGTCGGACTTTTACGTTTTCTTTTCGGCAAGAAGCAATCTCATTAGCTTTCTTGAATCCCGGCTCTTTTGATTTGCAGTGACAGCTCTGCAACCTGTATCGAACATATAAAACTGCGGTTAACGACATGATAATCACCAGTAACACAGCAAAGGTAATCTCCGCGATAATGATCGGCAATTGCAGTAACCAGAACCTCTCATTTCTACTTCCATTAGCAGCATTGGAATTCGATGATGAAGAACAATTTGAGAAGCATTCCACTGAGTTGCAACTAGAACAATTGTAATCACAAACTCGATCAGACTTCAAAGTACATCCCCATTTTTGGTACATTTCGGCAGGGCAACCAATACTGCAGGGCATACAAACATGAAAGTTTGGAGACTTGCAAGGTGCATTCTTCGGATTAACTTCATAGGAACCCGGTGAGCAAGGAGTTTCTTTGCAAAGTCCGGGTGAGACGGCCAGAGGGAGGGAAATGGGGAATCCGACGCCCCAACAAACCGGGAGAAACGATTTTTTGGCCATAACACCACAGGTGAAGTAATTTCCAGCTGCAATTCCATAGACTTTAACACCTTTCGGAGGTGGGGTACTTGGTTTGACAATGAAACCCCAGCAAACAACCTGGTGATCATAACTCTTGATTCCACAAGCATGAAACTTCCCTCCAACAACCGTAAGCATCGGATCTTTCGGCGGCAAATCGACATTTCCTTGACGGGAATATGCAACCGGCACAGACAGTTCTTCTTCGAGGTTCAAGCTCCTTCCCCAGCAAAAAACTCCAGAATTCAACCCTTCCGAAATCCCACATACATGATAACCACCAGCTGCAACCTTTTGGAACCTCATTTCTCTAGGAATCAAGCTAATGACACGGCTACTCGTCTCATCACCCCAACACAAAACAGTCATGTTCGAAGAAAACAACCCGCAGTTAAACTCTGATCCGGCGGAGAGCGATTTAATCTGCCCCTCAAACACATAGTTCTTGGTCATATTATAACCCCAACAATCTACAAAAGCATAGTTTCTGTGCTTTCCGGTTAAAGGCTTCCTCAAACCACATAAATGGTAATCCCCTGCACTGATTTCTTCGTACTCGGCTCCCTTTATCATCGGCTGAGGAACCCCCATTTCGATATAGCTGCTGCTCCCTTATAACCCCAACAATCTACAAAAGCATAGTTCTGTGCTTTCCGGTTAAAGGCTTCCTCAAACCACATAAATGGTAATCCCCTGCACTGATTTCTTCGTACTCGCTCCCTTGATCATCGCTGAGGAACCCCCATTTCGATAGCTGCTGCTCCCCCAACAATACGGCTGGTTTGAATCCTCAACAGCCCACAAACCAAAGCCATCACCGGCGGTTAGACCCAAAATGGGAAATGAGAAGGTGTCCCATAGATGACTGCAGCATTGATCCATAGCAGGTTACAAGATGTGAACCATCAGTCTCAGACCACAAAAAACAGGACCATTCTCACCATAGGAAATGGCAATGCTAGACATCGAGCCTAGACCAGAAACCACCCACCATAGATTTAACAAAGCCACAAGTGAAACCCTGACACAGGAATCTCTAATCACTAAGCTGACAACTCCCATTGCAGCAGAATATGAACTAAATTGTGGTTGCGGTGTCCCGATTGCCGACGTGATTTATTTCCTAAAAATAGCTGCGGTTTTATGTTGGGGATGCAGTTTGCGGTGACCTTGAAATCAAAGTAACTATGCAGTCGTTACACTGCAATTTAATACTATCATGAACCTAACTATTCCAAGCTAATTTGAATCCACACCCACATCAATTTTCAAATGCTTTGAAGTTGCATGCCTACCTTTTTTTCATACCCAGAATTCATCTGACAAACCAGTAAAGATTACAGTCTCATATAGCATTTGCAGTATAAAGTACAAAAATGATTATCCATAGTGACAGATCCAAAAATATTTTTGAAGATAAACATATGTACTTAATAAACCAAAACATTTTAATAGGGTGCACACGGATAAAATTTTAAGGTGATCATCTTTAAAAATAAAGAACTAATATAAGAAAATGCGGATTTCAGGATGATTCGCCACTGATTCCCCATCATGAAAATGAGACCAAAACCGGAAAACAGAAGCTCCTTACCTAAAAGCCAGATCAACCCAATAGATTTTACTGTTCCTCAGTGACATTCATCATTTCTGCAATTTTGGGTCACAAACAAGTTTAAAGAAGCAATGAAGCTGTTTGCGGAGAAGCATTCATACTCTTAGCTTTGCATGTAGTTTCTTGATAGAGAATGTAAATGGGAAAACACCAACAAAAGAAGAAGAAAATTGAGAAGAAATCTAGTGAAGAAGCGAAGAAGATGATAGGTGGTGTTTTTTTTTTTTGAAGGGAAGAATGTAGCGAGAAAGGGAAAGGGAAAGAACAATAAATGTGGATCAAAGTGCTGCTTCTGAATATCGGCAAATGTTGGTGAATGCATTTAATGACAAGTTGATGCCATTTCATCATTTTTCATGCTTTTCTCCTCCATTCATCACCACCACCTATTCCCATTTTTATTTTAAACCATTTTATTGACTGTTCATTACATGCAATTCACGTCCTTTGGTGGCCTGCATTATAATTATATCATTTGTATTATTCTAAATTTAATCGTATCATTTATTAATACTCTCACGTAATTACTTTACTGTTTTCAACTTCAAATTTCAAAATTTTCACCATTTTTTCCAGCGTTCTTCCTTTTAACCACTTAACAACTATTCTTTCAAGGTATATGATTGTTTGTAAATGTGTGTTGTGGTACGTAAATTTATGTAAGTATACACAATCGATACAAGTAATATAATAGTAAGTGAGTTCTTGTCCTCACATGAATTGAGATAGCTGAACTAGGTGTCACTAACTAATTTGTCTAATGGTAATCACAAAGGAACCAATAATGATGGAAAAAATATACCGAGACAAGAAAAGTGTGAAGTGAAGTGAGCATAAAAGCTTTTCCTTGGCAAGAAAAATATGCAATAGTAAACAAATAAAAGTTGTTATGGCTAAAAATGTTTGAGTTCTTAATATAAAATGAAAACCTCACACAATCAGACTTCTAACTGAGCATTTGGGTTGGATTTGCTACGGTGAGAAATTAATCTATGTCTAGGATGATCTAGTATGCTAAGCCTATTTTGCCAGAGAAGATTTACTAAAGTGTTCTAAGAGCATCTCTAGCAAGGAACCTGACAAACTATTGCTACGTCAATACTACTCAGCGTAAACTGCAACCCTTGGTTTGTCAAACTGTTGCTACAGTAATACCCCTCAGCGTAAATAGTAACGCTAGCCTATCTACTTAAGCATTTATCCTTCTTAGTCGCATAAAATTCTCTCTTTATTTCTAAGGCGGATTAGAACCTCACCATCCCGGATTAGTTCCCTTGTTCATGTAGATCTAATCTGACTCTTTCGATAGTATGTATCAACTCCTAGAAAAACGATTATCTTTCGAAAGCTCTTACAAAGACTAGGAATATTTTGCCAATGTACCAGGCAATCTTTCAAAAGTTTTTAGTGTTAAGCCAAAAGATTAAAACAACAAACAAAACAACATTTACCAAATACATACTTAATCGTTCATTAACCATAAAATAAAATATCATCCAAGTATTTCCAACACCAAATAAAACAGTGTATGGTGTGGCTAACATCATCTCAAAAATATTCATTAAGTACAAACCCTTAAAATATAAGAAATAAAGAGCAAGAGGAAGAAAAACTCTCAGAACAGAGCTATACCGTGACATCAGACCACCACCACAACTGCTCTAGCGAGCTAGCCTCTCTCGAGGGCCTAGCCGTTGTTATGTTAAAGTCTGGCTATGGAGGGTACCAAGGATGGCGAAAAGGGGGAACGATGGAAAAGAGGTTATGCAGTCGCCTTTCTTCAAGCCTTTCTTTTAGGGTATATGTATCTCCTCCCTTTATGGAGGGTATAATGTGTTATTTATAGTGGATAATTTCTAGCGTTTAGTGCCCTTGAAATTTCCCCAACTACCCCTGAATTCACACCCATTGTATGAATAAAATGGCAGCTGGAAGTGGTCCCAAATCCTTAGCAGGGGCAGGGGTTCACGTGAGGGGCATTGGACAGTTGGCCACGCGACGTCAGCAATTTTGTCTCGTACTGTGCTAGACTTGTAAGATAAAACTCATCGCGACAAAAGTTATTCCTCACGGTTATCGTCTTCAATTCTTTTGGCCCTGGCACAAAATTTGTCTCGGCTAATAAATTCCTCATAGGTCATTTCCTATCACTTGCATCATCAAAACCAACACATAATCCTTCTCATCAGCAGCATTAGTTTAATCAAATAAACTTTGTCGCAACAAAACTTATCCATCACATGCAGAGATGTCCTAAATGCAACTATGCAACTAAAATGTTATGTCAATGGCTTTTAGACAGCCAATAACTTAAGTAAAAAAAACTTAAAATATAGTCTTATTACGGAGTTATCACACTCTCAAACTTAAGTTATTGATTGTCCTTAAGCAATGGATAATTAGCAATGGAAAAATGAAATGTTATGGCAAAGTCTAAATTAGGACAGTCAAGTGGTTTAAAATTTCAGCCCTCAGCAACAAGTTTGGCCTCACACTTAGATTAACCGAGAAGTCAAGTACCTTTTCCTAGGACATGATCCTTTATTAGTGTGTGTGTGATTGTATCTAGTCTATGCTTAAAGAATTTAGAAAGCTCCTAAGTAAGTTCTTTTGCTTCGCCAATGCATAAAATTATTCATTAAGCATAGTCTCACTCATATTTATTCAACACTTAATTTCATAGAATTTTTTTATCACTGCTATGAATGGAGTCAGCCCATCACACCTACCATCTCACACTAGGTGAAAGGGAGTATACTTCTACCCCCGAGCTAGTCAGGTATAGTCATCTAGTGACTACTTTTATTCACTCATGTGATAAGGCTATAATTTATTCAAGGGGGTTTCCAGGTAATTCCATCGCATAGAGGAGTTTCCCTTTACAATTATGTCGAGACATTTATTCATAAGTCACCACAATTCAACATTAAGGAGTTTAACTTAGCCTTTCAAACATTAATATAACAGATTAGTTTATTACCAAAATTTTATGCAACGGCACGCAAAAGTTTTTTCATAATTTTTTTTAAGTTCCTTAAGCATAGAAAACATACAATCGTGTCAAAGAGTCACAAAGAATCAAGTCCTAGGGTTGTTTATATCCTCTTCAACAGTCATGTACAATAATTTCTAGCTATGCCAATTTTTTTATCATTATCGGGCATCATCAACTTATTCCATGTAACCTGATCCTAACTAATGTCATAACAAAAAATCTATTAAACATTATCAATGCAAATGACTAAGCATGAACAATACATCTCCCAAACTTGAGGAATACATTGTTCTCAATGCATGAAGACTAAACTAAAGATGAAATGCAATGCAAGGTACCTTGACTAACATTCATTTTGATGGTGGTAGGGTTTTATTGCTTAGATTCCTCAGGTGGATAGGTCCAAACGTGATTGGTTGTCCCCTTCAAGCGATGTTTGGCAAGAAGTGTTGTAATTTTTCGTGGCATTTGTGTAGATGAGCGGACATCATCATCAATATTATCGTTGTGCCAACACTAATCGAGTCTTCTTTCTAAGTAGGTGCAACATCCATAGGGGCTTTACCCTTGTCCACATGCTTGGGAGTCTGTTCTTCTAAAAATAACTAATATTAATAGTAAAAAAAATTAAAGCAAAGAAAAACAAACACACAACAATACAAAAATTAAAGAGGGTTGAAGGGATGCAAACTCCAAACATCCTAAATTGATATATGAGTTTTGTCGCGTTCGATCGGAGCACCAGTATAGACCAAAATGCCCCACACATATAACAATTTCACCTTCAAAATATTTTACCCTGACATTTGGTGTCTTGCACATTTGAATTGTAGGACCTTTGCAATAGTCCTCTCTCTTTTAAAGTGCTCTCTGTATGAAGCTGAATCATAGTGGAATACGATCTCTTCGTTATGTTTCTTCAACCTTTGAGGGAAAGGTGGCGGGGTCTAACTTCATCTGCTACATATGGGGGTGAAACTTTTTTCGTGGCAAAAAATTTTCCTCTATCAGTAGAGAGACTGTTGAACCCTTGTCATTTTCATTCTTCATAGGCAATTATTCTTGTACAAAAAGTTCAGCTTGACCTTTGATTCTTCTAGTACAGTGTTGCAGCAATAAATTTCTTACTTCTTCCCCTCAAACTTGTCTTGTTGATTGAGTTGGGTACCACTCCCAGGTGTAAGCATACTGCATTGCTCATTTTCGTGAGGCTTAGTGACCTCAGTATCACTAGGGAGACTTTCTTGTGGGCAAACATGTAATGTTGTAGCGATTTGGCCCACTTGGTTCTCCAACGCTCTTAAAGATGAGCTATGACTTTGCAATAAAGGTTCTTGACTTTGCAACAGTATGTCTTGGCTTTTAATTATTGAATAGTGTTCGTGCAACAAGACCTTAGTTGAAGTCATGAAATTTTTTGTCGAGGCCATAAATTCTTGCAAAGAAGCTTCAAGGGAGTTAGCATTTGAAAAAAGATGTTAAACTTTTGTAAATATTTTTCCACAACATATTTTTTTTTGAAAACTTGGGGGTTTAACCAAATTTTGTTGCCGATTCGAGCTGCTGGTATTGTTGGCTCCTTGATTCCCCGAAGAAAAATTCGGATATTGAAGTCATCCTCGATTGTAAGTGTTCGAATAGGGGTTATTGTTGTCTCTATTGAAGATACCTATGTGGTTGGAAGACTCGTAGTTGTCAGGGCATTCGTTCACATTATGATTGACATGACATAAAATACATGCATAACTTGTCACCTTAACTTCCTTCACTTCGCTAGAACATTGAAGTTTCTTCAATATATTAGTAATGGTTTACAGTTAGGCAGATATTGAATCCTTGGCGTCAAGTTCATATTCCCCAAACACTTTCCTTCCGGTTCCAAGCCCTATAGATGAAAATTCATAATCATTGTTGGTTTTCCTATCAATGATATCAAAGGCTTCCTCGGGTGATTTGTCAAGCAGAGTACCATTCATTAAGGCATCCAACATCATACGAGTGGGTGTGTTGACTCCATTGTAGAACATCACAACTTGAGTCCAGTCATGGAATCCATAATGGTGCACTTGCGAAGCTAACTTTTATATCGGTCCCAACACTCATACATAGACTATTCATCGACTTGGCGAAAAGATGCTATGACATTTCTACGATGGTTGTTCATATTGAGTGGATTATGCCATAGCAAATAGTTTTTGCACAAGTCTACCCAGGACCTTATCGAGTCGGAAAGTACTCCATTTAGCCATGCTCTGGCGTGATCTTTCAAAGAATATGGAAATAACTTCAATTTTAGCACATATTCATACACACCTTATTACCGAAAGAAGTCACATACCTCTAAAAATGCTCGAACATGTTGTCTCGTATCCTCATAAGGAGTACCACCAAACTGTCAAATCAAGTCCAACATGTTGAACATAACCGGTTTGAGCTCGAAGAAGGTTGCTTGAATCTTGGGAGCTACAATAGCATGTTTTAGGTCATCCAAGGTGGGAGTTAAATGATCTCTAATAGTTCGTGGTCTTGTAGCATTCTTTGCATTTTTATTTTCCGTGACATTTAATTCTTCAGGTTCCTCCACTTCATTTTGAACTTCATATATAGTTCTTTAAGCTCCTTGAACACATTTTCTTTGACACAAAATATTTTTTATCTCTGGTTCAAAATGAGATAATGGTTTCTTGGGACTTCTACAAGTCATGCAACAACACAACACCTGAAAAGGGTAAACAAAAATAGTGAATAAATCCATAAAGAAAAAATAATAATAAAGAAACAAGATAATACTATAACAAACTTTTAAAAACACTAATTGTCAATCTCTGACAACGGCGCCAAAAACTTAATCGCATGTAAATGTGTGTATTGAGGTATGCAAATCTATGCAAGTATCACAATCGATGCAAGTAATATAGTAGTAATTGAGTTATCATCTCCACATAGATTGAGAGGAAATCTTTAAAGATTGTTATAGCTAGAACTAGGTGTCACTAACTAATCCTAAGTTTCCTGTCTAATGGTATTCACAAAGAAAAAATAAGAATAGCAAATGGTATGAACAGATGGAAAAAGTATGTCGAGGCAAGAAAAGTGTAAAGTGAAGTGAGCATAAAAGTTTTGTTATGGCAAGAAAAATATGCAATAGTAAACAAATAAAAGTTGTTAAGGCTAAAATGTTTAAGTTTTGAATATAAACTGAAAACCTCACATAATCAGACTTTTAACGGAACATTTGGGTTGAATTTGTTACGACTATAAATTAATCTATGTCTAGGATGATCTAGTATGCTAAGCCTATGTTACCCGACAAGATTTACTAAAGTGTTCCAAGAGTATCTCTAGCACGAAACCTGACAACTATTGCTACGACAATACTACTCAGCGTGAACTACAACCCTTGGTTTGTCAAACTGTTGCTACAACAATATCCCTCAGCGTAAACAGTAGCGCTAGCCTATCTACTTAAGCATTCATCCTTTAAGGCGGATTAGAACATCACAATCCTGGATTAGAACATCTCAATCCTGGATTAGTTCCCTTGTTCAAGTAGATCTAATCTAACTCTGATATTAGGTAGCAACTCCTAAAAAAACGACTATCTTTCAAAAGGCCTTACAAAGACTAGGAATATTTTTGTCAAGCACCAGACAATCTTTCAAAAGCTCTTACAGTATCAAGGAAAAAGATTAAAACAAAGAACAAAACAACAATTAACAAAACAGACTTAATCATTCATTAACCATAAATTAAAATATCATACAAGCATTTCTAACACCAAAGTGTGCTAACATCATCCCAAATATATTCATTAAGTACAAACCCTTAAAATATAAGAAATAAGAGCAAGAGGAAGAAAAACTCTTAGAACAGAGATCTGACGTGACATCAGACCACCACCATGACTGCTCTAGTGAGCTAGCCTCTTTCGAGGGCCTAGCCGTTGCTCCACGAAGCCTGGCTGTGGAGGGCACCAAGGACGGACAAGAGGGTGAACGATGGAAAAGAGGTGTTGCAGCCGTCTTTCTTGAAGCTTTTCTTTTAGGGTATATGTTTTCATCCCTTTATGGAGGGTATAATGTGTTATTTATAGTGGGGAATTTTTAGGGCTTAGTGCCCTTAAAATTTCCCCAACTACCCCTGAATTCACACCCATTGTGTGAATAAAATGACAAATGGCAGTAGTCCCAAATCCTTAGTAAGGGCAGGGGTTCACGTGAGGTGCATTGGACAGCTAGCCACGCGACGTCAGTAATTTTGTCTTGTACTGCGTCAGACTTGCAAGATAAAACTCACCGTGGCAAAAGTTATTCCTCACGGTCATCGTCTTCAATTCCTTTGGCCCTGACACAGAATTTGCCTCGGCAGATAAATTCCTCCTCGGTCATTTCTTATCACCTATATCATTACAGCCAACACACAACCCTTCTCATCATCAGCGTCAGTTTAATCAAATAAATTTTTCCACGGCAAAACTTATCCACAACATACAAAGATGTCCTAAATGCAATTATATGCAACTAAAATTATATGTCAGTTGCTTTTAGACAACCAATAACTGAAGTAAAAAGACCTAAAATATAATATTTTTAAGGAGTTATCAGTATAATGATAAAAATATATACTAATATTCAATTAAATAATTATTTTATTTTATCGTTTAGTATTTGACCTCCATTTTATTTTGGGTGAAAAGTTCTTCTATCGATAAAAATAGTTATCAACATTTTAAAATATGATTTTTTTTCTCTAAGATAAAACGTTAAATTTAAAATGTTTTCAAAAAACATATTTTTCAGTTAATTAAAAAATATTTAATATTGATGATGATCAACCACAAAAGAGATTGAGAGAACATGAATATTACATAATTTTTTTATAATCACTAATTTTAATTTACTAATTAATTATTTGAGATTAAGTATTATAGAAGTCTATTATAAAAATGATCCTTCAAATATATTTTTTTCATTTACAATATTAAGATTTAGATCTCTGGCTCTATGTGAAGAATTTAATGTCTCATTTTACTAAATCAACTGGTTATTAATATAAATATTGTATAATACATTTATAGATTAAATGAAATAAAAATATGAATATGAATAGTAAATAAAAATTGAGCAAAATTTTGATTTAAATGATGACAGAAAAGCAACCGAAGCATGTGCCACATTTATAATAAGGAACTGACATAGCCTAAGGACCATAAGCTGTAATCAACCGCCCAACGTACTTCAACTTCATTATGTTTTTCAGTATCAGCTTTTCTTATAGCTGAGTTGAGTTGTGTTTATTTTTCTAAAATTTAATAAAATGTTTCTATTTCATAAACACATAATTATAAAATATCTAAATTAATTTTTTGGCTAATGACAGTTAATTGTATTCAATGAATAAATTTTATCAATTTACGTTTTTAATTAATATTGATCATTAAATTTAATAAATTTTTAGGTCGATTGCTGTTGCATTATCTCATACCACATTATATTGACAATTGGTCTTCTTAAAAAATTAAAAATATTATAATTTTTAATAATTTGTTAACTTTTTTCTTTAAAAAAATTTATAAATTTCAAATGATAAAATTAACGTGTGCCACATATAGTAATATTTTCATTTAAGAAAAATTAAAATTAACATAAGAATCAATTGATTTAATTTCTGAATTTAAATATTTAATTGAATTAAAAAAGGAACTATTTATACGCATGAAATTTTGCATTACACCACATTTAAGCTGATATTTAGAAGGCCTAAAAAATAAAATAATAAAAAATGTGAAGTAGTTTTCACTTTTTAGTATCCCTATTATACATAAAAATAATAATAATTTTATATATATTTCTTGTAAAAAGAGAAAAAATAAAATTATAAAATCATTCTTAATAAAATAAACTACTATAACATATCATGTATCATTAATCGCTATTTAAATAAACAATTGAAAACATGTCACATCAAACTAAAACTCACAGCCAGTCTATCAAAATAATTATCCAATAAAGTAAGCCAAAAACTAATTCTTTGTTTAACTGACCATCAGCATAATTATGCATTATTTTAGAGCTTTTATGCCCTAGCACATAAAACATATCCAAAAAGAAAATTCTAATCCGTCATAAGTTGAACTCATTGAGTGATTTCATTGAGCTGCACCAGTAAAGAGTGCGTTATCAATAGCCTAAAAAAATTATAAACGGATACTTTCATTTTCTTTTCTTCAAATGTCCGAGTTCAACACTAGTATCTAACATACGTATAAAGACATAACCTTCAAAGATTTCATAATACATAAAAGAATTTAAAAAAAATAAGCATACTCGTATCTAACACCGAGTCCGAAAAACATAGGTTTTCATGACAATGATACTAACAAAGATTTGGACAATAATGGATTCATCTGTCCCAACATGGGTTGGCATATGTTATTTCAATTAAACCAACATGTTCTTAAGTGTGAGCTCAAATGAAATTATTATGCAAAATTATTATGTAACACTTACTCTAGACAATACCTGACTTTGCAATATGAATTCCTAAGGAAAACTGAAATCAATATTTCGAATTTCGCTGGCACAGACTTCGTAAATCACTGAAGAAGAAAAGAATAAACTGAATATTTTCAGACAAACTGAAGAAAATCTAATACACAGCAAATTTAAATCTGGAAAATTGTAATTCATTGCATCATAGTCTACAATAGCAGCCTAATACAGTGGAAGTTCTGCCACAAACGGAGCTGATTAAGGTAAGAAACTATCCCAGCATGATTAAGGTTAATTTTAAACAATGTCAGTTTTATGCACAGTCCTACATTTCAAATTCTATTATCTTCTTTAAAGAGATGCAATCAAGCATGGTTCAATCAAATAACTATCATAATAAATTCACCCCATATACATATGCCAACTATCGACTAACATATAAAACATGTTCTACATCAAAAACAGTGGATCTAGAATCTCATGCTTGTAGGTGTCCCCATGTATGAGGAACACCAATAGGAGAACAAAGTCAGTAGAATATGAAGACCCTGAAATGGAAAGGGATGGATTATTATCTGGCATTCATCAGTGCTAAATCCACTCTCTCTCTTCCGGACACAAGATTGATATAACAGCAAACTAGTTGCATGAACACCAACTTGAAAACTACAACCTTATTCCATAAACTTTTTGTTAAACTGAAACTAACTTTCGATTTCCTTGTATGTTAAACATAAAATCAGGAGAACAAAAAGAACAAACATTTCTTCATGTGTAAACCAAACTGCGTGGTTATATTTCAAATGGGTGGCATATTGCAATTAATTGAACAGGAAAGAAAGTGTAAAAGAAAAAAGAACCTTGGAAACCAGCCGCATGGATCTTCTAGGAACAACTTTCCTAATAGGATGCTTTCCGCTTCTTAAAACCTTTGCATCATGCATGCTACAATCATTTTGATCACCAACGACCTTTCCATTAGGCTGCTTTCCGCTTCTTAAAACCTTGACATCAAGCATGCTACAATCATTTTGATCATCTACCTTCCTAATAGGATGCTTTCTGCTTCTTAAAACCTTGGCATCATGCATGCCACAATCATTCTGATCGCCATCTATATATGCTCTCTTTTTCCCAAGCCCATTAGAATCGAGATTATCAAGCACTCCACAATTTTCAAATAATTCATCATGTGAGCATCTGGAAAGGGCAGTTATACAACCAAATCAACAATAAAATAAATATTCTATAGCATATAATTAAATTATGAAGGATAATTACTCCGAACTCTCTCCCCAATTAATAACTTTGCTCCTATCCTGCAAGCAGTTTCATAATGTATAATTTTAGTTGTTTCAATGAGTATACTAGGACAAAATAGATAAGTATTAAAATTCTAAGCCCACCTCTCGTCCCCACCCATAAACAGAAACATAAAAAGTAAATAAATTGATTTTACTAAACCAAAGTGTTCAGATTATTATAGGTAAAAAGAGGAAGATAATAAAAGAAGATTTCTTCTACCCTTATGATGAATCCACTAAATACATATTCATAAAGAATGGCCATGTAACTAGAAAATAACACCTAAAACAATATTTCACAAAATAAAGAAACATAAATAGAGGAGTAGCGCAATGCAAAACAGAATGAGAAGAGAACAAGATTAGGAGCCAGAGTAGAAGACAAGACAAAGTGAACTATTACCTGTTCTTCGACTAATGTCGGCAACTGATTCCTATATATCTCTTGACAAAGCCCAGTTGAGCCTACTACTCCACCTTGTTCCGCATAAGTATTATGCTTTTGATCAACCAAATTCCCAAATTCAACATTTTCACAAGGTGAATGCAATGCCTTTTTTTGGTGAGACACGTCTTTGGGCATTGGCATCTGCAATGAATCATCTGACATGAATCCAGGAACTATTACACCAGAACTCACAGGATTACAACCATTTTGCAGGGTAGAATTATCACATATTTCATTTTCAAGATTAGAATTCTTATGCTTCACTATGAGAAGATTTGGTGCACCATCTGATATATTTAACATAGCATCACTGGCTAACGTCTCCTTGGGAGAACTAACATTTGAATCAAGAGTTATCAAACATCCATCTTTAGCAGAGGATGCACCAGAAGAAATTACTTCCTCTTGAACATTGGGAAGAGCTTTAAATGTGGGCAGTCCTTGATGTCCTTCTAAGTGCTCTGACACATCCACAGCTTCAGCGCATGTCATTACAGTGGAGTCTGTGGGCCTTTCATCTCCATTTGACTTATCAAGCTGCAATGCATGATGTTCTTTTATGATCAAACTTGGGGGTAATCCAGAGTGTATATGGCCATCTGCTATTCTCCCAGTTTCTACATTCAATTGAAAAGAACTTTTCAACTGCTTACTACTTTCCCCAAAGTGCCCAAGCTCATTACGGAAACTCTGAGACCTGCTATGGGACATGTTCTGGCATATAGAAACCTCACTCTTCAATTTCTCAACCCATTCTAATGGATTTGAATTTAAATCAACAAAAAGATCAATGCCCTCTTCTGATTTTACATGAAACTGAAAAGAAGAGGAAGAAACAGTAGAAGTGTTTATGGAGGAATGAAAGTCAGCCTCATTAGAACATGCACCAACATTCACATCTTTGTTTCCAATTTGAGGCAAATCATTCATCTTCCCTTGTCTTGTAGGACTCAAACAATTTCTGTTGAAGTATATAGTTGGGAACTCTTTATTCTTTAAACCACTATCATTAGACTGAGTAACAAACTGAAGCTGTTGTGTTTTCTGGAAGAATATAGAATCACCACCATAGTCATCCTGCATTGACGGACCCGGATAATTAGAAACAAGTTTTGAGTTCTTAAAAACAAACAATTAAGAATTGCAGGCTAAAGCATCCACATCTTTCTGCCAGATACATCTTGCTTAAAAAGCTGCCCTCGAGTTAATTTTCACAGGCCATAGACTAGAATACAAAAGTGTCATCCGGCAAAATCTTAGTGCACCATAGTATTTTCCTTTTGGTTGTGGTGTTGGGTGGGTTGATGAGATCTTCTCACTTCTGGTTAGATGAAAAGGTCTATATCTTTCAGCAGGAACAACTGCCTTAACCTAACACATGCTACAGGAGAGAACCAATGGGGAATATGAAGTGAGGAATTATATGGGATTTATCTGGTTGCATCAGGTGTCAAATAATATCCATAACTTAAACATAAACATCCAAGAAGCAAACCTTATGATAAAATTTATCCCCTGCACAACAATCCAATCCATTATTTTTAACTGCTTGAGAATAATTCCCTCCATTACAACTGCCTGCTGGACAAGAGATGAGTCCATAGAAATCTGCAGAAGTAACCAGATGCTATTCTTACTATGGCGCATCAACTGTAGTAAGGAAATCATAGTAAAGAAAACTAAATGAAACTGCTTAGGCACACAATAACTAGTTAATACCTTTATCAGCATCCTTGAAAGGGAGTTGCAGGGACAATGGAAGTCCAGTCTCTTGAATTTCATATAATCTTTCCCTCCTAGTCATTGAACTCAATCTCTGGTTCTGCATATTTTTCAAAGATATTTTATGATGGGATAAACAAGATCTTCAAAGTCATGTAAATTTGGTAACATGTTTTACAAAAATAAAAAAACCTATGTGAAGAATAAAGAATATTAGAGCATGTTTTGTATATGGCAGGCCATCAAAATTTACATCCAGATGCATATAACATAATGGTACTAAAACACAATATAAGCTAACATATAGGCAAAAAGCAGTATGATATGCTTTCAGATTCTCAACTCTTAGTTGCCAACAAAAGGGATAGCTTAATAAATTACCTCTAGAAAGGAGGCCAGTGATCTAGCCATATCCGAGCTCGACCTGTTAGCAGGCAGATCATATTTCTTACATAAACTTTGAAGCTCTTTTCTTGAAAGGCTATGGTAGAAACCTTTATCTTTCTTACTTCCCATCCGTTTCCGAAATCCAACCAAATAAATCTATAAAGAACATCAGCCAACAAAGTAATTCTGAATCATTCAAAGCACTAAACAAATCAAAGTTCTTGCTATAATAGTCGCCGAAATCTAAATCCTAAACACCAATAATACCAAATAGAAGCATAAGTCGAGCATATGAAACAAATCATGACATCAACTTTTTAAAACTCAAATCTATTATCCCCTTACCTTAAAACTACTTAACCTTAAGAAGCAAACACCCCCAAAGAAAAAAACGAAAAAAAAAGTAATTAAGTTACGTTTGTTCACGAAACTTATCCGATTGCTAGGAAACCGTTGGTAAAAGAAGAAGAAAATCAGTAAGGGTAGAGTTGAATCCTGAGCTTATTTAAAGAAGAAAAGAAGTTCAAACTGACAAAGATTGAAACTTTTGGTTCTAGGGTTCCTACATATTCGGAGAAAGAATATTCTTGTTTCTTTTGGGTGAGTGGATATTCTATTACGAGATGAGAAAGAAGAGGGAAATGGGCAAGAAAGTGGTGGGAAATGAGCAAGCTTTACCTTGGAGGGAGAGGGGGTTTCAAATTTTCGAAAATCTGAGCTGCTTCCGCTCTTTTTGCAGCAGATTTGAAATTGGCAGTCCCCAAAATCTACTAGTAATTTGGTGTTTAGATTAGTAAGTTATACTCACTCAAAATTATCATTTTGTTATGAGATGACTATCCAGCTCAGTTGGTAGAGCACAAGGTTCTTAACCTTGAGGTCGTGGGATCGAGTCCCACGGAGGGCATTTTATAATTCGGAGGTCTTCTACGGAAGCTGCCCTCAACCTGGTGTTGAGGGCAGCCTACTATCTTACCTCCCCTTACCCCATTACATATGGGAACAAGGGACAACCATATGTTCACCGTTGAATTATCTTACTACTCCTATTTTATTCACCAAAATTTAAATTTTTTTATTTAATTACTCAACTTTCGAATTACTTTTATTTTAGTCACTTTAATTTATTTTATTAATACTTTTCACCCGTGACATTTTTATAATTTTATTAATATTTGTACCATAGGATTAAATAAAAAAAATTAGATCCAAAATTATATTCAAACCAAAAAATTAAAAATTTCAATAAATAGCTTCAAGATAAACAAAAAATTTCAATAAATAGCGATTATATAAATTGGATTGAACATGAATGTCAAACAAATATCTCGACTGTGAGATAAATATATAATATATAATTTAATGAAAATAATCAGCTGAGGACTTACAAAGGAACTTAATGTTAACGTTAATGATAATGTAAACATAAATATAAAAAAACCAATACAAAAATTATTTATTATTTAATTTAATAAAAACATTCAAATAAATAACTTTGTCGTAGTAAAAACACTGCTGTAAAAGTTGATAAATAATCACTATTTTATTTAAATAAAAATATAATAACCTAACTTGAAAATAAATTTGCAAGGGACATATATGCTATTCATTATTTTTAGTTTTAAAAATATTTGATTTAATAAAAAAATACTCATGAAGTTTAAAATAATTTGTCATAATATGAAAAGAATTAATATCACTTTAAAATTAAAATTTTAAAGATCAGTAAAAATTCAAAAGAAAATTAATATTTAATCTAAATAAGTATTATTTATTTATTTTGTCCAAACAAAATTATGTGAGTCGTTAAAAATGATCAAATCAATTCCTTGCATCTTGTAATGTAAAAACGCTTCGTAATTTTTGGGATTCTTGTTAGACAAGTTAGGGTTGTGTATGAAGGATTCGGTGCAACTGGTACCACTGGCCGTCGGGATTCATGTTATGTCAGTGCTGGAAAGGTCGGGCTCTCTGTTGCCTGTGGAGAGCGTTAGATCATCAAAAATAGTAGGAATTGGGAGGTTACGTGCAGTAACCCAGTGTTAACAGCAGACAGCGATAGAGAATGGAGAGGATGTCGCTATGGACGATGTGCCTGGTTTATCAATGGAGGTCAGAGAGATTGTTGGTGAAGTTCAGCCCGTGGTATCGGCATCTAAGGCCTTGTCTTATGCGGCGAGAACGTTGAAGGGGGTTTCCAGTGTTGATAAAAGTGGAAAGATTGATTTTGTTGATCAGGACATAGTCTTTCAAGATGGTGATGTGTCAATCGATCGGAGTGGCCTTTACCCGGTTGTTCAATTCTCGAGTTGGATGCATAACGCTATCGACCATTATATGAGGGAATCGGTCATTGTTTGTCTTCTAGGCCGAACGATTGGTTACTGGATGTTATGGAATAAAAATAAATTGCTATGGCAACCCCAGGGGCAATTCTAACTCATTGACTTGGACAGCGAATATTTCTTGGTTCGTTTGGAAAATGAAAATGATTACACTAGAATCTCGACGGAGGGGCCATGGATAATTTTTGGGAATTACTTAATAGTTCAACCTTGGTCGAGGAATTTCAGTACATCAGATGATCATCCTTCGCAGATAATTGTTTGGATTAGGTTGTCAGGTTTACCATATGGATATTACTCCAAATTGGGGCCATGGATAATTTTTGGGAATTACTTAATAGTTCAACCTTGGTCGAGGAATTTCAGTACATCAGATGATCATCCTTCGCAGATAATTGTTTGGATTAGGTTGTCAGGTTTACCATATGGATATTACTCCAAATTCCTTTTTCGGTTGATTGCTTCAGAAATAGGGAAGGTCATTAAGGTGGACTACAACCCTACTGCTGGTGAAAGAGGCAAGTTCGCTGGGTTGGTTGTTGCGGTGGATCTCACTAAGCCACTCCTACGTTGCGTTGGTATTGATGATTTTGTTCAACGTATAGAGTATGAAGGCCTACAAAACATATGTTTCCGCTGTGGAAAATATGGGCATGTGCAAAATGAATGTGAGACTCAACCAACGGTTCCTACAACTAATAATGAAATCAACCCGAACACTGAAAATATAACCGGGATAGCGAGCGATGCCATTAGTGATCTATTTGGAACTTGGATCATTGCAGCTAATCGAAAACGTAGACTTCGTAAAACGACCGAAGGCGGGAGAGCGACTGGGGCCACGAACTGGTAATAAATCTAAATTTGCACTTCTAGATCAAATAAAACCGGAGGAAGAAACTGAAAATGTGAATCCTAATGTTGTCCCCAATATGGAAGGGAGTGATGGTCAGTCCACAGAAGGGGTGTACGATGGAAACACTAAGGACAATGGGAACCAGGTCTTGGCCGAGTTTCAAGTCAGGGTAGGAGTAGTAAGGGGAATTTGAATAAAATTAATCAAACCTTAGAGACCACAAACTCAAAAGTGGTAATGACCAATAACAAGAATGACTTGGTATTGAGAAAAATAGAAGTGGAAGTATTAATGTCGTTCCATTAACTATGGGTGTTGTACCCACTGTTAAGTTTCAGGAGGCTACTAAAAATGGAGGTAAACATGTGGTGGTTACCATCAATGAGAACAAGCCTAACAAACGCATGGTTTCAAAAGGAAGTGGCGATCTTGAAAAAGGTGGAGCTTTGAAGGTAGGGAATGTCCAGGTGGTTAAGAGTCTTAAGGTCAAGAAGCAACCAAATTATAAACTACCTGGACGCCCTTTACTTAGCTATTGGGTTCAGTCGGCAACCACCATGATTGATGGGCTATCCAATGATCGGATGGATCTAGAGAATCAAGGCGATGGCCAAACAGTAACGTACCTGAATCCTTGCTACGAGGGTTCGACATTGACCGAGAATTATGTACCATCTTCAAGCGGTGGTCAGTCTTAATCATCTGACTCTTAATTATTTTTAATGATTAATTGTATGTTTTGGAATAGCCAAGGGGTAGAAAGCCCTTTATCGTCGTTACTTCAAGCAATTTGTGTCCAAGTATCGACCTTCTCTGGTTTTTTTGTTTGAAACAAGGATTAGTGGGCGTAAAACTGATAAAATTATCCATCGGTTGGGTTTCTAGAATTATTTTCGTGCTGAAGCTTGTGGTTTCAGTAGTGGCATCTGGATGCTGTGGAACCATAATGTTACAATGGAGATGCTGCATATCTCTAATCAATTTATACATGCTCGTATCAAAGTTGATAAGATTGTGCATCCTGTGTATATTACTGTTGTTTACACTAGTCCACATATTGCACTACATAAACTTCTGTAGCCTCAACTTTCCAATCTTCATCCTGGTAACGATCATCCTTGGTTGCTTGGCGGTGACTTTAATGCTCTTCTTAATTTGAATGAAAGATTGGGTGGGGCGTTTGGTCGTTTGGGAGTAAGTAAAGCTTTCAATGATTTCGTGTTTTATAATGCTATTGTGGGTATTGGATTCCAGGGTCCTCGTTCACGTGGTTTCGAGGCAATCTTCGACAGAGACTAGACAGATGCCTAGCAAATAATAAGTGGCTAGAGGTGTTTCCTAACTCTTCAGTTCTTTATCTTGACAGGTTAGGCTCAGACCACCGTCCTATTTTATTTCAATATGAAGTGTTTGAATACACGGGAAAAATAAACGAGTACGAGTAATTTCCCTATAATCAGATTAGTGAGAATGCGAAATAAAAGCGGAAAAATAATACCCTAAATTTATAACGGAGTTCAGCCAATTATCCTACATCTCCGGACTGCTGCAGATCTTTTACTAAGAGAGAAATTTTACAAATGTTTACAAAACACTCACTACTCACAAGAAAACTCTCTAGTAATGGGAGAAAGAAATGATTTTGGGATTTTGGGATGATTTTGAAACTAAATGGGCTAGGATATTTATAGTTAAAGCTTAAGGATTAATCTTGTTAATACCCTAAAAATTGCAATGACTAAAGTTGCAATTACCCAAATAAATCAACACATTTTATTGCATCGAAATTGGTGGAATTCAATGCCCCCTAGCAGCCACAATAATTGACTTTTTTCATCAATCTCCCACTTGAAGACTAATTTTAATATGTCTTCACACCTTGATTAATGAAGCAGCATTTCTGGTTTTGTTACTCTAGCATGCCAACTGAAGTTGAACACAACTTCAGTTTGTCCGTGGTCACCGTCTTTGTCAACATGTCTGCCAGATTTTGAGCTCCACTAATCTTTTCAAGTTTCAAAATCCCATCTTCCAAAAGAGACCGATAAAATGATATCGCAGTTGTATGTGCTTCGTCCTGGAATGAAAAGACAGATTCTTTGCTAGATGGATAGCACTTTGACTATCGCAGTACAAGACATTGTTTTCTTATTTCTTGCCTAACTCTTCCAAGAAACTTTGGAGCCAGACCATCTCCTTGTTGGCTTCCGTAACAGCGACATATTCTGCTTCAATTGTGGAGAGAGCAACTATCTTCTGTAGTTGAAAAACACAACTCACTGAAGTACCTCTTAGAGTATAGACATACCCTGTAGTGCTTCTTCTGATGTCAACATTTCCAGCTAAGTCAGCATTTACATAGCCTGTCAGTATCGTATCTCCACCTTTGAAACAAAGTGTTTTGTTTCTGGTACCTCGCAGATATCTGAGGATCCATTTGACTGTTTCCCAGTGTACCTTGCCCGGATTATTCATGTACCTGCTAACAGCTCCCACTGCATGAGCAATATCTGGTCTGGTACAAACCATGGCATACATCAGACTTCCAATTGCTGAGGCATACGACTCATTCACCATGTGTGCACGTTCTTCCTCCGTCTTTGGTGACTGTTCTTTGGAGAGTCTAAAATAAACACCTAAAGGTGTACTTACTGGGTTTAGCATCTTGCATGTTGAACCTTGAGAGTACTTTGTTGATGTACTCAGCCTGTGATAACATCAAAGTCCCGACTTTGTGTCTCTCTTAATCCTCATCCCAAAAATCTACTTCGTAGCGCCCAGATCCTTCATAGCAAACTGTTTCGACAATTTTTGCTTCAAGTTTATAATCTCTTACATGTATGAGCCTACAACGAGCATGTCATCAACGTACAATAATAAAATAATGAAGCTGTCGTCGAACCTCTTGATGTAGCAACAATGATCTGCTTGGTATCTGGTAAAACCACTGCTGCCCATGAAACTATCGAACTTCTTGTACCACTGTCTTGGAGCTTGTTTTAAACAATACAAGCTCTTCTTCAACCTGCATACTATGTTTTTCTTGCCTGCTTCTATGAAGCCTTCTGGCTGCCTCATATAGATTTCTTCCTCCAAATCACCATGAAGGAAAACTTTCTTTACATCTAACTGCTCAAGATGTAAATTCTCTGCAGCTACAATTTTCAACACTAGTATGATTGTAGACAGTTTTACGGCTGGAGAGAAAATTTTATTGTAGTCAATACCTTCTTTTTGTTGAAAACCTTTGACAACCAATCTTGTTTTGTAGCGTTTGCGCCCATCATGCTCTTCTTTTATCCTATAAATCCACTTGTTGTGGAGCACTTTCTTTCCTGGTGGTAATTCAGCTAATTCTCATGTCTGATTTGACATAAGCGAGTCCATCTCATCTTTTATGGAAGACTCCACTTGCATTGCTTCATCATGGCACTCTAGTTCACCATTGTCAGTCAGCAACAAGTAGTGCAAAGAATGAGAATACCGCTGGTTGGTTTAGGAATTCTAGAGGAGCGTCTTAGTTTCGGTGTGCCTGGTTCTTCTTGAAATGCTTCAGGACTGATCTGAACATCATTTCCAGAAATCTCCTCGAACTTAGCAAATTCCTTTGTTTCAGCTTCGATGTTGGAGTTACTTGATTCTATGGTTGATCTGTCTTTGTACATCACATTCTCATTGAAAATGACATATCTGCTTCTGGTGATCTTTCGATTTTCATAGTCCCAAAATCGGTAACCGAACTCATCACCACCATAACCAACAAAGACGCATTTATTGGACTTGGCATCAAGTTTACTTCTTTCAGCAGAGTTTATGTGTACCATAAGAAATACAACCAAACACTCTTAAGTGTGAAAGGTTTATTTCTTTCTTGCTCCTAGCTTCCTCTGGTATTCCACCATCCAAAGGAACTGAGGGCCCACAGTTGATCAGGTAAGTTGCAGTGTTGATTGCTTCAGCCCATATAAATTTGGGCAATCCGACATGTATCCTCATGCTTCTGGCATGTTCATTCAGAGTTCTGTTCATGCGCTCTACTACGCCATTCTGCTGCGGTGTCATGGAAACTGTTGTCTCTATCTTGATCCCATTGTTTGCGCAGAAATATCTGAATCTACTGTTTCTGTACTCTCCTCCATTGTCAGACCTCAACCGCTTGACTTTCAAACCAGTCTCATTTTCCACCATAGCCTTACATTTTCTGAAGGTATCAAAGACTTCTGATTTCTTCTTCAAAAAATAAACACACCCATTCCTTGTTGAATCATCGATGAATGTGACATAATATAATGAGCCTGCAAGAGATGGAATTGGAGATGGTCCCTATACATCAATATGAACCAACTATAACTTTTCTTCCTTTGGTGTCTTGTCAATCTTTGCAAAACTGACTTTCTTTTGTTTGCCAAATATGCAATCTTCACATAGTCCGACATCTACATTCTTTAGATCCGACAGTTTTCCTTTTGACAAAAGTGTCTTTATCCCTTTCTCGCTCATATGGCCAAGCCTTTGGTGCCATAGGTTTGATTTTCCATCAGCATCTGATGCAGTAATGATATTCTCTAAATTTGAGGTTATATAGAGAGTATCAGTTTTCTTACCATGAGCAATGACGAGTGCTCCTTTGGTAATCTTCCATTCACAACCTGAAAAGGTTGTACTATATCCTTCTCCATCAAGCTGTCCTACAAAAATTAAATTTCTTTTGAGGTCAGGAATATGTCTCACTCCTGTCAGCTTCCAGGTGGTCTGATTTGGCAATTTTAATTGGATGTCTCCTTTTCCGACGATCTTCAAGGTTTCATCATCAGCTAGATGAACCTTCCCAAAATCACCATTGACATAATTCTCCATGATTTCTCAGCATGGGGTGGAGTGGAAAGATGCCCCTGAATCCAAGATCCATGATTCAATCAGACTGTTGACAGTTAGAATCATGACATCATCTGTCTCCTCTGTCACGTTGGTAGATTCTTGTGCGTCGATATTTTTCTTCGATGCTCGACAATCTCTTTTAAAGTGACCCTTATTGCCACAATTATAACATGTAAAATCTTTCTTTCCCGTTCTTAATTTTCCCCTTTCTGGATTTGGATCTTCCATGATTTGAATTTATTTTATGAAGTTCTCCCATTGGACTCCGTGTGCAAGGCTGAGGAGGTTGATACTTCACCCGATTCTCTCCATCGAATTTCTTCGCTCAGTACTAGATCCCGGACATCGTCAAATTTCAATTTATTATTTCCCAATGAGCTGTTAACTGCTGTAACAGTAGCATTCCAACTGTCTGGTAGAGATGATAAGAGAACTAAAGCTCGAACTTCATCATCGAATTCAATTTCCACGGAACTCAACTGGGTTGTAATTGTGTTGAGTTCATTTAGGTGTTGAGCCACTGATACTCCTTCCGCCATCCGCAAATTGAATAATCGCCTCATCAAATGAACTTTGTTTGAGGTCGATGACTTCTCATACATACTAGAAAGAGCCTTCATAAGACCTATCATGGTCTTTTCCTTTGCTATGTTGAAAGCAACATTTCAGGATAACGTCAGTCGGATAACTCTGAGGGCTTGTCTGTCGAGAAGAGCCCAGTCTTCATTCTTCATGCCCTCTGGTTGCTTTCCTGAGAGAGGTTGATATAGATTTTTCTGGTACAGAAAATCTTCAATTTGCATCTTCTAAAAGTCAAAGTCTGCACCATCAAACTTCTCAATTTTCACATTCCCTTCGTCTGCAGCCATTGCTCCCACTCGAATCTGGCTTCGTTTGGATCGTTTCTGACAATTCTTGTGAACCACTGTTTATTAGAACACCTCCGTCAACAAATTCGTATCGCCGACAAAATTTTACTATTCACAAAATTCACTATTCATGTGAATAGTAATAAATAGTAACCTCGTAAAAATTGACAAAATTCACAACTAAAAGCTCTGATTACCAGTTGTTGGGAAAAATAAACGAGTACGAGTAATTTTCCTATAACCAGATTAGTGAGAATGCGAAATAAAAGCGGAAAAATAATACCCGAAATTAATAACAGAGTTCAGCCAATTATGCCTACGTCTCCGGACTACTGCAGATATTTTACTAAAAGAGAAAATTTATATGTGTTTACAAAACACTCACTACTCACAAGAAAACTCTCTAATATTGGGAGAAAGAAATGATTTTGGGATGATTTTGAAACTAAATGGGTTAGGGTATTTATAGTTGAAGCTTAGGGGATAATCTTGTAAATACCTTAAAAATTACAATGACAAAAGTTGCAATTACCCAAAAAATCAACACATTTATTGCACCGAATTCAGTGGAATTCGGTTCCCCCTAGCAGCCACAATAATTGACTTTTTTCAACACCCCAGCTTCGACCTTTTTGGTTTGTGTTTTCATGGCAAGATCACCCTGATTTCAAAGATATGTTCTATTCTGCTTGGTTGAGTTCTGGCAACTATAATTTGAGGTCTCTCCAATCTCGTCTTCGGTATTGGAATTCTAGTGTTTATGGTGAAATTAGGAAATATTGCACGGGGATAGAAACACCAAATCTTCATGCTTGTTCTAAAGCTAGACGAAGGGCTAATACTAGTTTATCCTTGAAATTTCTTGAATGGCACCTGGTCGTCTGATGCTCAACTACTTCAGAATATGGTTGTGGATTACTTCACCTATAATGTTCAGTAGTATAGGGGATGTGGGTTACACGTATAATAATATTCCCTCAGTTGCCTAATTGCTCCCTTCGGTTGGTATCTGAGTCCATCTCTGATGAGGAAATTAGAAAAATTGTATTTGTTATGAACCCTAATAAATCACCAGGTGTTTATGGGTATCACACTCTTTTCTATCAGCAAAATTGGGATGTTGTTGGTCCTAATGTTTGTCGTTTGGTACAAGATAGTTTTATAACTAGTTTAATTCCTGAAGTGATCAATCGTACATTTCTTATCATACTTCCTAAAGTCACGGCTCCGGAAACAATTGCCCAATTTCGCCTTATTAGTTTGTGCACAGTACTTTATAAAACAATAACAAAGGTGATTGTTAATCGTTTGAATCCTTATCTTTCTCTTTGGATTTCTGAGGAACAAACGAGTTTTGTTCCCGACAGATTCTACAGAGGTGCCCTATGTTATCTCTAGTAAGGGACTCGACAAATTAAAGATGCCCTGGCAAATCCGATTGGCATAAACCCCTGCAGTGATCCTATTGGTTCAGATAACAGGATATGTCTCGACAATACCTTTTTGTGGCAGCATTAACATCTAACCTATCATTTTTGTACAACTCCTTTTAGTCGAATGAAATCCTAGCCTTATCTCTAAGGTGGATTAGGCCTAGTTACTACCTAGAACCCCTTATTTATATAGTTCCTCCATAGCTTCTCTCGAAGACTAAAGATAAATTGCCAAGGCATTCTCTTGAACCCTCAAACTCTACTAAGGAAAGGCTACTCTCGTAGCTCCTACAACCTTAAGGCATTAAGTTTCATAAACAAAACAGAATAAAGCATAGAAAATCAACCATTCATTGCAATAAAAACTTAAACATCCAAGCGAACTCCCACCAAATAGGATTAGTTCATGGTGGGGTTCAAAATAAACAAGCACAAAGCAAGTTTCAATTCATTCCTTACAACCCAACAACAAAATATGAAACCAAGAACTAAAGGGAGGAGAAAAAGTCTTCAACGTGTACTGCCAAATGCCTTCCTCAGCCACCAAGAACTGCTCCTAGCGATCTAGCTCCTCTCGGATGCTTAGAACACCACTCCCTTCAGCTTGTCAAGGAGAAATGCCACGGCAAGTAGGATTGACGGAGAAAGATGAGACATTCTCTCTCTAACTTTTTAAGCTCAAATCTGGGTAGAACCAAAGTCTTTTTCATTGTGGCTTCGTCCTCTATATATAAGGGGAGAAAAACCTTAGAAATTGGTGTTGAAATTCCTAGGATACCCCCAACTTTGCTTGATTCTCGTGAGGATTGGGCAATGGTCCAGCATGGGCATCTGGAAATGGCCCATACTGGGTGGTTAGCTGAGCACCTGACATCTGCAGCATGGTCCAGCATGAGCGGCATGGTGCAGCATGGCATGTACATTGCTAATTGAGGTGGATTTCTCGTTCTTGGTGAAAATAGGGGACAACTAGCTTCAAAAATATCTTCTCACACTTTGCTTGCTTTCGAAATGCCAATCCAACTCGGTATTTGCATTCTGCTTAGCGGTCTCCTAGTGTCATGACATTTCCTTTTGTCTTTTCCTTGCTCACAATTTCTGCACGTCATTAGACAAACACCTTCTCCATAAAGCAGCACTGATGACAAAATAAAATGTCGCGGCAAAAAGAATTCCACCACATGCAATTATATGTTCCTAAATGCATCTACGTGGTCCTAAATGGGATCTTAAACATTCAATAACTTAAGTGAAAAGGTACCAAAATAAGACCTTTTTACGGAGTTATCACACCTCCAAACTTAAGTTATTGCTTGTCCTCAAGCAATGAATAGTATTAAGCAAAATAAAAATACCATGGCAAGTTCAGAAGCAGAATAGTTATATGGGATAAAATTTCAGCTCTCAACATCTGGCTTCCACATGCTAGACTAGTTTGAGAAATCAAGTGCTGTCCCCTAGGGCAAGATTCTTTGTGTCGGTGTGTGCGTGTTTATATCCAGTCCATGCTTAACAATTTTAAAAATTTTCTAAGCAAGCTTTCTTAATTTTCCATGACATTTACAAACTTTTACTCCACATTGTTTTCTTTTCTTTCATTAACTCTGCTACGAGAGGAGTCAGCTCATCACTCCTACCATCCCACACTCTAAGTGAAAGTGAGCATACCTTCCACCCCCGAGCTAGTCAGGTAGTGTCATCCCGTGACTTCTTTCATTCACTCATATGTCATAGCTGCCATTTATTTAACTGCAGTTTCCAGGAAATACCGTGGCATAGCGGAGTGTCTCTCTACAGATATACCAAGGCATTTATTTACAACTTCATTTTTTTGTGGGGTTTTCATCATTCAAAGTTTTATGCCACGACATTTAAGAATTCTCTTATAAAATATTTCTAAGTTTCTCAAGCATGGAAAACATATAATCGTGTATTCAAGGGTTTCAAAGAAGCAAGTCCTAGAGTTGGTTCTATCATCCTCAACCAGTCATGTACAATCTATCCTAGCCATCAAGAATTCTTCATCATTGGGCATCGTTAACTAATTCCAGCAAACTATTCAGGCACTTACTAATGTCATGGCAAATTTATTTTACTAACATTATCATGCAATGATTGGAGAACCCTACTTCCCCCAAACTTGAGAGAAGCATTGTCCTCAATGCTTACTAAAAACTAAGGGAAAACTAGACTACATGTTATAAAATGCAATGCAATGCAAGGTACATTGACTTCATGCGGGTGGTGATACGGCGGTTGTGCGACGGGTGCGCTTCCAAAATTATGTAGGGCTGGAGTGTTCATAATCTGATATTGGTACGGTTGAAAGTTGTATGTACCCTAATCTTGCAAAAATAAAATAGTCAATTAAAAAGAAGTGAAATAAACATTTATTTATGCACAGGAGTAATTTTAAAATGTCACGGCATCCTTAAGATGCTGGGCCAATATCAACTTCATGCAAGAGAAGTATAGTCTTGTCACGCAATGGTGGGACTCCTTGGTATGCCTTCAGGCGCTGGCTATTGACTTTAAAGATAAACCCATCGTCCATGTTCTTGATATCCACATCACCGTACAGGTAAACATGGTGGACATCGAATGATCCCGACCATCGTGACTTCAGTTTGACAGGGAAGAGCTTGAGTCTCGAGTTAAACAATAGCACTTTCTGGCCCACATGAAAATGTCGTGGCAAAAGCATTCTGTCATGCCACTTTTTTATTTTTTCTTTATAGATCTTGGCATTCTCTTATGCTTGTGCTCGAAACTTCTCTATTTCGTTTAGATCGAGCAACCGTTTTTCCCCAGTTAGTTATGCGTCAAAGTTCAGCTTATTGATTGCCCAGTATGCCTTATGTTCTAGCTCAACTGGCAGGTGAAAGGCTTTTCCAAATACCATCTTGAAGGGCGACATTCCCAAAGGTGTTTTAAATATCATCCAGTATGCCCAGAGTGCTTTATCAAGTTTTGGGGACCAGTCTTTCCTTCGAGGGTTTACCACCTTCTCGAGAATCTGCTTGACTTCACGGTTGGACACTTCAATTTGCCCATTTGTTTGTGGGTGATTTGTCGTGGCAATTTTATGTCGCACTCTGTATTTCTGTGATGCCTTGGCAATTAGCTTGTTGTCAAAGTGGGTACCCTCGTCATTGATAATGACTCTTGGTGCTCCTAATCGAGTGAAAATGTTCTTGTTAAGGAACTTGAGCACCGTCTTTGAGCCATTCCTTGGTGTCGCAATCGCTTCAACCCACTTGGATACGTAGTACACCACGAGTAAAATGTATAAATTTCCAAAAGAAGATGGGAACAGTTCCATAAAATCAATGCCCCAAACATCAAATAGCTCTATCTCCAAAATATTTTACAGCGACATTTCGTGTCGTCTGGAAATGTTCCTAGTACGCTGGCATCTGTCGCATGCCTTGCAAAATTCGTGGGTATCCTTAAATAGCGATGGCCAGTAGAAGCCTGATTGGAGGACCTTGCCAGCAGTCCTCGTACCTCCAAAATGCCCTCCACAGGGTGCTGTGTGGCAATGGTGTAAGATATTGCGTTGCTCCTCTTCGGGGATACACCGTCGAATCATTTGATTGGTATATTACTTGAACAAGTATGGCTCGTCCCAAAAATAGAACTTGGCATCATGCATAAACCTCTTTTTGCCCTGGATATTCAATTTATATGGAAAAACACCACTAACAAGAAAATTAACGAGGTCAACGTACCACAAAATTGCCGTGACATAAAAAATTTTCTCGTCAGGAAATTCTTCTTTAATATACAAAATGTCATGGCATTCTGAAATGTTTTCTAGCCTAGACAAATGATTTGCAACATGGTTTTCAGTACCTGTCCTATCTATTACCTCTAAGTCGAATTCTTGCAGGAGTAATATCCACCTAATAAGTCTAGGCTTGGTATCTTTCTTGTTCACTAAGTATTTTATAGCAGAATGATCAGTGTGAACTACGACTTTGGTGCCTATCAAGTATGGCCTAAACTTGTCAAATGCAAATACCACAGCAAGTAATTCTTTCTCAGTGGTGGTGTAATTCATTTGTGCCTAATTCAAGGTACGACTATCATAATATATAACATGAAAGATTTTACCTCTACGTTGCCCAAGCACAGCTCCCACGACAAAATCACTTGCACCACACATTAATTCGAACGGTGCCGTCTAATCTGGGGGAACTACGATCGGTGCAGAGATAAGTCTTTTCTTTAGCTCTTTGAATGCGCCATGGCATTTCTAATCGAATACAAACGGGTGGTTCTGTTGCAACAGAGTACACAAGGGCTTGGATATTGTAGAGAAGTCCTTGATGAATCGTCTATAAAATCCTGCATGTCCAAGGAAACTCTGAATGCCCTTAACAGAGTTTGGTGAGGGTAGCTTCTCGATCACTTCGATCTTGGCCTTGTCTACCTCAATGCCCTTTGCAGAAATTTGTGGCCTAAAACAATGCCTTCGGTTACCATGAAGTGGTATTTTTCCCAGTTCAGCACAAGATCAGCCTCCTCGCAGCGCTTCAGTACCTTTGCCAAATTACCGAGGCATTTTTGAAAGTCATCTCCAGAAACTGAAAAATCATCCATAAAAATTTCCAAAAAATCCTCAACCATGTCTGGAAATATGGCTTGCATGCAGCGCTGAAAAGTTATCGGGGCATTACAGAGTCCAAAAGGCATTCTTCGAAAAATATAAGTGCCATAGGGACACGTGAACGTCGTCTTCTCTTGGTCATCTGGTGCGATGGCAATTTGATTATACCCCGAGTATCCATCCAAGAAACAATAAAATGCATTGCCAGTAAGTCTTTCCAGCATTTGATCGATGAACGGCAAAGGGAAATGATCCTTCTTGGTGGTAAAAGTTAGGGTTTTCATGGAAAGTTTTAAAATTCGAGGATGAATTTTCTTAAGGAGGAGAGAATTGTAATACCCCAAAAATTTAGACAATGACCAAAATGAAAATTTTGAAAGTTTGATGGTAAAAGTAGAAAATTAGGAAAATGTTTAGGGAATTAAGTGATAATTTCCTAAAAAGAATTTTATTCCATAAATAGATGGTTTACTCTTGAGAGTGGAGTTTTATAGAAATCATATTTTTGGATTTGGAATTTTAGTAAAGAAAAGTTAGAAAGGGTTAAAGCCGATAAGGAATCGGTAATTCGGATCGAATTGGAATTTTACAAAAATTTGAAGGATGTTATAAAATGATTGAAAATAATATTTTAATATTTTGGATCAGATAAATTTTGTTTGGAATGTGCAAATTTTTAGATTTAATCGAAACAGTGGAATTTAGTGACTAAAACGCAAGTTTTGAAAATTTCATTGCATTTTCGTAAGTCAAAGTCAAATTTATTCATCTTTGACTTTGAAATATGATAAGGATGAGTTGTCATGGTTTTATGGTAAATTGAAAGATTCATTAAGGGTGATTTGGTCTTATCCCAATTAAATGAATAATATATTTATTTAAGTGGAATATAAGGTAAATTAAGATGAAATGTTCTCCACATTTCAACAAAAATTTGCTCATCTTCTTCTCCAAAAACCAGACGTGAGCTTCTTCAAAGATAAGAGCAAACTTTAATTTCATTTTCAAGCAATTTCCTTTGGATTTTGAGTATTCTGAAAATAGAAAATTGTTATATGAGAAAAACGCTATCATTTTGGTACCAATATTGCATGATAATCTTGTTGGTTGTTCAAGTTCATCATGATTTGATGAAAAGGGGTTCTTGTGTTTTATGGGTTTTGAAGAGTTAAGTGATTTTAAAGAATTGGTGGTAAGAATTGATGAAGAACCTAAGAATGAAGTTAAAGGAAACAATTTGGATTTTGAATCTGGTAGTAGGTTCAAAAATTCACCAGAAATTATATAAAATTAATTTCAACGTAATTTTTATATATTGTTTTCATATATCGATCTAGTTTTTTTTAAAACAAACAGGGATCAATTTCAAGGTGTATACAAAAATATATGAATTTGTAACCAAGGAAAGGTCAGAAAAATCGGACAGCAGATTCTGCAAAACAGATTATGTTGATCAACTTTGAAAATTCACCATAAATTGCACAGAATGAATTAGAAGGAGTTCTTTATATGGATAGATTTGTATTCGAGTCTAGTTTTCAACGGAATAAACTTAATTAAATTCCAGTGTGTATATGAATACAGAATACTGATTCTTTAAAGGTAGTGCGAGTTGTCTGAATTCTGGAAAATTGATGGGTTATTGTATAAGTGTTGTATAATTGATATATTACGCTGGAAATTGTTGTTTGGGAATTGAAATGAGTGTTAGATGTGAAATATGATTATTTTTGGAAGTTTGAAGAGATTTGTGATTTAAGTACAATATTTGTATAGTTGGGGTACTTAAAGATAATTATGCTTTTGTAAAAGCATTTGAATGTAAATAGTTTCAATGCTGAGATTATTGGTATTAAGAATTTAAGTGGTAAAATGGTGAAAGACCGTTTTGAGTAAATTGGAAAAGTTAGTTCCAATACTAAAAAGAATTAATAAGTGTTAAAGTATTTGGTGGTGAATAGTTTGAAGTATAATTATGGAATTTATTTTGGAAATATATTTATGTTAGTATAATACTAACATATATAGGTATGAATCTATATTTTGTACAGATCATGATTTACTCGGTGTTCAAAGCGATTCGAGTATAAAAGGAAATATTTATTATGGACAATAGTGAGGCACAAATATTTGGAAAATTATAAAGTGTCAAGGTGAGTGCAATACATGCATGAAATTATACATGGATGTTTTATACATCATAAGGAAGACTTGCGACAAGTCGACCTTGTTTATATCGGCATGATTTTATATCATTTTTTATAAATTGACATTGATATGTCAGAGTATGAAATTAATATGCATTGATCATGAAAAATGTGATATTTTACCATGAATGTTTTCGGGTATGAACTGCCCAATGTTAAATTTTATAATATACTTTGTCATGGATGGATCGAATAAAGTAGACTATATGCCTAAATAAGTCATTGAGGGACAGGGTATAGTTGGCATGTCATAGAGTATAGCAGCTGTAGGTTTATAATACACTTCGGTGTATATGGTGGGCACGACCTTATGTGTAATACACTTCGGTGTATATGGTGGGCACGACCTTATGTGTAATACACTTCGGTGTATATGGTGGGCACGACCTTATGTGTAATACACTTCGGTGTATATGATGGGCACGACCTTATGTGTAATACACTTCGGTGTATATGGTGGGCACGACCTTATGTGTACCACTACGGTGCAAATATTACTCGAATACCCAAGGTCCTCAAGGTTTAATATTGGGCTATTGGCTATGGATTATGTTTTATTGGTTAATAAATGGTAACCATGTAAATAAGATTATGAGCTTACAGAATAATGGCAAGTATATTGGAAAAATAAGCTTACAAGCTTATAGAATTTAAATGGTAAGTATATTGGAAAAATAAGCTTACGAGCTTATGGAATTTAAATGGTAAGTATTTTGGTAAAATAAGCTTACGAGCTTATGGGATAAATGGTAAGAGATTTTATATTATTTTGATCATGGTAAAATATTGGATATGTTAGTAAAATGATTTTATGGAAATTTGATTTTTGATATTGAAAATCATGCATGAATTGTATTGCACTGTTAAATGTTTTAATTGTCTCACTAAGTATATACTTAGCGTGTGATGATTTTCACGCGTAGGTAAAAAGCCAGTAATGGAATAAAGAGTTTAAAGCGTCATAAAAGATCGAGAAGTATATTTCAATATCAGTAAGACATCTTAAGTTGTAATGTTAGTTTTATTAGTGGCGTGTAATTATAAATGTTTTATTAATTTTGTTAAACAAATTTGGAAACTAAATGGATTTTGATTGAATTTATATGTATTTTAGAAAGTTATTGTAGCATGAACAGTAACCACGAATTAAGAGAATTTCTAGAATGATTTTGGGGTATCGATTCCCCCTACAGGGAACCGATTCCCCTACTGTTCATCGCCATTGTACACTGTTATGTTCACTATTCACTATTCATAAAAAATCTTTTGAATTAAATTGGTTACAGCGAAACATGATTTATATGATATGATATTTTTATAATATCATTTACTATTTTAAGAAAATAAATTTTAAATCGCTCACAAATTACGAAATGGTTTTAGAAATTCGGATAACATCTATAATCTGTATAGGTATAACTATACGGGTTATGGGTGTTACAGGTTTGGCTTCTTGTACTGACGGGGTGCGAACAGAAGTTGCCTTGGCATTTTAATTTGGCCCCTCAGCTTCTTTACTTGGTGAACCCTCAGCTTTATCCTCTTCCTCTGGTGCTTCTTCCGACACTTCTTGATCAGCTTGCACAGTTACAGGGGGTGAATCATCTTTCGGTCTTCCCCAAACTTGTCTTCAACATTAATTTGTGTACCACTTCAGAGGGTTAGCACACTGCAGCTCTCCTTGCCATGAGGTTTGGTGACTTCAGTGTCTCTCGGTAAATGTCCTGGTCTGCGTTCTTGTAATGCCGCGACAATTTGACCAACCTGACTCTCCAGCGCCCTCAGCGACGAACTATGGCTCTGAAGTGGGGCCCCTTGATTTTTGATTGAGGTCGCATGATCTTGCGGCATTGTCTTCGTTGTTGCAATAAACTCTTGCATTGTGGCTTCCAAAGAACTAGTGTTTGATGAAGATGGCTCTCCCTTGTTATAATTTTGCCATGGAATATTCGATTGATAATTTTGGGAGTCATTGTAATTCTGCTGCTGAGCTGGTTGAATAGCATTGTTGTTTTCTTGATTTCCCCATGAAAAGTTTGGATGTTGACATCATCCAGGATTTTATGTGTTGGAATAAGGGTTGTTGTTACCTCGATTAAATTTGCCTATAAAGTTGATGGATTCTTGATTGGTTGGGCAGTCACTCTCATTATGATTCTCGTTGCATAATAAACATGCCGAATGAGATGCCTTCACTTCTCTCACTTCACTTGGCCTTTGCAAATTCTTCAACATGTTGGTGATAACAGCAAGTTGGGCGAACACGTTATCTTTATAATCTAACTCGAAAGCTCCGTGTGACTTGTGCCCAGCTCCAAGCCGTGTGGATGGAAACTGATAATCATTAGTGGCAATCTTATCTAGAATGTCAAATGCCTCTGCTGGTGATTTGTCAAGCAGCGTCCCATTTGCTGAGGCATCTAGCATCATCCTCGTGGGTGCGTTTACTCCATTGTAGAACATCACCACTTGTGTCCAATCTTGAAAACAATGATTTGAGCACTTGCGAAGCAATGCCTTGTATCGATCCCAGCACTCATACATCGACTCGTCATCAGCTTGACGAAAAGAAGCAATGTCGTTCCTCAGTTGGGTGTTCATGTTCAGAGGATTATACCGCACCAAATTTTTTTTGTACAGATCAGTCCACAACTCCATTGAACCCGCGGGAACGCCATTCAACCAAGCCCTTGCTCGATCACGCAGAGGATATGGAAACATCTTTAACTTCAAAACATCTTCGTGCACTCCTCGTTGGTGAAAAAAATCGCACACCTCTAAGAAGTTACGAATAAGCTGCCTAGCATCTTTATTTGGCATGCCCCCAAATTGCCCTATGGAATTCAACATATTGAACACGACAGGTTTGAGCTCGAAGTGGGCTGCTTGAATTTCTGGTGCCACAATTCCAGGATTTAAATTATCTAAGACCAGGTTTAAGTGATCACGAATAACTCGAGGCTTGACTGCATTCCCAACATTTAAATTTGCCCCGGCATTCTGATCATCCTCATGACCAATGCCTTGATTTCCGATTTGGTACATGTTTGCACATTGAGCTCGTCTTCTTTGCCTAAAAAGCCTCTCGATTTCAGGATCAATTGGTTCTAATGGCTCTTCAGGGTTGCTTATGGTCATATACTTAGAGAAACCTGAAAAATTAAAGAAAATAAAAAATAAAGCTAACTAAAAAACCAATATGAACAAGTAAAATAAAAATGCTATGACAAATCAATTTAACTTCCAGTTGCCAATTCCCCGGTAACGACGCCAAAAACTTGTCCGCTCTTTGTGAGTACTATAAATAAGTGCGGATGTGTATGCAAGTATACACAATCGAACAAGTAATAAAGTGATAAGTAGAGTATCGTCTCCATAGGGAATTGGATAAGTCAAATAGGTTTGTCAAGGCACTTTACTTTGTCACCTAAGTTAATGTTGTGGCAAAATGAGATGGATGTTGTGGAAATGGAATAGTGGTATGGTAGCTAATGGATATGTTGCGGCAAATTAAATTGACGCATGCAAACAAATGGAAATGTCAAGGCAAAATAAAAATGCAAATACTAGATTTAATATATATAGGACTTTAGCTTTCTCACACGACAAGCTGCTATGGGATTGAGTGGTAGGAGTCACTAGGAAAATCTAAGTCTATTTCTCTGAATGGTATTTCTTCTATGCCTAACCTGCCCGACAGAGTCTACAGTGGTACCCTATGCTATCTCTAGTAAGGGACTCGATAGATTAAAGATGCCCTGGCAAATCCGAATGGCGTAAACCCCTGTAGTGATCCTATTTGTTCAGATAACAGGATATGTCTCGGCAATACCTTTTTGCGGCAGCATTAACATCTAACATATTGTTTTTGTACAGCTCCTTTTAGTCGAATGAAATCTTAGCCTTATCGCTAAGGTGGATTAGGCCTAGTTACTACCTAGAACCCCTTGTTTATGTAGTTCCTCCCTAGCGTCTCTTGAAGACTAAAGATAAATTGCCAACGCATTCTCTCAAACCCTCAAGCTCTCTTAAAGAAAGGCTACTCTCGTAGCTCCTACAACCTTAAGGCACTAAGTTTCACAAACAAAATAGAATAAAACATAGAAAATCAACCATTCATTGCAATAAAAACTTAAGCATCCAAGTGAACTCGCACCAAATAGGATTAGTTCATGGTGGGGTTCGAAATAAACAAGCACAAAGCAAGTTTCATTCGTTCCTTACAACCCAACAACAAAATATGAAAGCAAGAACTAAAGGGAGGAGAAAAAGCCTTCAACGTTCACTGCCAAATGCCTTCCTCAGCCACCAAGAACTGCTCCTAGTGAACTAGCTCCTCTCGGATGCTTAGAACGCCACTCCCTTCGGCTTGTCAAGGAGAAATGCCACGGCAAGTAGGATTGACGGAGAAAGATGAGACATTCCCTCTCTAACTTTTTAAGCTCAAATATGGGTGGAACCAAAATCTTTTTCATTGTGGCTTCATCCTCTATATATAAGGGGATAAAAACCTTAGGAATTGGTGTTGAAATTCCTAGGATACCCCCAACTTTGCTTGATTCTCGTGAGCATTGGGCAGTGGTCCAGCATGGGGCAGTGGTCCAGCATGGGCATTTGGAAATAACCCATGTTGGGTGGTTGGCTGAGCACCTGACATCTACAACATGGTCCAGCATGGGCGGCATGGTGCAACATGGCATGTGCAGTGCTAATCCAGGTGGATTTATCGCTCTTGGTGAAAATGGTGGACAACTGGCTTCAAAAATATCTTCTCGCACTTTGCTCGCATTCGAAATGTCAATCCAACTCGGCATTTTCATTCTGCTCAGAGGTCTCCTAATGTCATGGCATTTCCTTTTTTTCTTTTCCTTGCTCTCAATTTCTACACATCGTTAGACAAACACCTTCCCCATAAAGCAGCACTGATGGCAAAATAAATTCTGCGGCAAAACGAATTCCACCACATGCAACTATATGTTCCTAAATGCATCTACATGGTCCTAAATGAGATCTTAGACATTCAATAACTTAAGTGAAAAGGTCCCAAAATACGACCTTTTTATGGAGTTATCATGCACCAGCTCAAGTTGTTTGGGAGGGCTTGATCAAACTGGAGCACCTTGATGAATTTATAGAATGGATATTGTACTAAGAATTTTCAAACAAATTCACTAATTTGTTCATTCTTTTTACAGGATCAAGATATAACATTTACAGTCCCTAACTTTTCACAGACTTAGCTAGAACTACTCCTCTTTTATAAAAGGAATAAAATGTGTAAACAAGAAAACCCTTACAAGGTAGGTGTTTACAAAATTAAGCTCACAAAAATAAGAACTAAAGATATACAATTAAGCTCACGCACAAATATTTACAAGAGAAAGAAAAATAAATATTGAAAAACTTTTCTTTTGTGTATGAATGTTTGGATAGGTGTTGGTAACCTTCTTCAAGTGTCTTGAACTTGTATTTATAGGTTGGAATGTGTTTGTGTCCTTTTCTAGCCTTTGGGGATAAAATCTCTGCAAAATAAAACTGCCCAAGACAGAGAGTATTGGTACTCCTTTGGTGGGTATCGTTATTTTCTTTGTTATTTTTAAATATGCTAGTTGTTACTAGCTGTTGGGCCTGACCAGTATCGATATTATGCTCATGGTATTGATACTACTATGTAAAGTAGTATCATTACTTCTTTGGGTATCGATACTTATTTTGCAGTCTGGAATTTGAGCTATTTGGAAAAACATATGGTAGTATCGATACTACCTAGAGAGTATCGATACTTCTCTTACCTTTGGTATCGGTACCACGTGAACAGTATCGATATTTTTCACGCAGTATCGATACTACGTAATCAAAAAAGCATTTTGTGCTCAAATTCTATTTTAATGGAGTTTGAATTATTTTTGAAAACTTTTGAAAAACTCTGAACAAATTCAATTCAAGTCCAAAAACATTTTGCCTTAATTTGTTATATCAAAACATTATAAAACATAATTCAACAATCTCCCCCTTTTTTATATAACAAAACATTTGAAAAATTATTTTTGGTAAAAATCTCCCTTAATAAAATATTTCATGAAAAAGAAAAATATTTGGAAAATATTAAAGCTTCCCTTTTTTCATTGAGAAATTGAATTTTTCAAACCTAATAAAGTGATTTACATAGATTGTGAAGATCTAAGAAAAGAGGAACAAATGCTGAATATTAGACATACATGTAGAGAGGAAAATCGATGTGCTAATCGTCTTACTAATCTGACTTTTAAGAAAGAAGAGGGAGTTCACATTCTGGACAACTGTTCGCTTTTTGTGAGTACTATAAATGGGTGTGGATATATGTGCAAGTATACACAATCGAACAAGTAATACAGTGATAAGTGAGTATCGTCTCCACAGGGATTGGAGGAAATTTAACAAGTTTGGTCAAAGCACTTTACTCTGTCACCTAAGTAAAGTTAGTGATGGTATGTACAAATGAGAATGATGTGGCAAAATGAGATGGATGTTGTGGAAATGGAATGGTAGTGGTATGGTAGCAAATGGATATGTCGTGGCAAAGTGGATGGAAATGTCAAGGCAAAATAAAATATAGATACGGGGTTTAATTGTTATGACTTTGTCTTTCTCACACGACAAGCTACTATGGGAATGAGTGATAGGAGTCACTAAGGAAAATCTAAGTCCACATCTCAAAATAGTCTTACTTCTATGCCTTGTATGCCCGACAGAGTGCACTGAGGTACCCTATGCTATGTCTAGTAAGGGACTCGACAGATTGAAGATGCCCTGGCAAAACTGGTTGGCGTAAACCCCTGCAGTGATCCTATTGGTCCAGATAACAGGATATGTCTCGGTAATACCTTTTTGCGGCACCATTAACATCTAACCTATCTTTCATGCTCAACTGCTTTTAGTCGAATAAAATCCTAACCTTATCTCTAAGGTGGATTAGGCCTAGTTACTATCTAGAACCCTTTGCTTCATCCCTAGTTTCTCTCGAACACTAAGGATGTGTTACCTAGGTATTCTCTCGAACCCTAAGTAATCTCCTAAGGAATGGCTACTTTCGTAGCTTCTCCAACCTTAAAGCACTAAGCTTCATAAACAAAACATATTATACCATAGAAAAACAACCATTCATTGAAGTAAAACATAAATATCCAAAATGAACTCCCACCAAATAGGATTAGTTCATGGTTGGGTTCGAAATAAGCAAGCACAAAGCAAGTTTATCCGTTCCTTACAACCCAAATGATAAAATATGAAAGCAAAGGGAAGGAGGAAAAGCCTTCGACGTGCATTGCCGGAGCTTCCCTCGGCCACCATGAACTGCCCCAGCGAACTAGCTCCTCTCAGACGCCTAAAATGCCACTCCCTCAAGCTTGTCGCGGAGAAATACCGCGGTAACTAGGATTGACGGAGAAAATGAGAGGCCTTTTTCTCTCTCTATTTAAGCTCAAAACGACGTAAAACCAAAGTCTTCTTCATTGTGGCTTCATCCTCTATTTATAGGGGAAGATTAACCCTAGGACTTGGTGTTGAAATTCCTAGGATACCCCAAACCATGCTTAATTCACGTGAGGATCGGGCAGAGCTGGCAGTGATCCAGCCTGGGTTGCTGGCAGAGTACCTGGTATAATCCCGCTGGAGAAGCTTCAAGAACAGACAGGATCTGCAATGGGCGGCTCGGTCAGCATGAATAGTTGTAGCAGCGCCGATCCCTCCAGGCGAATCCTCGAGGTGGATTTCACGATCAGAGGTCACGTGAAAGTAGGGGATAACTGACTTCGAAAATATCTTCTTTTCTCATTTTGTTCGCTCTCGATATGTCAATCCAACTCGATATTTTCATTCTGCTCAGCAATCTCCTTATGTCACGACATTTCCTTTTTTCTTTTCCTTGCTCTCAATTCCTGCACATCACCAAACAAGTACCTTCCCCATAAAGCAGCACCGCTTACAAAATAGAATGTCGTGACAAACCTAATTCCACCACATGCAATTATATGCTCCTAAATGCACCTACATGGTCCTAAATGAGCTTTTAGACATTCAATAACTTAAGTGAAAAGGTCCCAAAATGTGGCATTTTTACGGAGTTATCAACAATCTACCAAAATAGATAATAGAGTTGTTAAAAAAAGATTTAAAAAGAGGTGTTGTAATATAGTAGGCTATTATCCACAGCCACTTCATTTGTACAGAAAAAATTAAAGATCCAATTGCATCATCTAAGATCAAAACACAATAATAATAATAATAATAATAATAATAATAATAATAATAATATAATAATAATAATAATATATAAAGAGAAAAATCACATACGTATCATATGCTAGCACATCCTTTCACTTCAACCACTTGAATCATTAATATAATATTAATATATATTAAAATTACTTTCAAACCCATATTTGAGGTAGAGGGGTGAAAAGCTGGGATTAGTGGAAGATTCCTTGAATCTCGGCTTGACATGTCTATATTTCGTTGATTTTATTTTATTTTATTTATTTATTTTGATTTCTCTTTGATTCACGTCACTCATCTTTTCGTTATCCCTTTCTTTAATTGTTAGCATTTACTATCCAACTCCATATCAAGCATAGCATGTTGCGTAAATGTTTCGTTCTTCTCTATGTCACCTCAATTTTTCTGAATCATTCAAATTACAAAGTCTTTTGCGATCATACTTTTACAATAGCCAATTTTGCTTCTAAATTGTTAGAAAAATGTACTATTGCAAAATGAGATGTTGGCATTGACTAACATAAATAATAAATAAATAAAATAAAGATAATATAATTACTATGCCATGAAATCACTGTTTTAAAAGTAATTTCGTTTAGATTGATGTAATCTTGAAATTAAATGTTATACCCTCAAGGTTAACACAGTTTTTCAGATTTCGTACACTCGAAATAAAGAAATGAAACTAACTTGATATTGTTATTTTTAAAAATAAAGAAGAATATACGTAAAGAAAACAAGAAATTGATATATAAAATAATGAAGTATAGTTTGATATTTATAAGAAAAAAATAAGAGGTAAATCAATAATAAATAAATGTGATATTTATTTATTTTATTTTATTGTTTGTATTATCCAACGGTGTGGATAGGCGTTAGATAAATATCATTGGTTTTTTTGCCCCAATACTAGGAAAAACTTTTTGGGATATAGGGTTGTCAAAAAATTATTTTAAAATCTACGACATTCTCTACAATACACGGAAAACTCGTCAGGTCACAAGTTCTATTAAAATAATATTTTTTATTGTTATTTACTTTACAATTATTTACAGTTATATACTTTACCTAATCTAAGTAAGTCTCCTAAACAATATTTGTTGCCGGAAGATGTCTAGTCCCTTTAAGCACTGAATTGATACATTCAGCAAGATTGGTTGTCATATGACAACCAAGCCCGTTTCTGAGATTTTGGCGGCCCTAATCAGATGTTTAAATTATAATTTGTATTTGTGTCTTCAATCGTATTGTGTTTATCATTATTGTGAACATAACAAATGATATTGTGGTCGTTGTAAGTATTGTGGTTATGAATTTTTAATAACATATATTATTGTGGACATAACGATTGTTGATATTGCAGTTTTGGACGATGGCTTTACAACTGCATAACAATCATTGTTGTTGTTACATATCGTTATTTAAGTAATTGTTCATAATAATAAGTGTTAAAAATAATTTTAAGAGTAGCTTCATAATAGTAAGTATTTGAAAAAAAAATGAGTCACTAATAACAAACATTAAAAAATTTAAGAGTATGCTCATAATAACAAATAATAAAAAATTAAACCTCCAATAAAAGTATTGAAAAATTAGATTCATAACAACAAATAAATATTAAAAAAAATTGAATTTTAAAAATGTGTCCCTAATAAAAAAATATTGAAAAAATTGGACTCATGTTAATAAGTATTGAAAAAATTGGGTCTTTAATAACAAATGTTAAAAAAATATTGACAAAAAAGTATACATTTATATAAATATTAGAAAAAATAAATTATAAAAACAGACCTATAATAATAAATATTAAAAAAATAAGCCCAAAATAATAAATATTATAAAAGATTTGAAATCATAATAACAAATATTTTAAATAATGAGGGTCCTATAATACATTATAACAATTCTGGGCACTGGGCATGTGCCCCTCTTGCGTAGGCCCAAATACGGTATTGATGACCGTACATTAACCCTGATCATCATATTCAATTAGATGAGTTATAGAATAATATCTTTGTTATATTATAGATTTTCACTATCATGCATGAGGTTTCTTTTAAGGAATGACGACGATCTTGTTAGTATGATTAAGAGATATTTTTATCATTCTTTGCCTAATTTCGATTTATTTGTAGAATTCGTTGATCTTGACCTTCCTCGTATAATTGAGGATATTGCTTCTATCTCGAATATCCCATCAACTCAAACAAATGACGAAGAAACAAACATAAATAATGGAGATTCAGAAGCATGATTCCAGTTTGTACTTGAACGACAACAAGAAAAAAGCATGAATAATTGAAGAACTTAATATTACTTTTGACGAGTCTATTAATTACGAAGATTAAAATATTATAACGAATGCTGTTATGTTTGTGATTTTATATTCTTTTTTTCACCTCTCCTCTAAGTAAGACTAGAAATCAAATTTAAAATTTATTAAAAAATTTATTACAATTTCTTTAAAAAAATAAAAATAAAAATAGTAATATAATATAATCTCATATCTAAAAATTATTTCAATTCAAATAACGTGTTAGAAGAATTCAAATAAATAAAAATACTAATATAATATACATCTAATATCTAATAATTATTTCAATTCAAATAAAATTCAAGCGTTGGGAATGGGCATGGACCGAACCCTACTCGATCGGAACAGACTTTTTTTCTTCTAAAAAAGTAGATTCAAATTGGGTCGGATCAAATTTTTTTAATATTATGTTTGGTCGGGTCGGGTTCGAGTTTAGGGTGAAAATATTCAATTTGATTCAAAAAAATTGTAATCTTACCTTATATATTTAGGGATAATTACAATAATATATCTCTCTATATTATTTTATTTTAATTAAATCCCTATTTTTAATGAATAAAAATAATATTTTTAATAGATATATTATTTTGAGTCGGATCCAGTCGGATTTGAATTTTATCTTAAAAATCGGGTTGAATTTGAATCAGGTGAAATATATATATTTTTGGGTTGAGTGAAAGATTTATAATTTTCACGTCGGGTCGAATGAACCGAAAACCCGACCGACCCGACCCAACCTATGCCCATCCCTATTCAAGTGTAACATATGTTGTTAGTCACAATTTAATGGATTTTTTTATACCGCAAATGCATATCCGACAGTATTGTTTCAACGATTATCATCTTATACACTGATGGTGGAAAAATTTATTTCTATCCAAAATTTAAAGATTATATATAATGTTAAATGTGTTATATCATCTTTTATTTATTTGATTGGTTAAGCTATTCATCTTTATCCAAGCAGTCGCAGAGTATGTGCACGTGTTATCGATTGATAAAAAAAGTTATGAACAAATATTATTTTATAAGTACAGATTCTATTAAAAAAATTAAAACCTAATAGTCTCGTAAAACTGGAAACGAGTGCACGAGGTTAACCAAAATCCCGAATTAGAATGAAAAATATAAAAGATATAGATGGATTGATAAAACTAAAAATTTAAAATTTAAAATTTTTTATATTAATTATTTGATTTTATATCGTTTAAAATTTCACTCATAATTTTATATCTTTAAAATTTTAGTATAACTTTCTGAACTTATAGCTCTTAACATAAAAGTTTATGTAGGTCTGTAATAAAAAAAAAAAAATTTAGAAGCAGCATAATTCATCTGAATTGGACTGCCCTAATTCTACTCATTCTGATTTTTTTGAATGACCGTCCAACCCTCCTTAAAAAAACAGCCGTTGAAGAATTGCAAAACACAACGATCAATCCAACGGTAGCCACCCCTTTATTCTCCTTTCCCTTTTGTCCTAAGATCCGTTATCAACGGTCCAATTGTTTAATTCCAGAATAACGTGCCTTATTAAATTATTTAATACAACAATTATAATAAATTAATTAATGTCACGACCAACCATCCTATTTTAAAGGGCCTCACTTCTCTTCCAAATTCACAGCTATTTTTTCTCCTAATTTTCATAGAAAATCTTTTCCTTTCAATGCCATAAAATTTCTTTAGAATCTTCTTGCTATTCAATCTTGCTTTTTGATTATTTGGTCACCAAGAAACTCGAATCCTTCCTCTCTCGTTCTCGGATTAATCCAATCCACTCCACCGCCTGCGGTCAAACCGGAGCCTACACATCTCCCAGACTGACACCAGCGACCGCATCGCCATCGCCATCCCCTCGTTATCTTTAAAAAAAGAATGGACGAGATGGAACTGAAGAAGATTTTCCAGGTGTTCGACAGGAACGGAGACGGAACGATCACGAAGAAAGAATTAAACGATTCGTTGGAGAATATGGGCATCTTTATTCCCGACAGTGATTTGACACTTATGATTGAACGGATCGATGTGGATGGCGATATGTGTATCGACATCGACGAGTTTAGCGAGTTGTATCAATCGATTATGGATAGTAAGGATAATGAAGAAGAAGATATGAAGGAAGCTTTCAACGTTTTTGATCAAAACAGAGACGGCTACATTTCCGTCGATGAATTGAGATCCGTTTTGGAATCACTGGGACTTAAGCAAGGGAAAGCGATGGAAGACTGCAAGAGGATGATAATGAAAGTAGATGTAGACGGTGATGGTAGGGTTAATTTTATGGAGTTCAAGCAAATGATGAAAGGAGGCGGCTTTAGTGCATTGGCTTAACTTTGGATATGTAGGCTTCTTCTTCTTCTTCTTCTTCTTCTTCTTGGATCTGTAGATAGGGTTTGATTTTATGAAATTGGTTTGGGGATTTGGTGGTTTTATTGTTTCTGCTTCTCAACTTTTTCCAATGTTAATTTTCTTTGTTCTTTGTATATGATTTGCTTAGATGATATTTAAGAAGGAATTGTTTTTTCTTTTGTTTTAATCGGATTTGTGTTATTTTTCCATGTGCCTACACCAAACAACAAACCCGATCCCAGAATAATGAGTAAGCTATTCGTTGTAATATTAGAAATTAGACTTAATATAACAATTTTGTTCAAATTATTCTCTTTTTCATGTTATAAGTGAATATAGTTATAAGTCAAAGATGGTACGAGTGCTTATTGTCAGATAACCGAGAGTCTTTCGAACATAAATTTAACTATTTTACGATGAATATTCATATCCACCCGTGCTCGAACCTGAAACCTGGTCCTCAAAGGAATGAAGGATAACAACCCCTTGACCTACTATGAATTTCTTCTTCAGGAGGTTGGATGAGGTGATGTATGCCCTGGGGAATGACCGCGCGTGTTTAGGGAAACATCTAAATTTCTGGTCGAATTCTAGAAGAAGAAAGTGAAAGAATCAAGGGCTGCTTGTAAAACATATTGACCTCCAATATAATCGAAGTCCAACTTATGGGTAGATTCAGCTGAGCGTCTTCCAACCACTCCAAGGAAATTAAAATGTTACAATTAGGTCCTTATTATGTACTTAGGTTCTCGAGTTATCAACCATGTTTCAAATAGCTTACAACCTTAATTCAGCTTATCTACTTTTAACCACTATTCAAAAGCTCAGTTCCTACTCAAACTCTAATGTAAATAATCCAGTTTAAAGTCGAGCATACGAATCATTCCTATTGGCGAACAAGCTCAAAAAGTGAATTGCAGCTTTAAAAGTTAAACTCAATCGAGCTTAACCGAACTACGACTCGTGAATTTCAGGTTGAGCTCGAACTTCTTACAGTTCGACTTGACTTGATTACACATTGGTTACAATATATATATATATATATATATATATATGTTCTCAGAGTGAATCCTAAGATACAGTGTTTATGCTAATGAACTAAAATGTCAGCCTCAGAAGAGCTGATTTTAGCAGTGACATGTTATGAAATTAGGTCTAATCCGATCCCACATAAAACTTACCGGTGGTTGTGGCTAGTTAAGCTACAATCATCGAGTTCAACCCTTTTCAGGCTATCAACTATCTCTTCAACTCTAATCGACATGAATTCAGCATGTTCTTCAAGATCTTTGAGAATCATCTGTAGTTGTCGTTGAAATGCAGCAGACCGTTCTTTTTCGCGCTGTAGCTCGTTGTATAGATCCTGTATTTTTTTATCCTTCTCTTCCTGAAAAAGCACCAAACCCGGAGTCAGTTGCAAAAGCATCATTGCAAGTGTCTAAGAGTAAAGGAGCATCATGAGCATGATTGTCGACCCAAAAAAATCCTCGTATAAAACAAGAAATATGGATTGATAGAAGGTATTATCATTTTCATTTTAAAACAAGAAATTTTCCAAAAATTTAAGAATCATGTTAGTACAATGGTTGCGGTGAAAGTTGAGCATGTTCACTCGTGAACTGTACATGCATTATGGGTTGACAACTTTATGAACAAACAAACAGCAGTTCATGGCATAATAAAAGTTAGAGAGGAAGGTTAAAATAGTTAACTGAACAGCTACAGATGAGAATAATTCATGGTAACATAGTATCATGGTCAAAAAATTCGTATTTACACTAACTTGAAGACTAGAATAGTTAAATTGGTCTAGTTACCAAACTCAAGCCACTAGTATACAGTTATCCCTCTTTCCTATGCTTCTCTAACTCTTAGAAGCTACTTCACAAGTTAAATAATCTCCCATTTCTAGTATAAACTTCTCATAGAATCTTTTGGTAACATAATAAAGTGTAGGCAAAAGTGTAGGCAAGTTGCCAAACATCGCATACCTTTACGTTCGTTCTTCTTTGGTCTCTAGTATGAACTTCAATGCAGCTTTTTGGACCCAAATGTAATGCATAAACCACAACGAAAAAGATTGAGAATGAGGTTCAATACTGGATTACGAGTAAAGGCTACATTTTCTTGGAAACTTCTATGCAGTTCACATACTCCCCCTTTGCACTAGCTCGATATATATGAACATGAAAAAAAATATTTTCTAAACAAACACCATAGGTATCATGATATTCTCAAACCATTTCGTTATTACCTAGCCAATATGCCCAAAATGGAATGCAACCCTACAATATATCTAATGCCTAGATCCACAAACCAAGCATAGAACCTGCATGTATAACCGTTGGCAAAGATCTCTTCACAAATTTTTTGAGTGCCACACAGAGTTCTTAGCATAAAGTTTCACCAGACTACTTTCAAGCATCTAAGACTTACCTCGGTGAGCATGTTAACAGTTGGCAGCTCTCCGGGAAATTTGCAGTGTGCCATTAACTTGTGGCTGTGTTCACGCACGAATTTGGTAACAACCCATTTACCTCCATCCCTAGCTGCCAACCTTATCATCGCTTTGCACCCTTCTCTTGTAACCGGCCTTGGAGGAAGAACCCTGTCTTTTCTATGTGTATGCTTCGCCGCTCGAAAGCCTTCTCTAGAACACACAAAATCCCGTCCAATTATAGACATGCACTTTAGTGAGTGTCGAATCCGATTCGTTCGTATGGTAAACCCAGTGCTCTTGGCATATTCGAAATAAAAATCCCTTGCATTATCTAGGGACTGAAAAGTCATCCCAGTATATGGCTCCAAATTCCCTAAATCCAAAACTTCACTAGCTTGTTCCAATGAAACGATCTCGCCGTTCATTATATTGTGTTCCTCCAACAGTTCTTGTCTGATCCCTTCATATTCGGCAACGTTAACCGCAGATTCATCCTCGGAGCTTCTATCCGTATCCGAAAATTCATGTGGACCAGCAGTCCCTGCCATTGGTACTGCAAAACATGAAATATACTAATTACTAACACAAAATCTACCTCCTCGACCATAGTTTTCCTCACTTTTTATATATACACAATATAATCTTGTAACCAAAAGAAATATATAATCTAATTCCATTTTATCATGCACTTTGAAAATGAATTTGAGATGAAGCAAAATAAGTAACCAAAAAGAAGGGAAAGTAAAAGCCACCACCAAATTATGATTCCAACATTATTTTCAGTTGAAGAAATTTACAAACCATCAAAACGAAAATCCCAGTACAAGACCACATATTTTCCTCTTCTACACAGCTAAAAGTACAGCAAACCAGGAAAATTATTTCTTAACTTGAAAAAAAAAATCTTCAGTTCTTTGTACACTGCTAATTAAAGATCAGATTTTTTTTCACTTCTTACGAAATTCAGAACAAACCCAGTTCATAGATTGCCAATCTAAAGTTCCCAAACCAAAGAAGTTAAAAGTTGAATGGCATTGAAGAAGGTATAAAGCAGAAATGAAAAGAGAGGATAAAAGAAGCTTACAATTGCAGAGCTTGGTTTTTGTATGTTCCCTTTCTAGTCTTTGAAAAGGTAGACTTTTTGCTGTTTGTCTTCCCACCAAACACGGGGGATTTATACGCAAGGAAATTTTGGCTTTAAAATCCGACACTCATTCCAATATTTTACCACTTTCTATGTCCGTCGCAAGAGAAACTGCGAGGGGGTGGGCAACAATCATTTCTTATGGGTTTAGTTTATAATTTTATCCTTAAAGTATACATTTTTTTCATTTCACACCATTAATTTTCATTTTCCCCATTGCCCTCAAATAGGGGACGGATTAGGGAGCGTTAAGAGACAGTTATCTTTTTAAAAATTTTAAATTATCATACATTTTAGATAGTTTTCTAAATTTTTCATCAATAGTATATTTTATCCCTTAAAATTTTATTAGTTTGTCCCATAATATAAAATTATGTATTTTTCTCTGCCTCAAAAGTAATGTTCCATTATAAATCCGTGTAAATTATCCCATTTGTTCGAAAAAAACTGCTAGAATAATGAGGTGAATTTTTTCCCATGGAGCATAAAAATTATTTTTTGAATTAGGATGTTTGCTACAAATTTTATGAAAGACTATGCGGTGATTTTTAATAAGTTTATAGATTATACAATAACTTCCACTTACTGTTTCCTAAAATTTTAATAATAGTCTAAAGATAAAATTAAATAATAATATTTTTTAATGTTTCTGCGTCATCAATTTAACGGGAATGAGGGTGGAGATGTAGAATGATATTTTATTATACCTCAAAAATATTGATGACCGTAATATAACGTTTCAAACTTATGTAGTAAAAGTATAAATTTACTCAAATATTATTGACCATTGGTATAGTTTACCCCATTTTTTCTACGTCTCCCAATTCTGAATTTGGGAACTCAGAAAAACATTTGACCTTTATTGGTGGCTCGGCGCACCTGCCGCCGTTGAAATTCATGTCTCAAGCTCTTCTTCTCTGAACGTTTTCTCATTGAAACCCCCACAGTATCAGAAGAACAAGGTAAATTCTTATCTCCTTCCACTGCTCTACTATCCTTTAATTCCCATTTTATCTTCATTTTCGCTTGTTTTTTTATTGTTGGGTGTTTGGTATTTGAACGATTAAGTCATAAAGTCGATACATTTTGGTTCTCCTTTATGTACTTCTTTCAGTTATTAGAAGTCCAAAATTCAATATTTTTTCTCCTTTTTTCTTGGGAAATTCTTTCCTCTCATATTTGCAAATGTGTGGAGATCGATGTAATTTGATGTTTGTGCCTTCTGTTATTTAGAGCAAATTAGTGAACTTATTAAGAGGTACTGTATAATTCCATTTTCTAGATGAATCTAGGCTTGTTGGTTATTACTCACTGTCATAGTACTAAATTACGGTTATGGTTGATGTTGCAGCTGCGGTATTGCGGTTGTGGATGTTGCCGATACTATGACGTGATTTATTTTTTAAAAGTAAATTCGTCTTTATGTTGCGGAAATGATTTGTGGCGTCACGGTGACTTTGGAAAATGTTACAATACGGCCGTTACATTACGTTATGGCCGTTACAGGGAACCATGTACAGGCATGGTGTTCGAGTCAGCGGAGGATG